>NW_024070189.1:84233728-84616281 GCF_014754425.2 Oryx dammah | reverse complement strand
ACTGGAGAAGGGACAGGCTACCCACTCCAGTATTCTTGGGCTTCCCTGGTGGGTCAGCTGGTAAAAAATCCACCTGCAATGTGGGAGACCTGGGTTAGATCCCTGGGTTGGGAAGATCCCCTGGAGAAGGGAAAGGCTACCCACTCCAGTATTCTGGCCTGGAGAATCCCACGGACTGTATAGTTCATGGAGTCCCAAAGAGTTGGACATGACCGAGTGACTTTCACTTTCACATAGCTGCCAAATGTTGGAGTTTTTTTTTTAACCACCTCCATCTGACTCCATGCCTGCCTCCTTCTGACTCCAGGGCATCCCTGACAGCTCAGTTGGTAAAAAATCCACCTGCAATGTGGGAGACCTGGGTTCTATTCCTGGGTTGGGAAGATCCGCTGGAGAAGGGATAGGCTACCCACTCCAGTATCCTTGGGCTTCCCTGGTGGCTCAGCTGGTAAAAAATTCACCTTCAATGTGGGAGACCTGGGTTCTATTCCTGGGTTGGGAAGATCCCCTGGAGAAGGGACAGGCTACCCACCCCAGTATTCTGGCCTGCAGAATTCCATGAACTGTAAAGTCCATGCGGTCACAAAGAGTTGGATACGACTGAGCGACTTTTACTTTCACTTTCATCTGACTCCAAAGGTTCTCCTCCCTTGCTTATTCCATCAATCCACATTTCCTATATACATCTCAGAATTTTCTAAGCCTCTTATATTTTCCTTAAATTTTATAGTTTTTCTTTTTCTTCCTCAGGACACAGGTGATAGTTCTTTACCTGACAAATTAATTATTGCAAATGCTTAAAAAGGTTAGAGTGTATTCTTATCTTTCCCTCTTAGGAATAACTTATGAAAGACACAATGATTTTGTTTTGGAGGGGCCACATTGCGTGGCATGCGGGATCTTGGTTCCCTGACTAGGGAGCGATCAAACCCATGCCTCACTGCAGTGAAAGCACAGAGAAAGACACAACGCTTTAATGGGAAAAAAACTGAGCAATCCTTTTCAAGAATTGCGAAATTATAATATGGATATTTAGGGACAATCTGCTTCTGAAAAACCCTGAGATTTCATAAGCAGTTTGGGGATCCAAGTACCAATATCATATATTATGATAAATATAATAAATAAAACACACTAGAAAAGTGGGGTTAAACAAACGTCTTTTCAATCTCCTTAGAAATGACTTTTCCCTTAGACCCTGTCTATGGAGTTGAATTAGAAAAAAACATTTGATAAACGCTCTTAGACTTGAAATTCAGAGGACTGGAGTATTTGCTTTTTAATAGATAAGGCTCATCTTTTTGTCCAATCTTTCAGGTAGTGTGGGGTAGAGGGGAGGCAGGGAACAGATCTATGAACTTTATCTCCATATTTGAAGTCATCTTCTGAAATGCAGTTGAAACAGTATGAGGCAATAAAAAATAACTTTGGCCTGATTGTCTCAGACTGGATCTCAAACCAATTTTAAGGGCACATCTCTACATTTAATTTTCTACCTTGATTATATGTAGCTGCTAGTTAATTGGGGCACTTGCTTTGATTAAAAATTTTCTAACCCAAAACTATAAGACTTGGAGAAGTCTATAAAACTTGGAGAAGAAGGAGCTGGATGAGGAAGAGAAAGGGAGGGAGGTAACAGCTACATGCCAGGCCTTCCACGGGGCTCTGCGAGCATCATCTCATTTAGCTGTCAACAACAACCTGATGAAAAAACATTGTCACTGCTACCCCACATATAAAGAAAATGAGACTTTGATGGGTTAAGTGATTTGCCCAAAGTTGGACAGTTTCTAAGTGTGAGAGCCCAGATTTAAATCCAAGACTGTCTCATTTTCCTCTGTACATAGAATCATAAACTGCCATTCATTTTTATATCTTGAAGACATAGGACATTAGACATATGCAACTGTAGGAGTGGTGGATTTGGAAAACTTTAAGCCCAACAGTAGTCACTTGAAAATTTTTGTAATTACCATCTGAGTGACCCACATGGGGCCTCTAACTTTTAACAATTAAATCATTCTACTTGCACTAAAAATCCATATATATATCAGAAATAACCACTCTTTCTTTTCTAAATTCAGTAACTAAAGAGAAATTCAGAAAATTTACCTGAAGAGGCATCTTCAAATACAATAATCTTACCTTTTTTCACATCACGGCACCAGCCCTGCTCATCTCTAATGGGTTCATCTTTCTGAAAATCATACTTTATCAAGTGAAAAGTGAAAAAAAGCTGCAAAAGCAAAATTAAACAAAAACAAAATTAAGTAATTTATTTGTGCAGTAACATCCACTGGTGGGAGATTTAAAGTTCAGTCAGTTGAAATACTATTTGTTTCAATTGACTGAACTTTAAACCCTGATGCTGGGAAAGATTGAAAGCAGAAGAAAGGGATGACAGAGGACGAGATGGTTCAGTGGCATCACCAACTCAATGGACATGAGTTTGAGCAAGCTCCAGGAGATAGTGAAAGACAGGGAAGCCTGGCATGCTGCAGTCCATGTGGTGGCAAAGAGTCAGTCATTACTGAACAACTGAACAACAATAAGAACAATTGAAATACAGAATTAGAATGTGGACTTACTAAAAACAAGTAAGCTTTCCTGGTAAAAAAATTAAATGAATATTTCAAAATCAAAATTGAAGTTGTTATTAACCAGCACTCCTGTACTAGCATTCACTTGCACTTCTTTTGTTGCATATTACCTTAGAAAAGTTTTACTAGTTTTAATCTTGAATGAATACCAGGAAGCAATCTGTGCATTAAATCACATACTTTGCTAACTAACCACAGTTAAGAGAACCACTTTCTTGCCTTCTCTTTTTTGCAATCTTTCAAAACATCCTTTGAAATGGAAATTTTAATAGAACTAAAATATAAACTGGCAAGATCCTCTGGAGAAGGAAATGGCAACTCACTCTGTATTCTTGCCTGGGAAAATCCCATGGACAGAGCAGCCTGGCAGGCTATAGTCCATAGGGTTGCAAAAAGAGTCGGACACAACTTAGTGACTAAACAACAACAAAATAGATGCTATGCGAATGCAAGGATTTTGCTGTATATTGTAACTTATCCTCTGAGAAGGGATTCGATGCCTTAAAAGTACTGTTTTTGTCATTTACCTAGGCCTTTTCTCCAGTCTCTCACCTTAATGTCTTTAAACTAACCCTCAGCACTTCTGCACACTATTGTGTAAGATGGGAATTTTTTGGAACACATCAGAGGGCTTCCCTGGTGGCTCAACTGGTAAAGAATCCACCTGCAATGCAGGAGACCCTGGTTTGATCCCTGGGTTGGGAAGATCCCCTGGAGAAGAGAAAGGCTACCCACTCCAGTATTCTTGCCTGGAGAATTCCATGGACTGTAGAGTCCATGGGGTCGCAAAGAGTCGGACACGACTGAGCGACGTTCACTCACTCACTATCACACCAGAAAACAAGCTAGTTGGACATCTCTCCTTGACTCTCCATATTTCCTTCTCTGCTCCTGTAACATTCACATTACCATATCATACAGATTCACAGAGCCTCAAAATCTGACCCTGGGAGAGAACTGCAGGTTGGTTCAATCCAACTCCCTCATGTCATACATAAGAAAATTGAGGTTTTCCCAATCAATTAAAAAAGCAATCTTATTAAGCTGAACCAGCACACAGTAAACTAAAATGAAGGTAACAAAGTAAAAACAAAACCTAGGAAGGACAAATAAAAGAGAGCAAGAGAGAAGGAGGAGGAGCATGAGGAAGAGGAAAGAAACGAACAAACATAGAACAAAGGAGAAAAGATGGATAAGATCAATGAGCTAAGTGTAATAATACTATTTGCTATCAAAGACTAAACACCACTATCTGGATAATCAACATGTGACCACAGTCACAATTCAAATGAGCTAATGAATTTCAATTAAATACAAATGAGAGCAACTAATAGTAACTGAGTACTTACTGTTTTCCGGTCACTGTGCATAGAGCTTTTAGTTTAATCATTAAACACACTATGAGGTAGAAGTTAATATTATCCTGTTTTAAGATGGGGACCAATGAAAGAGACAGCAAAGCAAAATATATTGTTACTCTAGACATAAAGATTCTTCTTGTTAGAATGCAAGCTTGCATCTTGGTGGTTTTGGTCTTTAATTGGCATAACAAGAGACTGGCCACTTCCTAATAACTGGTAAGAAGAAAGATTCCAGAAACTTCAGAACTGCATTTGTCGTTTTGGCCAAACAAGAACAGAACTCTGATTTATGACCCATCTTTCTCCCTCCTGTTTTACCTGTTTTAACATGCTTTATATCTTGAAAAATTTGCCCAGCAACTGTTAATATTAGCTTTAACTTTATTTCTTTGAGATTAATTTAGCAACCACATTCATGAGTAAATTCATTCTGCATCAAATCACTGTCAGTGCACTCCTTATTGGATACAGAGGACTTGATGGTCAGAAATCAAGTAATTTTATAATACAAATGAAATTTAAACATATCATAGCATCTTCTAGAAGTAGCCAGGATCAGAGTATTAAGTCTCAGCTATAAGGATTTCTACTTTTTTTTTTTACCTTCAAGAGATCCCACAAGGTTACAAAAATGGTTGTGTTATAACAACACAAATAAAAAGTAGATGCCACATTTTAATATCTCCTGAATGTATACATACAGGTGTAGGTATAGGAAGAGGTATGCATGTCTAGAACACAGCTACAGGGGGTCTCATTTGTAACTGTCTAGGCAAATGGGTCCCCAGAACTGTGTGGCACTCACCTGTGTGGCTGTGCACACTGGCCCTTAGAGTTCCCACACCTGTATGCTTCTGCATATTCAAATTTGTAAATTCAGAAGTTGGAAAGGGAACACAAAAATTATTTCCTCTATTAATACATGAGTATACTTTGAATCCAGAGAAAGTGACTTGTCAAAGTCAAAAAGTCACGTAGTGGCAGAGCTAGAATTAAGTCCCTAGGTACAGAGATTCCAATTTGGGATGTTTGGCCCCAACATTATACCACATTGTCTAAACCTGTACATTACAAGCTCATTTATCCTACACACACAAATATAAACTTCTCATCTGTTATAAATATATATTTATATATAGTAACATGTAATATTATATAGAGTTGGGTCATTATGAATACATATTTCTAGGTGCAACAGCATAGTTCTGATTGGTTCACAGAGTTATATTTAAAAAATAATCATTTGTGAGGGAGGGTCCCCAAACAGTGGAGGAATAGGATGGGGAGTTCACTTTCTCCCCCACAAATTCATCAAAAGATCATCTGAATGCTGAGCAACTTCCACAAAACAACCTCTGAATGCTGGTGGAGGACACCAGGCACCCAGAAAGGCAGCCCATTCTCTTCAAAAGGAGGAAGGACAAAATATAAAAGACAAAAAGAGAGACAGAAGAGTTAGGGATGGAGACCCGACCTGGGGAGGGAGTAGTGAAGGAGAACTTTCCAAACAGCAGGAAACCCTCTCACAGGCGGGTCTGTGGGGTTTTGGAATCTCAGAGGGCAACATAACCGAGAAGAAAGGGGGAAAAAAGCCCACAGAATAGGCGCCTAACTGCAACTCCCAGCAGAGAAATAGCCCAGACACTCGCATCTGCCACCAGCAAGCAGGGGCTGGATGGGGAGGCGCGGGTGGCATTATCAGTTCTTCGGGTAAGGACCAGGCCTGAATGCCCTGAGGATAGTCTGAGGGAGCTAATGTGAGACAGCAGCCCAAACTGTGGGATTGCCAGAGAGAGAAAAGAGAGAGAGAGAGAACTTGACCTGAAAAAGGCTCTAACTCACAGCCTGGCCCGCTCACTCACAAAGGATTGAGCGAACACCAAAGGAGAGCAAGCTGCGTGCAGGCCCCTCCGCCCTGCCAGAGGCAGAGAGGCAGGCGAGCCACAGCCAGAGCCTGAAGGCAAGGGGCTGCTCCAGTCTCAGCTCCAGAGACCCAGAGATCAGCATCCTCCACCAAACTGTGAGCAGGCTCTCAGTGGCTAACCATGTCTTCCTTTACAGACTCTTGTCTGAGCCACCAGGAAAGCTCAAAAGATACTTACTTTAAGACAACAGAAATGTTTATACAATGTGAAGGAAAGAAGCCTTTTTACCAAATCTCATACTTTACTTTTTGTATCTATGGATTTACCAACATGAAAGATGAAGATAATTAGCACTTATACCTTCTTCTTTCTTCCCACCCAATTCCCATTTTTGTTAGTTATGAATATTTCTATGTTGTCGGGATTTACATTTCCATTCCATCTACAAACGTAATTCAGAGTTTTAAATCTTCTACATTTAAATGGATTCAATCAAACCTTTTGATAGAAGGTGGTTCCTTCATTTCTAAAGGCTGCTTTATCTTCACATTCACCAGAATTTTTCATTCGGTGAATATAAAGCAGTAGTATATTCCTGTAAGTACATAGGAATTACATTCTCTGATTTCTTAAAAGTTTGAGGATGCTACTTCGTTGCATTTGGACGGGCAGGACAACTTCCTTAAACTAACATTCTTAGCTGAAAACATTACTTTCCCTTTCCGGGGGAACTGGGTGTGATGTTTTCATTTTGAAAGATGCCTGAGCCATTTCCCATCTTCCCCCTCTACTTTGTACATCTTTTGCTTTTTCTGCCTTAGCATCTGCTTACGGTTCTTCAATTTATATTCAGTAATTTCACCAGAAAATATTTTCTGATAATCATTCTGTACCATATATTCCACCCCTGAAATATGTGCTCTTTTTGCTAAACATTCAAATCTTTATTTTCAGGAAGTTTTCTTCTATTAGGTTTCAAGTAGTTTTTTTCACTTTGAGTTTTTTTTTTTTTTTCTGTAGGAACACAAATTAAGCACATGTCAGATCACTGTCTATGTTTTCATTTTATCTTTTTCATTTATGTTACATTAGTATTTGCTTATTCTTTATATTGTTTGTGTGACTTCTTAATCCCATCCATCTTGCTCCCTAGTAGTGTTTACAGTCTTATTTTTAAGCTCTTCAATACGATGTTTAGCTCTGTAACATTTTCAGTTTTCCCTTATATTTTTCTCCTTTGGGTTGAGCATGGCTACTTTTCAACCCCTTTTGTTGCTTCATGCCTTCCTTGTACTTTCCTTTGGGCTCTTATTTTTAAACAGAATAATATTACAAGTTTTTGATTTGGGGGGACTTATTTTGATATTCAGCCGTATTTTTTAGCAGTTTTTTATTTAGATACATTTTCTTCCTTCTTTTTTTTTCAAGTTTTATTTCTTTCGATTTCATGTTTGTTCCTTCCCAGTTATAATTACTGGGCATAGAAAAGGAGAAGGCAGTCTACAACTTTTATGTGGATGTCTCTCAATTGAGCTGTCACCAAATTTTTTATATTATTTGCTTTGGAGGCATTTATGGAACACGCCTCCCTTCATGCATTTAAATAAATAGGAAACAGCACACAAGAACATTTGGGTCACAGAGACTTAGCGCTGCTGCTTCACCTTTTTCTTTTGGTTATAACATCCCACCTCTGTTTAGAGGCTGACTCCTTTCTGAGAGGGTAACTGTAAGCCTCCAGTAGGTTTACATTTTTGAGAGACACACATCAAATTTCCTCATTTAATTATGAAACATTTATTGGTCTAATTTTTTCTGATTACCTGTTATGTCATGAAACAATATGCAAATGAAATGATAAAAGACTAGAATTCATATGACATTAGGTACGTTTTTTCCTTCCATTTCCAAACTGAAAAAAAAAAAAAAAATCAGAAGTTTTTCCAAATAAACTGGAGACAATCATAACTTTCTGTATTATGGACATTATAACAGTCTGACAGGGACTTTAATATATTAGAAAATTACAGTGAGGTCAAGCTTCATTGTATTCCTACTACATAATTACTTAGGAATGACTCAGCTTCACCAAAAATGTTTAATATTAATAGCAAATTTTTAATGGAACCAGTGCAATTCACTGAGAAAACTAACCGTAAAGAATGTAGTACTTGATAATATCAGCACTTATTATTCCACCAATTATTTTTGTTCACAATTCACATGAATTTCTAAAATGTCAATAAGACCTTCACAATCCCAAACAACATATTTATAAAAACAGTTTGTACCTTCTTTAAGTTTCAAATGTCAGAGCAATTAATACCAGCTTTGAATCTATTTCTTTACTTTTAAAAATTATACTTTTATCTCTTTTGATACTCACTAAATAATTCTTTTCTACTTCTTTAAATTATGCTCTTTATCATTTCCTTCCTTTTATATTCTTTGAGTTTGTATTAGCTGTTTTTAAAAATTAACTTATAGAAATGGATATTTAGCTCACTAATTTTCAGTTACTCTTCAGTTATTATTCTTATTCTTCAATGTAACATTTTCATTATCATTTGGCTTAAATTATTTTTATTTTTATTTTTCTATTATAATTTTTCTTTGACTCATAGATATTTAGAGGTGCTTCATTTTCAAATATTTAGGAAAAAGACCTAGCTGTTATTTTAAACATTTCTATCTTAATTAAGCTGTTATCAGAGAACATAATCCATATATATTTGATCCTCTGAAATTTGCTAGAATTCACTAAGTGGTCCTGTAATCTTTGTGAATGTTTTATAAATGCTTAAAAATAATGGATATTCAGCAGTTTTTAAATGCAGTGTCCTATATATGTTCATCAGTGCAAGTAGTTTCTTTACTGTATTATTTAATAAATTATATCATTGAAAAAATTTTTGCATGTTCTATCAAAGAGATAAAATATTCTACTGTGATTCTGGATTTGCTTATTTCCCTTTGAGGATTTGCTTATTTCAAATTTTCATTTTTATTCTTTAAAAATATTATTATTGAATATAAATTCTATTCGATAATTATTTTCTCCAAGCAAGTTGAAGGTATCTGTCCACTATATTTTGTCTTCCAAGGTTGCTATTGAGAAATCAGCTGTATTTTACTCCTAAGAAGGTAATTTCTTGGCTACTTTTAAAATGTTAGTAATATCTTGGCATAGTTTTTAAGGAAACTATATATTAGAAGCCTACATATAATTTTTGAGTGATATAAAAATGAATGACAGTAGAAATTGTGGATGGAAAACACAGAAAATGAAAAGAATCAAATTAATATATATCAGAACCTATGCTTCCTGTTTATACATTTTATCATTAAATTTGAAAGCTGAGTAAAAGAATTAACTATCATTATCCCCATATCACAGAGGGAAAAGATGGGAGATTGGCAAGGTTTTCATAATCTATGGCACCACAGTTTACCTAGAGGCAACTATGTTATTTATAGGAGGTCTTAATTTTTTTTTTAAAAAGTGATAATATTTCCTATAAGTTACAGGATAAAGTCTAGAAGAGAGATCAGCAGATCTTAATCTATCTCTTTTTTAAAGAAAATATTGTACTTACTTTGTGGAAGAAATTCGCTCTCCCGACTGATCCAATTTTCCCAGTGTGATTCATGAAGCTAATGTTTCCTTCAGTTGCTCCATAAAACTCACACATCTTAATATTTCCAAATCTGTCTAAGAATGCTCTCCATACATCACTGCGTGCTCCATTTCCAATTGCCAAACGCACCCGATGATCCTTTTCTCCTTCTCTCTGTTAGAAGAAAATATTTTCCTCTTAATTTATTAATTTCAATTCCCAATTCTTTCTGTTATTGCTTTACTTAAATGGCAACAATCCAGAAGTTGTATATGGCAAAGAGTAAAAAAAATTCATGTAAGTCCCTGGCATAACTGGGTCCCCTAGCTAATGAACTAACACTGGCCCACAGTAATCCAGCTTTTATTTTCCTATATCTGGGAAAATCTCTTCCTAAATTTGAGAAGCTGAAGTCTTATTTTCCCTGATATATATTTTCTTCCTTACCAGAACGGAGGTTCCTCAAAAATTTAAAAACAGAACTACCATGTGATCCAATATAGTGCACCCCATGAAGATGGGAAGAAATGGAAACAGTGACAGACTTTATTTTCTTGGGCTTCAAAATCACTGCGGGCAGTGACTGCAGCCGTGAAATTAAAAGATGCTTGCTTCTTGGAAGAAAAGCTATGACAAACCTGGACAGCATTTTAAAAAGCAGAGACAAAGACACTTTGCTGACAAAGGTCTATAAAGTCAAAGCTATGGTTTTTCCGGAATCATGTATGGATGTGAGAGGTGGAACATAAAGAAGGCTGAGCGTCGAAGAATTGATGCTTTCGAACTGTGGTGCTGAAGAAGACTCTTGAGAGTCCCTTGGACAGCAAGGAGATCAAACCAGTCAATCCTAAAGGAAATCAACTCTGAATATTCATTGGAAAGACTGTTGCTGAAGCTGAAGCTCCAATACTTTGGCCACCTGATAAGAAGAGCCAGCTCATTGGAAAAGACACTGATGCTCAGAAAGGTTGAAGGCAAGAGGACAAGGAGGCAACAGAGGATGAGCTGGTTGGATGGCATCACTGACTCAATGGACACAACTCAAGGAGAGAGTGAAGGACAAGAAAGCCTGGCATGCTGCAGTCCACAGGGTTGCAAAGAGTGAGACATGAATGAACTACTGAACAGCAGTAACAAATACTCACTGCGGCATTATTTACAAAAGCCAAGACATGGAAGACCCTAACACCCATCAACAGATGGATGAAGAAAATGTGACATAGATACACACGAATATTATTCCATCATAAAGAAGAATGAAACCTTACCAACATAGATGGACTTTGAGGGCATTATGCTAAGAGAAATGAGTCAGACAAAGAAGGATAAATACTGTATGATCTCATATATATGTGGCATCTGAGAAACAAACAAACAGCACAAAAGCAAAACCTCCAAACCCTTAACAGAAAACATATTGGTGGTTGCCAGGGGCAGGGTAAGGAGTGGGCAAAAACAGGTGAAGGGGGTCAAAATGTACAAATCTCTAGTCATGAGATAAGCAAGTCCTGGGGATGCACAACGCAGCGTGGTGACTATAATTAACAATACTGAATTGCATATTTGAAAGTTGCTAAGAGAGTAGAAAGTGAAGTCTCTCAGTCGTGTCTGACTCTGCGATCCCATGGACTGCAGCCTACCAGGTTCCTCCATCCATGGGATTTTCCAAGCAAGAATACTGGAGTGGGTTGCCATTTCCTTCTCCAGGAGATCTTCCTGACCCAGGGATTGAACCCGGATCTCCCGCATTGTAGGCAGATGCTTTACCGTCTGAGGCACCAGAGTTAACTCTTAAACAACCAGGGATTAAGGACAAGGACTGGCCATGCAGTAGAAAATCCAAATATAACTTCTAGCTGGTCCTTAGTATCATCAGTTCCACATTCCCAGATTCAACAACAGCAGATCATATAATACTATGATATTTACTACTGAAAAAAATCTGCGAATAAGTGGACCTTTGCAGTTCAAATCCATGCTATTCAAGGGCCACTGTAAATCTTAAAGTTCTTATCACAAGGAAAAGAAAATTTGAAACTATGTATGGTCTTGAATGTTAATTAGACTTACATTGGAGATCAATTTGCAATACATACAATATACTGAATCATTATATTGCATACCTAAAACTAATATGTTTATGTTCATTATACCTCAATTAAACAGTTACAATAAGGATATAATATCAGCTTAGTCATGGTAAAACCATTCCCTCTGATGTACCATCATCCTTACAAAAGTAATATAAAATAACAAGAAATAATAATAAGTCAGCAATAATAATAAGATAGAGAACACAATGTCCCTGACACAATTAAAAATGGCCCAATGAACATTCTTTATCTCAGTTCCTTCTCAGTCTTAAGGAGATTTTAATCTATTAACTTTAAAGAACACAGAGAATGGGAAAGGTAATTTCTCAACCTGAAAAGTGAAGAGATAAGAGGCATGTGACTAAGCAGAGTGGATAAGTTTGAACTCTAAGCCTGCATTTGGGAACACAATATACACTCCAGAGTGTGTCAACAAAGCATCAAAACAAAAAACAAAAAACCATGAGGAAGGCAGAAATCTTGGTTGGAAATTTGTTTAGGAAGCAGTTGCACTCAGAGACATCCTAATACAGACAATGTATCTGGGAGTTTGCCCTCTGCACATTGGTCAAATACTTGAGACTTACTCTCTAGAGAAGGCCAACCAGATGCCATTTCAGGGGTAGCAATCTATTGGAAACAGTAGATTCAGTGCAAGTCTGAATATGAAGTGGTGAGATCTCAGAGCCAAACTAATCTGCAGGGGTAGAAATCAGAATACTGTTTACATTTGGTAGAACAATGACTGATTTTTGATGATACCTAGGGGGCTATCTTCAAGAAGAAAATGAATAAAATTGATTAAAAATACTTGAAGTGTTAAATCATGTTCAGAAATTTCAGCTATAATGGAAAAGTTTTGAGATGAATTGGTAACAGGCATTTAGAAAACAAAATTTTAGAAGTCAATTAGTATCAGGGATAAAAAGCTAAAAATTATCATTATATTTTAATTACGTTGTGTGTATGCTATGAATAAACTATATACGACTTTTTAAAATGAAAACAACTAATCATCAACATATTTTAAAACATATCTAAAACAAAATATTTTGAAACATTAATATAATTAGATTGGTGCCACAGAGGGAGAAGAAACATATGTGTGCGTGAATGACTATGTGAGTAGGAAGGGCAGCAGATGACAGCTAAAACTGAAAAATCAAGTAGTAACATGCATGTTTTATTAAGAAATATAGAAGTAGGGGCTTCCCTGGTGGCTCAGTGGTAAAGAATCCTCCTGTCAATTCAGAGAACATGGGCTAGATCCCTGGTTCAGGAAGATCCCACATGCCGCAGAGCAACGGAGCCCCGGTGCCACAGTTACTGAGCCTGTGCTCTAGAGCCTGGGAGCTGCAGCTACCGAACCACATGCTGCAGCTGCTGAAGGCCAGGCACCCTAGAGCCCACGTTCCACAGGAGAAGCCGCTGCAATGAGAGGCCCATGCACCTCACCTAGAGAGTAGCCCCTGCTCGCCACAACCAGAGAAAAGCCTGTGCAGCAGCGGAGACCCAGCACAGCCAAAAATAAATAAATAAATACAATTATTCTTTTAAAAAAAAGAAATATGGAAGTAAATAATAACCAAAATATCTTAAAATAATTAAATATATTTACTGCTAGAGATCAAGTATTGACAGGATTGGGTACCATTTTCTCTTGAGAGTGCTATCTGATTTTTAAAAAAATTGTAAAAGTACTAGTTTAGTAACATAAAAATCAAATTAAAAAAATAAGAGCCAAGGGCCGTGGATTCATCAGAATCTGACCTGCTGATTTTGTTAGGCCTTTAAATTCTTAAGGTAAATATTCCACTGATAAAACAAAATGAATAAACCAACAAAAACACACTCAATCACAGTAGCTTCCTCCAAGACAGAGGATTCTTCTCTACCACTAAATACAACCAGGAGCAATTCTATCCTGATTCCTCCTCCCATGGGCATGTCCAATACTTCCCACCTGGCATGGAACCAGCTTAAGGATTTTTCACTGCCATCTTCGGATATAAAAATAGTAGTCCTGCAAATCTTAGGATTTATTCCGCTTTAACAGAGAACAATCTTTTGTACGGCATAACTCCTGGATGCTTTTCAGGTAAGAGGTGAGTTTTAGCAAGTACCATTAATTATAAAATGAACTGGCACACTCTGGAAAACCAGTAAGAAGGTTGTTTGCAAACCCAATTACATAGATTTTAACCTGTGTGGTCTATAGCTATATAAGCTTACTATTAATAAGAATATTCATTCAGAGTCATTCAATGATATAGAAAATAAAATCACCAAAACTAGGATAAGGCTTTTGTCTAGAAATATTAAATTCACGTATTTAACTCTTCAGATATATATTTATTTAAAGTGTTTAAATAATTATTCTACTTTTCTTTCCTTTAAAAGAAAACCCAGAAGATCATGCTTTGAGGGGTTTGAAGGAAGGTCAACAGATTCATTATTTAGTGTTGTGGGAAGAAAGGAAATGAATATTTCTTCTTTTGTTGGTATGGATATACTCCTAAGAGTAAAATACAAATGACATAATTAATATAAGGTATATAAATTACAGTTACTTTACAGTTTATTGAGATATCTAAAGTTTCAATGACATTATTCAAATTTTTGTTTATCTGATTAAAATCATGAGCATGGAAATATATAAATGAAAATATGATTCTTTTATTTATAATAATGATATAAAAATATATGAAGCTCTGGAGCAAGACCAAAATATATAATTATATTTGGCATATACCCACACAAAATCACATATATACACATATATGGAGAGGTGGTGGGAGAAGAGAAACAGACGTTTTTAAAAGACTAGTTTACACAGGAGTGGAAACTTTACTTGAAAGATATACAATACCCAGGGAGATGTTATCATAAATGCCATTCAGATGTTATCAAGGGTTACCTGGGGCTAAATCCAGCCTACTTCCTCTTTTAGTCAATAAAATTTTATTAGGACAGAATCATACCCATTTATTTGAATTGTCTACCCTGCTTTTGCAATACAGATGCAGAACTAAGTTGTTGTGCCAGACAGCATAATCCACAAATCCTAAAATAATTACTAATCCGGTGCTTTATGGAAAAAGCTTAGTGACCTCTGCCCTAAATTATACACAAAGTGAGAAAAGCAACAACTTAATATTAACACATAGCTAACACCATCTGGTAAACTGGACAACACACTGGTGCTACAAATTAATTCATTAAGCCTTTTCATCCAGATTCATTCTATGTTTTCTTCCTAAAAGAAGGGCTTTATCTTATTGGAAATAAAGGGGAGTTGGTTTTATTTGTAAAGCAGGTGAAGAGTTTCTTATGTATATAAGCACATTGGTTGGTGGGCAAAAGGTTGTTCAGATGAGCCTTAAAAAAATCCTACCCACCTAGTGATGTTGGGAAGCTCTCTCGGTGACCCTGCAAGATGACTGGAAGCCAAGGAAAGGTATCAAGCAGAGCCTGAGGTAATAACAACAGTAAGCTAGCACCAATGGCATGATGGACTAAGAGTTTTGCAGCAGACAGCAGTTGAAATGATCCAGATGAAAGATGGTAAGAGGAGGAACCCACTATATGGTCAGAGAAATGGTAGAGGAGGGTCAGCAAAAAGACAAATGTGTGGAAGAAAAAATTATCAAGATTGGTAAACGGAGACTTCAAGCATACCCTGGCATATATGAAAATTGAGACTCTTGAGAGTCCCTTGGACTGCAAGGAGATCAAATCAGTCAGTCCTAAAGGAAATCAGCCCTAAATATTCATTGGAAGGACTGATGCTGAAGCTTAAGCTCCAATACTTTGGCCACCTGATGCTAAGAACTGACTTGTTGGAAAAGACCCTGATGTTGGGAAAGATTGAAAGCAGGAGGAGAAGGGGATAACAGAGGATGAGATGTTTGGATGGAATCACCAACTCGATGGACATGAGTCTGAGCAAGCTCTGGAAGTTGGTGATGGACAGAGAAGTCTGGCATGCTGCAGTCCACAGGGTCGCAAAGAGTCGGACACAACTGAGCGACTGAACTGAACTGATACGGAAATTGAGAGCAGAGTCTGAGGTTGTGAATTACACTTAATCTCACATGTGTCCTTTTTGAAGGTGATTTGTGAAATCAGTGGTAAATCATCTAAAATGCAACCAAATCTTCCTAATGCATGTGTGCCAAGTCGCTTCAGTTGTGTCTGACTCTTTTTTGCAACCCCGTGACTGCGGCCCGCCAGGCTCCTCTGTCCATGGGATTCTCCAGGCAAGAATACAGGAATGGGTTGCCATGACCTCCTCCAAGGGATCTTCCCGACCTAGAGATTGAACCCTTGTCTTTCACATCTCCTGCACTGGCAGGCAGGTTCTTTACCACTAGCGTCACCTGGGAGGTCTCAATCTTCCTAATGCCCATCTATAATTTAAAGAAGCTCCTCTCTGTCTGAAAGTCTCTTAAAGACTTCTTTTAGAAAAATTCCAATTCCTTGCACTTCTTCCTGAGTTATGAGGTTACTGCCTAAATGTCACTGGATATCTAGGCTGTGTTGGGAACAGGATGAGGAGAGTATGCATAAATATAAGCACAATTAGATGAACAAATGAACACATAGCACCTACCTAGGCACATACACAAAAGCAAGACACAGAGTGGCAGAGACAAAGAGACAGATGGAAGAGGGAAGGCAGAGAGTAAAACTTAGAGAGAGAAGATGAAAAAAAAGAAACAGAGTGAATAGAGCAACACAGAAACATGGACACAGTGACACTCAAGACAGCTGAAGACACACACACGTGTGTGTGCAGGGATGTAAAGTGAGACACAGTGACACAGCACAGAGATCCACAACACAGAGTGAGAGAGAGTAACAAAGACACGTGCTCACAGAGGGATGTTTTCTCTCTCACACATACACATGCACACAAAGCAAAAAAAAAAAAAAAAAGATATAAACTAGACACGGATATCCTGGAAGACAGAGGGAAGCACATACACAGAGATGCACAGCTGCACGCAGAGGTATCAGTGTGGAGGCACACAGAACGAGACACGTGCAAATAGAGAGACTTACGATCAGAAACCAAGACAGAGGGAGTCCAAGAAAGAGGGCCAAGCAGAAGTCTGGACCGTGTGGGACGGGAACGAAAGACAAGCCTGCAGTCATGTCAGAAGAAGCAAGGGAGTATGTCTGTACCCCGTGACCAGGTTATTATATTATCTCATTTTAATCACCATGACAACTCTACGAAATAAGAACCATTATCCTCATTTTGCACATTGGGATAATGAAGTTCAGGTCCAAAGTCAAACATCAAATAGAGATAGAATGTGAACTCATCAAAGCCTAAGTGCTCTGTGGGCAGGGAAGGAAGGAAGGAGGAATGGACAGAAGGAAAGAAAGAAGGGGAACAGGGAGAAAACCAACTCAAAAGTCCTCAGCAGCTCCTGCTCTATTTTCCCAAGCCTTTCCCCATGATTTTAGTAATAGAAAACAGTTGAAACCTGGGCGTCTGAGTTTCCCTGGAGGCTTAGTGGTGAAGAATCTGCCTGCCAGTGCAGGAGGCGTTGGAGGCACAGATCAGAGTTTGATCCCTGATCTGGGGAGATCCTACATGCCCTGGGGAAACGACGCCCGTGTGCCGCAACTATTGAGACTGCGCTCTAGAGCCTGGGAGCCCAAACTGCTGAAGCCTGCGACAGCCTGTGCTCCGCAACAAGAGAAGCCACTGCAATGAGAAGCCCTCATGCCACAACTAGAGACTAGGCCCCGCTCTCCACAACTCGAGAACGGCCCTCGCAGCAACAAAGACCAAGCACAGCCAAAACTAAATAAATACATAAAACTATTTAGTAACAATAAAGAAGGAAATTCTAATTTAGCAGTAAGGGCTCAAGTGTTTACACACTGGTGCACGCACAGAGTAAGCTACTTCATTGTACACAGAACACACATTTTATTCCATTTGAAATTTAAAAGAGAACTTGCTCAATGGATCAGAGCTTTCAATGCCAACATTCCAGGGTCACAGTTTTTCCTTCTGGCTTTCAGTGCCATGCACATCGATGTGCCCGTAGCAGTGGAGAAGTCACAGTGATTTGAACCAAGGCTCTCGTTTCTTCAAAATATCCTCTGGGAGCTGCTTTCCAGGAGTGTCTGTTGAGCTTCTGTACTTGAGGGAGTGGCTGAACTGCAATTTACCTCCTACCCAGTCACAGATTTATTCCTGTGCTGAAATATACAGGTCTCTAACAATGCCTCTTAGAAACAAAGCCTCCTTCTTCCAGACCATGTGCTTAATCCTATTCAGTGACTCTACAACACACCCAGGCTGAATAGCCTCTTTATATACTTATGAAAAGTGAAACTCCGGAGGCTCTGTTTTAATATAGGTAAATTTGTGTATCAACCCTGATTTCTTAGGAAACAAAGACTGTTGATAGATGGAGAGACCAAAAAACAAAAAACAAAAACAAAAAACCACAACTCACAGTGAAAACAAAGGGGCAAATCTTTTCTGCCTTTTAGTCCTGGATAAGCAGTGAGTTAAGGCACAAAACAAAAGTATGGTGTAACAAAACAAAAGTATGGTGTAATTCGTAAAGGATCATCAAAAACATACAACAACTTGTGTTAGGGATTACGATTCTTCCATCTTGATTCTATTTAACAGAAGACCTCTTTTCTCTAAAACCTACTATAATCACACATATACAAGTATCACACCCACACATCCCTGTAATAAGAGAATGACTATAACACTCCAACAGTTTGCTTCTTTCATGGACACTCTACTACTACACACTGGAAAAATACAGACAGCAAGCCCAGTGGGTGTCACAGAACAGGGACAAAGAAACTTAAGTTCAAACAGGGTATGAGAGAATCCTGTTGACAAGAAAACATGCACAAAAGAGCAGATTTTATACTGAAGCAGAAAAGCAGTGGTGGAGGGGAGAGGCCAGGGGACTCTTTCCAGAAAGGACCTAAGAGGATTTGAAAGCAGAGTCCCCTATTGTTAAGACAGTATAGGCTCAGCTGCCCCTAAAAGTCATGGTCAAGCTGCCTTTCCAGCCTGGGTATGGGCAAGCCACGATTGCAGAGATGATAGTCATCAGTTCAACAAACCAATCTAAGCCATAAATAACAGTAAGAAAAGACCTCTGGGACTGCAAGTGTTACCACAAAAAGCTGTAACACATTGTTGTTCGGTCCCTAAGTCCTACTCTTTGCGACTCCATGGACTGCAGCATGCCAGGCTTCCCTGTCCTTCACTATCTCCCAGAGTTTGCTTAAACTCATGTCCATTGTGGAGAAGGCAATGGCACCCCACTCCAGTACTCTTGCCTGGAAAATCCCATGGACGGAGGAGCCTGGTGGGCTACAGTCCATGGGGTCGCAAAGAGTCTGGACACGACTGAGCGACTTCCCTTTCACTTTTCACTTTCATGCATTGGAGAAGGAAATGGCAACCCACTCCAGTGTTCTTGCCTGGAGAAACCCAGGGACGGCGGAGCCTGGTGGGCTGCCGTCTCTGGGGTCGCACAGAGTTGGACATGACTGATGTGACTTAGCAGCAGCAGCAGCAGCAGCATGTCCATTGAGTCGGTGATGCCATCCAACTATCTCATCCTCTGTCCCCCCTTCTCCTCTGGCCCTTGATCTTTCCCAGCATCAGAGTCTTTTCCATTAAACTGGCTCTTTGCATCAAGGGAGCTTCAGCTTTAGCATCAGTCCTAATCTCACCGTGACACCTAATGGGCTTACTTCCACTCATTTTCTAGAAAATAATAAGTAATCAAGATTACCATTTGTAGACCACTCTGCACAGGTGCTTTCTATCCTGGAAGCACTGGAAAAACTGAAAATAGGAGGAAAGCAATGCTTCAGACCAGCGGCGCTGCGAAGTGGCCTTGTAGAAAAGACCAGCTCCAGGAGTTGAAGAGAGTCACCTCTAACCCAAATGACTGAGCTCACTCACCTAAAAGGGAGGATGATCTTCCCTGGAGACCCAGAAAACGTTCACCTGAGCCACAACTGCCATGAGTCACTAAGGAATGTTCTGGAAAATGCAGGATAATTTCTGCTGAGTGCCGCAATGGCCTCAGGCCCTTTAGGCAATAATGTCGACTGTGCTTTTTCTGAACTCTCCTTGGACTCTGTCCTCCCCAGGAACTCTGACTTTCTCATTGCAATTGAGCTTCCCTTGCAGGTCTGGGACTAGGCAGAGACTGTGCCGATCATGAACACTTGTGTGTCCCAGCAACTGGTCTT
This sequence comes from Oryx dammah, assembly GCF_014754425.2. Classification (NCBI taxonomy): domain Eukaryota; kingdom Metazoa; phylum Chordata; class Mammalia; order Artiodactyla; family Bovidae; genus Oryx; species Oryx dammah. Next base: position 84,596,480 of record NW_024070189.1, on the reverse strand, counting down.
CTCATATTTGCTACTTTATTTTTAAAAATAATGCAACAAATTGTTATTGAGCACTACAATGTCAGGCACCATTTTGAGTACTGAGGATATAACTATAGATAAAAATGATAAACCTCCTGCTTTCCTGGAACTTATATAATAGTTAGGGTGGGGAGATTAAATGACAACAAATAAAAATTATCTATGAAATATATAATGAGGTGATAAGTTTTATGAGGAAAATAAGGCAGCAAAAGAGAACTAGGAGACTGTAGTGAAGAGCCTGACTCCATTCTTTACGGTTGACTTTATGGTTGACTATGCAGAGCTTTCAAACCACCCCCATGCCCCTTCCTCTTCTGCCCTAAATCTGCACAAACTATTGAGAATGGCCAGGGCTCCTTCCTTTGGCAGCAACAGGAAGTTCCAAGCACTTGAGAAATGCTACGTGCACAAGGTCCCTCACCCTAGTGCCAGCCTCTTAGCACAATAAAAGCTGAACTGGTCTCTTTCCTCCGCTATCTCAAGCCAGTTTTTGACCTGCTTGGGCCCCTGTCCTCCTCTCCCCAGAAAGTCGCCTTATGTGACTAATAAATCCATTCACATTCTCTTAGTGCATGTGTGACATCATTAGGCTCAACACTACAACCCAATTTTGAGTGTGGGGTCCACGTGAGTTGGGAAGGTGACTTGTACCAGACGTAAATATGGGCTGTGGCCAGAGAAGCCCTCTCTGAGGAGGACCTCAATAGCCAGGGAGTGAGGCATGCAAATATCTGGGGAAACATTCAAGGGGAGAAACTGAGAGTCCTGGTGCCTGGAAGAAAAAGCTAGGAGGCCACTGAGGCTGGGGTGGATGAAACAAGCTGAGTGTGTGTCGGGGTCGGGGTGGGGGATCCTAGCAGGGCAAGCAGATCCCACAGAGCTGTATGGCCCCATGCTAAGGGGATCTAGATTTTCCTCCAGGAAAACTATTAGAGGGATTTGAATAGTGAAGTAACATGATCTGATTTCCATTTTAACAGAATCATTCCAACTGCTACGTAAGAATCAAAGTTAGAAGGGTAAAATGGAGTTCAGAAAAGGCCATTTCTGGGATATGGGGGAGAAGTTGTGCCAATGCAGATGAGAGCAGCAGGGCAGTAAGAGGAGGTTTGAGTCTGGATATGTTTAAACGTTGAAACTGCAGGATGTGCTCACGGAGGTGTGAGAAAAAGAGCGGCTGCAAAGCAGATTAATGACGGGGCTGCAGATACACGTTTGAGAGTTGAGCTGTAGATGGTATTTGCAGCTGGGAACATGTCCAGAGAGAGAGAGAAAGGAAAGGCTTGACTGAGAGTTCTGGACATGCTAACATTTAGAGGTCAGGAAGACTGAGGAAGATCTCAGCAATAGAGCCAATTTAAAGCTATAAACTGGCTGGTTCAGCTCTTCCTGAACCTGGTTTATATGAGTCTAATATAGAGATAGGGGCTGATAGATGCGATTGCAAACCTGTCAGGCTGGAGACTAGAACAACTTTGGCACATTCGTTACAATAACAAAAACATCTCATGAGGCCTCTTTGGAGAAGGCTGTCTCCTCTTCCAGGAGACCCCATTGTTAAGACCCATCTGTCTCCATTTGTACTTTAATATCTAGCTCATTAATATTATGTCAGCTTTGGATGTAATTGTTATTATACTCATCCTATAGATGAAAAAACTGGTGTGGGGGCTGCTCAGAGAAGCTGAACAATTCGTCCATGATCACAGAGCTTGTAAGATAGAGAAGACAGGCTTGAATATGAAGCTCCCCAACTCCAAGGTGCAAAGAAATTAAATGATTTGCCTGATGCCACATGATGAATTAATGGAAAAGATGGACTTAGCACTCTCTTTTTTATTTAAATTCATTGTCTTTCTTTCATTGGGAATAAAATCATCTGCTGGAAAATTCAGGCTGCTAATAATTTGCTGAAGAATCTTGTATTTTCCTGGTAAGCCTTACTAGAAAGGCAGAGAGCCACGATTTCTGACCTTGACTTTATATGTCCATAGCATGGACATTAGAAAAAGATTGTTAAATGAAGAGGCAATGTGGAAAAGAGCAAATAAATAGTAAAATAAATAATCTTGAATACAAATGTTAAAATGTTAAATCAATATGGAAGGTAGGAAAACCTAACTAATACACCATGTTTATAGTAACAGCAGGATATAACCCAAGAGGAAACAAGTATAATATTTTCAGGGTTTCAGATTTTGTATTTTTATTTCTAATGTTTTTGAATGACAAGTGCAATATAAACATGTTAACATTTTAACATTAGTAAAGCTTTATTTTAAAATAATCATGATCTAAATTGATTTTTGCAATCAATGTTGCATGGTTTTTATTATTCAAAAGCCAAATATTTTTTAACACTACAAAATTACTCTAATCTTATAATGACATTCATGGAAAACATTACCACATTCTGCTTAAAAATAATATCCTTCCATTTGTGTTTGGCTTATCACTTCATGTTTTTTCACATATATCTCATAACTGGATGATTAGAATCAACAGCTAAATTAGGAGAGGTAGGTACTGTTATCTATTTTATATTGGGTTAGCCAAAAAGTTCATTCATGTTTTTCCATAAGATGTTACAGAAAAACATGAATTAACTTCTGACTACACTAAAGCCTTTGACTGTGTGGATCACAATAAACTGCGGGAAAGTCTTAAAGAGATGGGGATACCAGATGACCTTACTTGCCTCCTGCAAAACCTTAATGCAGGTCAAGAAGCAACAGTTAGAATCCAGACATGGAATGACAGACTAATTGCCAATTGGGAAAGGAGTAAGTCAAGGCTGTATATTGCCATCCTGCTTGTTTAACTTATATACAGAGTACATCATGTAATGGCGGGTTGGATAAAGCACAAGCTGGAATCAAGATTGCTGGGAGAAATATCAATAACCTCAGATATGCAGATGACACCACCCTTATGGCAGAAAGCAAAGAGGAATTAAAGAAATCCTTGATGAAGGTGAAAGAGGAGAGTGAAAAAACTGGCTTAAAATTCAACATTCAAAAAACGAAAATATGGCATCTGGTCCCATCACTTCATGGCAAATAGGTGGGGAAACAATGGAAAGAATGACAGACTATCCTTTCTTGGGCTCCAAAATCACTGCAGATGGTGACTGAAGCCATGAAATTAAAAGACACTTGTTCCCTGGAAAAAAAGCTATGACAAACCTAGACAGCAATTTAAATGCAGAGATATTACTTTGCCAACAAAGGTCTGTTGGCAAAAGTCAAAGCTGTGGTTTTTCCAAGTAGTCATGTATGGATGTGGACCACAAAGAAGGCTGAGCACTGAAAAACTGATGCCTTTGAACTGTGGTGCTGGAGAAGTCTCTTAGGAGTCCCTTGGACAGCAAGGAGATCAAAATAGTCAATCCCAAAGGATATCAACCCTGAATATTCATTGGAAGGACTGATGCTGAAGCTGAAGCTCCAATACTTTGGCCACCTGGTGCGAAGAGCTGACTCATTGGAAAAAACCCTGATGCTGGGAAAGACTGAAGGCAGGAAGAGAAGGGGACGAAAGCGGACAAGATGGTTGGATGGCATCACTGACTTAATGGACGTGAGTCTGAGAAAACTCAGGGAGATTGTGAAGGACAGGGAAGCCTGGTATGCTTCAGTCCATGGGGTCACAAAGAGTCAGACATTACTGAGCAACTGAACAACAACAAATATAAAGACAGGACCTGTGGCTCCAAGAGAAGAGACCAGTAGAGAGTCGCATAACAAAAGCTTGAACTGAGCCTGTGTCTTTTGATTCCACCACCAACACACTACCTGATGGCTTTCCATATAAAGCAAATTTGTGGAGAAATCTAGTAAAAAAGGATATATGTATTCTAGTGGAAATAACAGCAGAAAAGGTTTAAGCAGATAGACAGAAAAAGATATGTATGCTTTATATGTACCACTACCCAGGAACTATGAATCACTAAGTATTAAAAATGCATTTATAAAATGCCTTTAATATGTACACAGTTCTAAAACTTGCCAAAACATTAATTCCCTTCAATTCTATCAACATTTAGGTTGCTAATAGCTATTTTTTAAATATTAGTCCCTCATATTTCTATGTTTATAGTTTCTCAGCAGAAAAGAAAGTTCTGGTTCCTTGCCAACTTTTCTAAAGCTTTCATATTTAGTATGAAGATAGTAAACACATCTCTGATTTATTAAAGAAAAACTGGGTTTTAAAAGAGAGCTGATTTTCTCAACCATGTAAAAATATGCTTCAAATATCTGAGGAAAAGAAAAAATTTAAAAAGTGCTAAATATTTTTAAACAACTAGGTCTTGGAGATAAAATCAATTATTCTGAGTGCTGTCAAGAAGACAATGGCAATGAAACTAAATCAGAACATCTTGATAACAACTAAAATTCACATTAATTTTATTTTTTTTATTCTTTTTTTTTCCTGCTCTGTGTTTTCTCTTTTTTCTCTCTCTCTTTTTATTTTTTATTTTTAATTTTTTTTATTTTACTTTACAATTCTGTATTGTCCGATGCAGGACACGGCATGCTTGGGGCTGGTACATGGGGATGACCCAGAGAGATGTTGTGGGGGGTGGGGTGAGGGGGTGGGGGTTCATGTTTGGGAACGCATGTACACTCATGGTGGATTCATGTCAATGTATGGCAAAACCAATACACATTAATTTTAAAGCGTCATTCTTTGGAAGTTACTACATGGGATGAGAAAAGTTTCCAAAGCTTAATGCTTTGAGAAACTACATCTTTCACAAGATGTGAAATGGGGAAAACCTAACAGTAAAACACTTGAAGTTATACAGAGACTCAGAAAATGAAAACACAATAAAAGAACAAATGCTTTAAAAATATTCATTTTTCAATTAGAAAAGAATAAATGGTAATGCCCTGAATCAGGGACAAGGTAATGCCAATGAAAGCCTGTAACTGTCTTCAGACCTGTTAGAAACATAACTGATAAAACAAATATACAAGTTCAAGAGATTTAGGTTAAGTAAGCATCATTTTGTTACTGAGTGGTAAAGAATCTGCCCACTAATGCATGAGAGGGGGGTTTGAACCCTGGGTTGGGAAGATCCCCTGGAGAAGAAAATGGCAACCCACCTATGTATTCTTGCCTGGAGAACCCCTTGGGCAACAAAGCCTGGCATGCTACAGTCCATAGGGTTGCAAAAGAGTAGGAAAGGACTTAGGGATTAAACCACAAAAATTGGAATTTTATTCTTTAGTACTATTGAATTGTCTTTATCCTTACATCTTATCTAAATAGGACAAAGTGAAAGTGTTAGTTGCTCGGTTGTGTTTGACTCTTTGCAACACTATGGACTGTAGCATGCCAGGCTTCTCTGTCCATGGAAGGAAACCTCTTAAAGCTTGAAAGAAATGATGGATTTTCTTTGGAGAAAGTAAAGCAGGTTCCCTTTCATAATGAAGTCTTAAAAAATCTCACATCATCAATGTCAACATTTTCAATTTTTGCTACCTTCAAAAAAACACAGCAAACACTTAGGGGTTCACTTCAGGACTGTCTAAACATTACTAATGAAAGCTTAGTATAATCCATATGGAATTGAATGAAGAATATTTAATATTTAATGAAAAATATTCAATTAATATTTATCAAATATGTTTAAAATGTTTAAAAATGTCTCTCTTCATGATGAGAGTTGAGCATAAACTATTTTGTCAAAGTTTTAATATTATCAAAGGTTAATACTCAACATTAATATTCACTATAATATTCAGAATCATAAGTATATTTTCTAGTTCCCAATAAATTTCTTAAATTTTAAGAAAATAATATAAGGGAAATAGGATATAATTAATAGAAAACATATATAAAAATGTACATATCTAAAGAAAATAAGCTATGCTTTGAGAATGTCAAAATGTGGGTGTTCTACGTTGAGAGCTATAGACAAACTATATAGTGTAAATGATAAGCTATAATGTTAACTTGAAAAAGTGGCATCATACATACGCATCATAACACAGGTCTTTGTTAATTAGGCCCCATTCCCTGTACATTTTGGGCTCCAGATTCCTGCATTCAACTGTCTATTTTTCTACTTAAACTGGATGTCTAACACACCAAACTTAATATGTCCAAAGATATTTAATTTTCACTTCTCGAATCTCAGTTTTCCTTATCTCGACAAATAGTTCACAATTTGCCTAGACATTTGAACTGCAATCCTGGGACTGACTCTTCCTTTATTCTATCCGTTTCTTCACTCTCCCTATTCCTGAACTAATAGCAATCTTATTATCTTGTTATCTTTCCTTCAAAATGGATTCCCAAATTGGTATATTTTCCAGTTTACCTTCATCTTTTCACAAATACTCTGAAGGGTACAAAATCCAAATGTCACCTCCGGGATCTACTGAGCCTCGTAAGATCTGGTCCATGGATGGCCCAGCCACAGTTTGCATCTCATTAAACACTCAGTGGTACAGGTCACCATGTCAGTGAAGCCTTCCCTGACTGCTCAATCTAATCAGCAATCCCTCACCACTCATTGGTCTCCATCACCTCAAAAGGTTTTGTTTCTTCATAATATTTATCATTACCTGTAATCACTTTTGTAATACTGGAGTGGGTTGCCATTTCCTCCTCCAAGGGATCTTCCTGACCCAGGGATTGAACCTGAGTGTCTCTTGTGTCTCTTGCACTGGCAGGCAGATTCTTTAAACTGTGCCACCTGAGAAGCCCTAATATTAAGAAAATATACAGCTAGATCTATGATATAATGTATGATGGCCTTCAGTAATGTAGAAAGTATGTAAGATTGGAAGACGGGGAATAATTCCCCTAACACTCTATGACTAAGAGGAGCGACTACCTCAGATATTTTTTTTTTAGATTTTCTTTAAGGACATTGCTTCTGCCAGAAGTTTGAGGCACATCCAAATGTTTATGCCAAAGGAAATTTTGTAACTGAAGTTTTTAAAAAGAGAAAAATGATGGGGTTGAGTTGGGGGGTGGATAAGTGCTTCCAGCTAGGGACAGTCAACTCCAGGAGGTTTTTATGCAACTACATACAAACATCTCAACTCAGACTGTGGCTTCTGCCTTCAGGTAAATGTCCAGAATATATTACTTACCCTGAGATGGACAACAGCTCTAGATATAGAAAATATGTGGTTTTGCTTTCTTTTAAATATGTCTATTAAATATCTTTGGGGCTTAAAACCACGTCTCATGGGACATGCAATTTACTTTCTTCGAGGGTGTGTGGACTGCATCACTTGTTAACTCTGTGGCCCTACGTGAACCCACTGCTATGTTGGCTGCACAGCACACACTGCCACATCCTTTCAGGGGAAGTTCACTGAAAGGAATGAACATTGGACAGCAAGAGAACAAGATCCCCTTGAAGGGATAAGATGTCATAACAAAATGACTTTCTTCTTTTCCCAATCTTTAATGCCAGGAACTGTTTGTACTCTATCTGTGAGAAATCAACAAAGAAGATTAGGTAATACAAAGTATCTCTGTTCAAAAAAAATCACTACGTATTACGTTTTCCTTTTGGCAAATATGTTTATCTCCCTCTCTCCTCATCAACTTGTCTTTAGGTAAATGCTTAGAGATTATTTCACAAACACATGTCTGTCCTCAAAGAACTTTAAGAATTAAAATACTTAATTAACTAAAAGCAACCAGGAGTTCTGCTCTCAATTCAGTTCTCTCAAATTTTCTTCAGCTACAGTATTTCTCCCAAATCAGCGCAGTACAAGTTTAGAGAAGAGAAAAGAATATTTCACCTCACTTAAAAACATCAAAGGAAAACATCTTGAAAAAAGGCTTAGAGCAAATATGACAAACTGTTAATTAATTTATTATATGAAACAGGAGCTCACATGAATAAGATAAAACATGTGCCAAAGAGATAAATAAGTAAAAGAGGTATTTTAAACGAGAACTACAATTTAAAAACTAACCCACCTTGACAGTCATCTTAACAAAGAAATTAAAAATATGTTAACTTCTAGTTTATAAAATTAGAAATAAAATTAGAACTCTTTTCCTCATTTTTTTTAAAAAAGAAACAATATTCTTCTTTCAAACAATATTACTACAAAGCCCAAGCAAGTTGGGTTTCATCCACTATATCTGAAAGAGTGAGCCAGAGACACTGGTCTTTTCTCCCTGTTCTCCATCCTACATTCTGAAGAAACTTACAAAGCATAACGTATTTTAAGCGCTACCCACTTAATAAAATGTAAGCGTTACTAACAACAATGACAAAAACAACTAGTGTCTAGTTTTCTGTGAAGGACACTGGAAGACCGTTATTTTTAATACCACTCAGTATCAATAAAGAGACTGTGCAGTGGGCATACTCCAAATTGTCAATGAGATTCTAAATCACATCTATCACTCTGAACAGCAATCTGGAAACATGCCATAAAACTCACCGAAACGTCCATGTTCTTTGACTACCTTCACTTCTGAGGCCCTACGTTGACTGTATTCCATGAAGACACTAAATATAGCATCATTTAAGATGGTAAAACTTATAGGAAAAAATTAATGAGTGTATCCAACCATTTAATAATGACTTACAGAGTAAATGATCTTGCAAAAGTTCATGTTGCTAATAAAGGATGAGAGGAACTAGGAATGGCTGGGGCCATGGTCTAGAAAGGCTATGAAGAAGTTTGTTAGACTACCTGCACTGAAAAAGCCTTTCATTTTACTAGAGGGCATTTAATTCCTCAAATAGTTCAGGTATCACCTCATCAAAAAATATAATAAAATCTGTAAGAAGAAATAAATCAGTCTGTACCCCTATAATTATTCTACTGGGAATCTTCAGGTAAGACTACAATTCTGATATTGGCAAACTCTCCTAGAGAAGAATAAAAGTCAAAAAGCTGAAACACTTTTATGAGACTCCTTGTCTAAGCTATGAACGTGGGGAATCCATAGGGATTTGGACCCCTATGGATTTGGTTATTTGCACTCTTGACCAAACAAAAGGGTAGGATGGCCTCTCCCACAGGAGGCAAGTCAGGAGTCAGATGAGAGATCTCCTGATGGTAAACTCCAAGCTTAAAGTGACAAGCATTTTGTAAATAAGATTCTCCAGTTTCAGATTCTTCTCTGTGTTATCTCTCCTGTGTAATTCCATATCTTTAATACAGTCTTAATTAAATGCCTCCAGTCTAGCCTCAGCTGTGTTGTGGGTAAGGAAGGATTGCATGTCCATATTTTAGCTGCCAGAGAAGGCATTCCAGTCCACCATCCATGTCTTAAGCCAGGGTGAAGACGGGAAAAGGTAATGAGTGAGAGATGTCTTAGAAAACGTGTTTCTCTCAAAGGTCAAGGGCAGGTCATCAGTCAGGCTCTGCTGCTCCACCTTGCATAGGGAGGCATCCTCTATTAGCACCCTTCAGGGGGCTGGTGTAGATTTGATTACAGACAGAGTCCCTTCTTTGTAGCCTCAAGTATGTTTAGACCATCAGATAGTTAAAAAATAAGAATCTTGAAATACAAATGAGACCAGGAAAAGGACGATTAGTCCTAAAGGCAAAAAAGCAAACCAACTAATATAAAGACAGCCTTCAGGCTTACGCAACTGTCCCTACCTGTCTGTTTTCAGAAGGGGTGATTTATCAAAAGGTCGTGAAAATGACCACCTTAGCTGGAAGATAAGTGCAAAGTGCAAAGCAACATTTCTTTTTAAGTCTACAGCAAAACCAAACAAAAAAATATTCTAATGTAATCACTTGTTCAAAAGAAAAAAAAAAAAGAAAAACAAGTATAATCAGTGTCATTAGTTTTTGTGTTTTTTTTTTTTTAAGACCAACATGTTAAAAGATGATCTAATTCAACCCTTGGAATAACTGCTCTCTGTAAACAGAAAGTAATTTCATAATCAGATGCATGCTATGTTTACAGGAATTTTTTTGTTGTTTATAGAAATTTTAATCCGTATAAGCACGAAGTAGACTGGATTGTGAGTCTCTCTTCCCTTGCCTCAAAAAAAACCACATTAGTACATTCCTAAATAGCTCTCTCTTTATTTTCTTTGATTGTTTCATATTTATTTTATTTTGGGGTTTTGCATATATCCTTGTAAGTCAGTTAAACTATGTTCTGGAAAAAAATGGAGTATAAGCAAACAAAAATTATCTCTCAATACCTTTTCTTTCTGAAATTACTTTTTCTCTCTGGCAAAGATTACTCTTACCTTAGGTTGTTTGCAAAGGTAGCGACAAAGTTCTCCAATGTACTGAAACACAGTCACATTATACTTTCTGCAGTCATTCCAAAACTGGCTTGCTGAGAATTTCTTCCTTAACACACAAGTGGCACCTATGAGAAAAGGCATAAAAAAGCACAAAGGAAAAAATTCAAGGGCAGAATTAACATAAAACACAAATGATGTTGCTCTGTCCAGAAGAGTTTTGCTCACTTTCAAGGCTTTTATAATCTATCAGCGGCCATTTATGTCAAGCTCATTTTAAAACATTAATCTTACAGTCCAATAAATCGTTAAAAAATATTCATGCTGTAATTCTATATTTGACTGTAGATACGCTTCTTACAATACATGGGATGAAAGAAGCAGTCAAAATAAACAGGACAGTTATAAGTAGTAGAGAATGAATATAGATAAGGGTCATCCTTCTTCATAGAGACCAAGAATATTCACTTACTTTTGACCTCGTATATATACATAGTATTTATCTTTAAAAATTTTAAAGCAGCCTCATATATTTTGAGGTTGAGTTAGCAAGGCAGAATTAGTAAGAAAACACCAACAAAAAGGTTCATTGATGACTGCAGAGCCTAATTTTAACAACCTAATTTTAATAACAATTTTAAGTCATATGAATATGTTCCAAGGAAAATGCTAATGTCTCGACCTTCATCTTTATTTACTGTGGACATTTATCACATTCTAAACATACCATTCTACAAAATTACTTTATAGTATTTTATATATATATATATATATATATATATATATATATAAATCATGGTGAATGATCTCTTAATATTATTTCTGAGTGAGCTAGTAACAGACACATAATCTCAGCATGATTATCAATGGAATCTACTGAGTTGTCAGTTCCACCAAATAACGTCTTGGGTATCTGGAGTACAATGTTTGCAAAGATAGCCTCAATAACTCCTCCTCTGCACTTACCTTTACAATGTGAATTTGACACCCTCACCCCTTCTTTCAAGAAGTGGGGTCTATTTCCCCAACCATCAAATCTTGATTCTGAGCTGGCTTGTCATTTGCTTTGATCAGCAAAATGCAGATAAAATGATCCATGTGACTTCCAAAGCTAAGACTTAAGAAATACTAGGCTTCTGATTGGGAAAGCTCCTACCTCCACTTAAGGAGGCAGAGCTTGGCCACTAAACAGTGAGTGATCACATGGAGAAGGAAATCCTGTCAACATCCAGTTCCAACCACAAGGCTAAATTCCCACAGCACTGCTCTTTCCAATGGGTGATGAAGCTATGTCCTTTTAGTAAACATTTTATAGTTGTATAACATGTACACAATTACTCTGAATTCTACTGATAGCATTTCAAACTTTAATGAAGACAAGTTCTAATTAGACATTGTGAAAACTTATTCAAACACACAATAAAAGCGTACCTAATTCAATACATCCACCAATTCCGAGAAGAGATGCTGCACTATGATACAGAGGAAGAGTCATATAAATGATGTCATCAGAAGTACAACCAAAAGCCCGTAATCCACTAGAACTCTTTATAGCTACAAGATGACAAATCATAGCTGCTTTTGGTAGACCTAGAAAAAAGGAAAAAGAAATGTAACAGAAAAGTTACTGTGTTGATATCAACTACAACAGCAACTGAGACAAAAAGACATCAAAATAGTCTATATGTTTGGTAAAAGGGGCCATACAAACGCCAGCTATGACTTTAGTTAATCTCTAGAACCTTGGATCAACCCAGAGGATTAAAACTATAAAATTATATAAGACTTTGAAATCTCAGTTCAGTTCAGTCACTCAGTTGAGTCTGACTCGTTGTGACCCCATGAATCGCAGCACACCAGGCCTCCCTGTCAATCACCAACTCCCGGAATTCACTCAAACTCATGTCCATCGAGTCGGTGATGCCATCCAACCATCTCATCCTCTGTTGTCCCCTTCTCCTCCTGCCCCCAATCCCTCCCAGCTGCAGGGTCTTTTCCAAAGAGTCAACTCTTCACATGAGGTGGCCAAAGTACTGGAGTTTCAGCTTTAGCATCAGTACTTCCAAAGAACATCCACGGCTGATCTCCTTTAGAATGGACTGGTTGGATCTCCTTGCAGTCCAAGGGACTCTCAAGAGTCTTCTCCAACACCACAGTTCAAAAGCACCAATTCTTTGGCACTCAGCCTTCTTCACAGTCCAACTCTCACATCCATACATGACCACTGGAAAAACCATAGCCTTGACTAGACGGACCTTGGTTGGCAAAGTAATGTCTCTGCTTTTCAATGTGCTATCTAGGTTGGTCATAATTTTCCTTCCAAGGAGTAAGCATCTTTTAATTTCATGGCTGCAGTTACCATCTGCAGTGATTTTGGAGCCCCCCAAAATAAAGTCTGACACTGTTTCCACTGTTTCCCCATCTATTTCCCATGAAGGGATGGGATCAGATGCCATGATCTTCATTTTCTGAATGTTGAGTTTTAAGCCAACTTTTTCATTCTCCTCTTACACTTTCAACAAGAGGCTTTTTAGCTCCTCTTCACTTTCTGCCATAAGGGTGGTGTCATCTGCATATCTGAGGTTATTGACATTTCTCCCGGCAATTTTGATTCCAGCTTGTGCTTCTTCCAGTCCAGCGTTTCTCATGATGTACTCTGCATATAAGTTAAATAAGCAGGGTGACAATATACAGCCTTGACGTAGTCCTTCTCCTATTTGGAACCAGTCTGTTGTTCCATGTCCAGTTCTAACTGTTGCTTCCTGATCTGCATACAGATTTCTCAAGAGGCAAGTCAGGTGGTCTGGTAGTCACATTGCTTTCAGAATCTTCCACAGTTTATTGTGATCCACACAGTCAAAGGCTTTGGCATAGTCAATAAAGCAGAAATAGATGTTTTTCTGGAACTCTCTTGCTTTTTCCATGATCCAGCAGATGTTGGCAATTTGATCTCTGGTTCCTCTGCCTTTTCTAAAACAAGCTTGAACCTCTGGAAGTTCATGGATCATGTATTGCTGAAGCCTGGCTTGGAGAATTTTGAGCATTACTTTACTCGCGTGTGAGATGAGTGCAATTGTGCAGTAGTTTGAGCCTTCTTTGGCATTGCCTTTCTTTGGGATTGGAATGAAAACTTGTCCAGTCCTGTGGCCACTGCAGAGTTTTCCAGATTTGCTGGCTTATTGAGTGCAGCACTTTCACAGCATCATCTTTCAGGATTTGAAATGGCTCAACTGGAATTCCATCACCCCCACTAGCTTTGTTCATAGTGATGCTTTCTAAGCCCACTTGACTTCACATTCCAGGATGTCTGACTCTAGGTGAGTGATCACACCATCATGATTATCTGGGTTGTAAAGATTTTTTTTGTATAGTTCTTCTGTGTTGTGAAAAGAAGAGAGGCGAAAAGCAAAGGAGAAAAGGAAAGATATAAGCAGCTGAATGCAGAGTTCCAGAGAATAGCAGAAAGAGATAAGAAAGCCTTCTGCAGTGATCAATGCAAAGAAATAGGGGGAAAGAACAGAATGGGAAAGACTAGAGATCTCTCAAGAAAATTAGAGATACCAAGGGAACACTTCATGCAAAGATGGGCTCGATAAAGGAGAGAAATGGTCTGGACCTAACAGAAACAGAAGTTATTAAGAAGAGGTGGCAAGAATACACAGAAGAACCGTACAAACAAAATCTTCACAACACAGATAATCATGATGGTGTGATCACTAATCTAGAGCCAGATATCCTGGAATGTGAAGTCCAGTGGGCCTTGGAAAGCATCGCTATGAACAAAGCTAGTGGAGGTGATGGAATTCCAGCTGAGTTGTTTCAAATCCTGAAAGATAATGTTGTGAAAGGGCTGCACTCAATATGCCAGCAAATTCGGAAAACTCAGAAGTGGCCACAGGACTGGAAAAGGTCAGTTTTCATTCCAATTCCAAAGAAAGGCAATGCCAAAGAATGCTCAAACTACCACACAATTGCACTCATCTCACATGCTAGTGAAGTAATGCTCAAAATTCTCCAAGCCAGGCTTCAGCAATACGTGAACCGTGAACTTCCAGATGTTCAAGCTGGTTTTAGAAAAGGCAGAGGAACCAGAGATCAAATTGCCAACATCCGCTGGATCATGGAAAAAGCAAGAGAGTTCCAGAAAAACATCTATTTCTGCTTTATTGACTATGCCAAAGCCTTTGACTGTGTGGATCACAATCAACTGTGGAAAATTCTTCAAGAGATGGGAATACCAGACCACCTAACCTGCCTCTTGAGAAATCTGTATGCAGGTCAGGAAGTAACAGTTAGAACTGGACATGGAACAACAGACTGGTTCCAAATAGGAAAAGGACTACGTCAAGGCTGTATATTGTCACCTTGCTTATTTAACTTATATGCAGAGTACATCATGAGAAATGCTGGGCTGGAAGAAGCACAAGCTGGAATCAAGATTGCCGGGAAAAATATCAATAACCTCAGATATGCAGATGACACCACCCTTATGGCAGAAAGTGAAGAAGAACTAAAAAGCCTCTTGATGAAAGTGAAAGAGGAGAGTGAAAAAGTTGGCCTAAAGCTCAACATTCAGAAAACGAAGATCATGGCATCTGGTCCCATCACTTCTTAGGAAATAGATGGGGAAACAGTGGAAACAGTGTCAGACTTTATTTTTTTAGGCTCCAAAATCACTGCAGATGGTGACTGCAGCCGTGAAATTAAAAGACACTTACCCCTTGGAAGAAAAGTTATGACCAACCTAGATTGTATATTCAAAAGCAGAGACATTACTCTGCCAACAAAGGTCCATCTAGTCAAGGCTATGGTTTTTCCTGTGGTCATGTATGGATGTGAGAGTTGGATTGTGAAGAAAGCTGAGCGCCGAAGAATTGATGCTTTTGAACTGTGGTTTTGGAGAAGACTCTTGAGAGTCCCTTAGACTGCAAGGAGATCCAACCAGTCCATTCTGAAGGAGATCAACCCTGGGATTTCTTTGGAAGGAATGATGCTGAGGCTGAAACTCTAGTACTTTGGCCACCTCATGTGAAGAGCTTATTCATTGGAAAAGACTCTGATGCTGGGAGGGATTGGGGGCAGGAGGAGAAGGGGACGACAGAGGATGAGATGGCTGGATGGCATCACCGACTCGATGGACTTGAGTTTGAGTAAACTCTGGGAGTTGGTGATGGACGGGGAGGCCTGGCGTGCTGCGATTCATGGGGTCGCAAAGAGTTGTACAGAACTGAGCGACTGAACTGAACTGAACTCTGTGTATTCTTGCCACCTCTTCTTAATATCTTCTGCTTCTGTTAGGTCCATACCATTTCTGTCCTTTATTGAGCCCATCTTTGCATGAAATGTTCTCTTGGTATCTCTGGTTTTCTTGAAGAGACCTCTAGTCTTTCCCATTCTGTTGTTTTCCTCTATTTCTTTGTATTGATCACTGAGGAAGGCTTTCTTATCTCTCCTTGCTATTCTTTGGAACTGTGCATTCAGATGCTTATATCTTTCCTTTTCTCCTCTGCTTTTCACATCTCTTCTTTTTACAGCTATTTTGTAAGGCCTCCCCAGACAGCCATTTTGCTTTTTTGCATTTCTTTTCTCTAGGAAGCTTCAAAGAGCCATATTTGCTATAAAAATGCCCCAAATACACAGTGTTTTCTCTTGTTCAACCTATTTACTAAATAAAACTAAAGTTGTTGTGGGATTTTTAGTGAGAGCATACATGTGACTGCAAACACCAGTCTACAGTGACTTCCGGACACTCTTCCAGAGTGAGCTTCATATCTGCTTTGTTGCTGCAGCTGCTTTGACTTTCATCAACTGGAAGAGACTTGACCTCAGACACAAAATTGGCATGGTCTTGCCTACAATCCTAACTAAAATTCATTTATTAAGTTTTTTCAAAAGAAATTTCTGTGGCTCTTTCTGATAGCTAGGCATCTCACAGCCTGAAAGAGTTTCTTGCCCTCCACATGGATAGAGGATCCCTCCAAGATTTCTTGTCAAAGCCATTATAAAGATTTTGAGTGAGACTAGCATCCTTGATTCCTGATATTGTGATTGCTTTTCTCGTCTTCATCCAGAGAATCTAATATTTATGCATTTTCTGCCTCTGAGAAGTTCCTACATGCTGTTCTTCAGTTACCATATTCCCTACTTTCCATATTGTTCCTGATCTCATGGCAGCCCAGCTTTAAAAATAATTTTTCAGTTGGAGGTGTGTCAAAAAATAAGGATGCTTTATCTAGTTATTCTTCACCTGTGTGGTTATGTCACTCCTGTAATGCACTTTAGTAACAAACAAATTACTCATGTTTTGGTTCTTTATTTGGTTAGTTTTAAGTGAATAATGATCCCATTAACTTATTATAAAAGTTATTATAAATTATTTAAGGTACTCAGATGTTTTGATAAAGGAGACAACAGGAGCTTATCTAACAATGAAAATGATCAAAGGTTCATGCAGCTTAAAGTTTTAAAAAAAGAACCAACAGAATAAATGAAGCTTGTTAAAACTGCAACTTAGAGTCTCTCTTGAAAGAGTTGGTTTATTAACATACTAAAGCCTTTGAGGGGCCCAACTGCGCAAAAATGTTGCTGTTTTTTTCAATGATGTTTCTCAAACTCCCGTGGTCATAAAGCACCTCTTTAAGTTTTTTTTTCTTTGTAGACATGAAGGGATATGTGTGGCACAAGCTTGGGAAAATGTTACCTTAGGTGGTCTCTGAAATCCTCTGCTTTTCTAACCTTCTGTGGATCCCTAGCATTAAAACTCTTTACACATCCACAGATGTGGGGGGACCACTGTGATGAGGTCCTGGTATAAAGGTGGGAGTGAGGCTCTGTGCAGTGAATTGGTGATTAGCAGGAAGAAGGAAGAAGAGATGCTATTAAGAGAAAGCCAATTTATGGGTAGGGATGAAAAAATCTGGGGAATCTGGGAATGATTTTGGAAATGGGAAAGAATTCCTAACATTAAGCAGGCAAGACAAAAGGAAATAAACTTAATGGTTATTGCAACTGGTCCCAGTGCAGCCTGGAAGGCAGTTCCATCTTTTTTCTCCTTCCACTGCTTGCAGGAGTGGCTGACCACAAGGCTGCTGTTTCCAGGGTTAAAAAGCCTTTCATCGAGATCTTGAGGCACCTAACGAAACTCAACGAGCCACCTCAGAAGTAGATACTGGCAGACTGAACACATACATAGGCCCTCAAGTCAAAAAAAGAATGGAATTGGAGGTGACAGCAACCTGATTTTAGAAAGGCAGGTGGACAGCTGACACAGCAGACCCAAGAAGATGAGCCTTGAAGAAAGCTGATTTGCTCCCACAAAATCCTAGCAAGGCTCAGAAACTTGGAGACTAGATACCTCCCAGAGTGGAGTATCAATATGGAAATATAAAGAGGGAGCTAAATGGGAGTTCTGTTTAAGAAGCAATTCCATCGGTCATAAATAAGGGGAGCCTCTCTTGTTCATCAAGATCTCACAGAATCTCCCAGGTCAAAGACACATGAATGGTATAAAAATTGACCTCAGTCCTTTCCTTACTCAGAGACATTCTAAGTTTGTCCCTAGGTCGATGGATATAATATTTTGGTGAGCTTCACAGTAGTAAAATGATTAGGAAAGGTTTGATGTCATCCAAAGGGCTCCCATACAACCTGCTTGAAAGGGCCTGTGAGCAGACACTGCTCCCTCATTTTTAACTTTTCTAAGTCTCACTTCTTTACATCACTTCCTAACTTGCATCAACACTTACTTCATTATCAACATTATAAGATTTTTTGTTTGAGAAAATCTGTCTGATTTTTATGATAGTAGGCAACACTAATATAAATTCTCACGATCATTACAACTATTATCACTTAATCCAGCTGTGGGTTTCGAGCTGCAAAACATCAGTTTAGAGAGAGAGAGATCAAGGAAGAGAGAGAGAGAGAGATGCTTTTAATAAAAAACATCAATTCAGTCTTTAATGAGGCTCAATGTGAGACAGGCTGGGATCTGGGGCCTGTGATCCTTTACTTGGGCTGCCTGCACCTCAAGTGACAGAATAGAAGAAACTATAAGGGACTAAAAATAACTGCATGCATGTACAGTTCAGGCAATTATGAAAAACATTCAAAAGGGGCACAAGTCAACTGTCATTTCTGAGGTGCCAGGAGCAAAAGGAGGTTACTGTACATGATGTCTGTAACTAGCCCCTCCAAAGGGGTGGGCAGACCACTTAAGCCACCCCTGCAGCCCCACCCACCAATCCACCCCTACCCTCACCCCATTTTAGGAACCAGCCTGCCCTCCCTAGTTAGGGAGCCAGCAAGAGCACTTGTTACTTGTTTTTACTTCTCTGTGCTGCGGCATGAGTCCCAATCAAGCCTTGCCTGAATTCCTCATCTGATCCCTTTCCATTTTCTATTGATTAAAGAGTCCAAGGACCCTAGTCTGTAGCAAATGTGATTTTGCTACATTTTTTGACAGTTTTGTATTTATAAAGCATGACATCTACTGTATGCCCAATTCTGTATGTTGCTTTGCTCTCTATAAGACCCCAAGTTGCTCAGAACATTAAGCTAAAGAGAGATGATATTTGTATAACTTTTCCTGTATAGGATCATTCACAATCCAAATTTGAAAGAATGTCAATAAATGCTTTGACATTTTAAAATGTAAAAAATAAAATGAAATTACAGCATCACATTGCTTCCCCCCACACTGGTAAAGATCTGATATGTATTCTCTGGAAAAAGATGAGCCTCTGGAAACATCAGGAAGGAGAGAGACTGAACATATCGTGGGAATAAGAGAAAGTGGGCATCCTCCTCCCGCTCCTTTTTTACAGTTTACTAGTTTTCCCTTCAAGATTCTGGTCTGAGGAATCTAAAGCACCTAGAAGTAAAACTGATAGTCATGACTCTGCCAACAAAATGTCCTGGACACTGAAACTAACCAGCTCACAGTCCCGCTCAGTCACACAGAGCTTCTAGTTAGGATTTTATTTGCTGTGGTAGGTATGTTTTGGTGGCTAAACTTTAAACATGAGCAGCCAAAGGTCAACCGATATTTGAGGAGATCCTCTAGAGTAAAGAACAGAGGCCACTGTAAAATAAAAGGTAAAAGGACATTAGAGAAAATAGAGACAAGGTAGAGAGGAGAAATTTTTTAAAAAATATTAATATTCTGAGAGGTATGAGACAATGAAGTATCAATAATACAAAAATAACATGCTACAAAATGAGAAATACTCAGAGAACACAGAGCTAAAATATAAATCTCTCAAAAAATAAACCAAAAGGTAAGAGAAGGAAAATAGGATAGAAGAGGTTAGAAAATTAATAACAGTTTAAGGAGGCCAAGCTTTAAAAAGTTAGAGATCCAAAGATAAAAGAATGAACAAACAAACAAAATAATAGAAGGAGAGAATGGGCAGAAAAAAAAAATAGAAATAAAGAAAAGAATATGCAGTCATCTTTAAAAAAATTTTCAAGTACCTAGAATTGCAAGACATGAGTTTCTAGATTTAAAAGGCTGACAAATTTACCAGCAAAATGGATAAGTAAGACTAGTCCCAGTACAAATAATCTTGAAATCATAGAATACTGAAGGCTCATGAAATTCTAAAAATTCCTCCCCCTTGCCACCCACCACCCCTGCCCCCACCAAAAGAAAGAAAAACACCACCAGGTTGATGTAAAGGATATGAAAGCAGGAAAAAAAAAGACTTCTCAATATTTATACTGGAAAACAGAAGATAAAAAAGCAATGCCTTCAAATCCCTGCACCAGTATCATTTCTTACCTAGAATTCTATACAAGTGTAAGGGTAGAAAAAAAAAAAGACATTCAGGCATGTGAGAACTTCAACTTACCTACTAACAAGCAGCTGCTAAAAAAAAGTGCAGTGATATAATGAAAAGTAAACAAAGGAAATAAATTTAGAATCTAAGAATCAGGGGATCGGAAAGAAGGTCTGAAGGGAATTCTCAGGGTGATGGTGAGAAATGAACCCAGGACACGTCAAGATTGAAATCATAGGGAGGAAAGCTTTGGGAAAGATGTGATCAAGAATTGGCATATATACACTAATATGTATGAAACAGAACACTAATGAGAACCTGCTGTATAGCCCAGAGAACTCTACTGAATGCTCTGTGGTGACCTAATGGGAAGGAAACCCAAAAATGAGGGCATATATGTATACATCCAGCTGATTCACTTCACTGTGTAACAGAAACTAACACAACAATGTAAAGCAACTATGTTGTTTTTGTTGTTCAGTTGCTCAGTTGTGTCAGACTCTGCAGCCCCATGGACTGCAGCATGCCAGGCCTCCCTGTCCTTCATCATCTCCCAGAGTTTGCCCAAGTTCATGCACATTGCATGGGTGATGCCATCCAGTCATCTTATCCTCTGATGCTTCTTCTCCTTCTGCCCTCAGTCTTTCCCAACATCAGGGATTTTTCCAATGAGTTGGCTGTTTGCATCAGAAGACCAAAATACTGGAGCTTCAGCTTCAGCATCTGTCCTTCCAATGAATATTCAGGGTTGATTTCCTCTAAGATTGATGGGTTTGATCTTCTTGCTGTTCAGGGGACTCTCAGGAGTCTTCTCCAGCACCACAGTTCTAAGGCATCAATTCTCTGGCATTCTGCCTCCTTTACGGTCCAGCTCTCACAACCATACGTGACCAATGAGAAGACCACAGCCTTGACTACATGAACCTTTGTCAGCAGAGTAATGTCTGCTTCAACACATTGTCTAGGTTTGTCACAGGTTCCTGCCAAGGAGCAAGTTTCTTTTAATTTCATGGCTGCAGTCACCATCCTCAGTAATTTTAGAGCCCAAGAAGAGGAAATCTGTCACTACCTCCACCTTTTCCCCTTCCATTTGCCATGAAGTAAAGGGACCAAAGATGCTTACTCCTTGGAAGGAAAGTTATGATCAACCTAGGCAGCATATTAAAAAGCAGAGACATTACTTTGCCAACAAAAGTCCATCTAGTCAAGGCTATGGATGTGAGAGTTGGACTGTGAAGAAAGCTGAGTGCTGAAGAATTGATGCTTTTGAACTGTGGTGTTGGAGAAGACTCTTGAGAGTCCCTTGGACTGCAAGGAGATCCAACCAGTCCATTCTGAAGGAGACCAGTCCTGGGTGTTCATTGGAAGGACTGAGGTTGAAGCTGAAACTCCAATACTTTGGCCACCTCATGCGAAGAGCTGACTCATTGGAAAAGACCCTGATGCTGGGAGAGATTGGGGGCAGGAGGAGAAGGGGATGACAGAGGATTAGATGGCTGGATGGCATCACAGACTTGATGCACATGAGTTTGGGTGAACTCCGGGAGATGGTGATGGACAGGGAGGCCTGGCATGCTGTGATTCGCAAAGAGTCAGACACGACTGAGTGACTGAACTGAAAGGGGCTGGATGCCAAGATTTTAGTTTTTTAATATTTAGTTTTAATCCAGCTTTTTCACTCTCCTCCTTGACCCTCATCAATAGACTTTTTAGTTCCTCTTCACTAAAGAACTAAAGAGGAACTAAAGCAACTCAACCCCAATCAAAACAAAATAGAACAACAACAACAAAAAGAACATAGGCTTGACAAAATACAGACAAGCTTTTCAATGTCTAAAGGTGAGTTACTTTTTGATAGAAGGATGGGTACAAACTGGTCATAGATATAGAGAAAACTAAGCAAGCAAATGAAAAAACAAATGATCAATTCCAGATTGGGGAGAGTTTTACATGAAAGAAAATAAATATAATTTTATTATACTATAGAGGACAGCTAGAAATAGTTATGATACTGATAACTATCAAACTATCAATACTAAGTTATGATATTGATAACTAATCAAACCAATATTTATGATGAAACAATATATAGAGTGATGTCAGAGAGAGAAAGTATCTGTATTAGAGGAAAAAATCTGAGTTGGAGGGAGAGAGTGGTAAAGAAAGAAGATAAAATTTTCATCTTCCATTGTGGACAAGCAGTATCTATTTTTTGGGGGGGGCACCTATTAAGTACCCAATAAAATTCTCAAGCTATTTAGATATTTAGAGATGATTACAGAAAGATCTGTGCTGGTGAAAACTCTTGAGAGTCCCTTGGACAGCAAGGATATCATATCAGTCAATCCTAAAGGAAATCAACCCCAAATATTCATTGCAAGGACTGATGCTGAAGCTCCAATACTTTGGTTACCTGATGCAAAGAACCGACTCACTGGAAAAGACTCTGATACTGGGAAAGACTGAAGGCAGGATGAGAAGGGGTGATAGAGGATGGGATGGTTGGATGGCATCACTGATTCAACGGACATGAGTTTGAGCAAACTGTGAAAGATGGTAAAGGACAGGGAAGTCTGGCATGCTGCAGTCCATGGGGTTGCAGAGTCGGACATGACTTAGTGACTGAATGACAACAACAAGAAAAATACCGAATGCAATTGGTTCACAATAGGTAAGCAGGGTTCAGTTCAGTTCAGTCGCTCAGTCGTGTCCGATGCTTTGCGACCCCATGAATCGCAGCACGCCGGGCCTCCCTGTCCATCACCATCTCCTGGAGTTCACTCAGACTCACGTTCATCGAGTCAGTGATGCCATCCAGCCATATCATCCTCGGTCATCCCCTTCTCCTCCTGCCCCCAGTCCCTCCCAGCATCAGAGTCTTTTCCAATGAGTCAATTCTTCTCATCAGGTGGGCAAAGTACTGGAGTTTCAGCTTTAGCATCATTCCTTCCAAAGAAATCCCAGGGTTGATCTCCTTCAGAATGGACTGGCTGGATCTCCTTGCAGTCCAAGGGGCTCTCAAGAGTCTTCTCCAACACCACACTTCAAAAGCATCAATTCTTCGGCGCTTAGCCTTCTTCACAGTCCAACTCTCACATCCATACATGACCACTGGAAAAACGATAGCCTTGACTAGACGGACCTTAGTTGGCAAAGTAATGTCTCTGCTTTTGAATATACTATCTAGGTTGGTCATAACTTTTCTTCCAAGGAGTAAGCGTCTTTTAATTTCATGGCTGCAATCACCATCTGCAGTGATTTTGGAGCCCCCAAAAATAAAGTCTGGCACGTTTCCACTGTTTCCCCATCTATTTCCCATGAAGTGATGGGACTGGATGCCATGATCTTCGTTTTCTGAATGTTGAGCTTTAAGTCAACTTTTTTGCTCTCCTCTTTCACTTCCATCAAGAGGCTTTTTAGCTCCTCTTCACTTTCTGCCATACGGGTGGTGTCATCTGTCTCTGAGGTGATTGATATTTCTCCTGGCAATCTTGATTCCAGCTTGTGTTTCTTCCAGTCCAGCATTTCTCATGATGTACTCTGCATAGAAGTTAAATAAGCAGGGTGACAATACACAGCCTTGACGTACTCCTTTTCCTGTTTGGAATCAGTCTGTTGTTCCATGTCCAGTTCTAACTGTTGCTTCCTGATCTGCATACAGGTTTCTCAAGAGGCAGGTTAGGTGGTCTGGTATTCCCATCTCTTTCAGAATTTTCCACAGTTTATTGTGATCCACACAGTCAAAGACTTTGGCATAGTCAATAAAGCAGAAATAGATGTTTTTCTGGAACTCAATATTTCTAAAACTATTAGCATTTTCATCTTTGTACTCTATAACTTTAATATGAATAAATATCAAATAAAAAATTAATAGTGCTTTTGCTTTCAGCCTGCTGTGCAAATGTATCAAACACTGGTTTTAATCTTCAAGAACAGGAGCTGTTAATAGTCTGCTCCACACTATTCTCTTTGGGGTAAGGAGGGTTGTGGGGAGAGGAGAGTGGTAAAGACTGTTTTGAAGACCAGAGTCACTTTTTATAAGAAAACAGCGTAAAGACAAATTGTCAAGTACCTTCTGTTGGAAGTTTTCAAAGATATAATTTCCAAAATTTTATTGTCTCTTTCAAAGTTAAGTCAGGTCATCTTTATGTTGACAACTTGATACACATTAGCATTTCCCAGTTCATTTATCACAGCTGTTTTTTAAACAGAGTTAACAACAACAACGTGAACCATGAACTTCCAGATGTTCAAGCTGGTTTTAGAAAAGGCAGAGGAACCAGAGATCAAATTGCCAACATCTGCTGGATCATGGAAAAAGCAAGAGAGTTCCAGAAAAACATCTATTTCTGCTTTATTGACTATGCCAAAGCCTTTGACTGTGTGGATCACAATCAACTGTGGAAAGTTCTTAAAGAGATGGGAATACCAGACCACCTGACCTGCCTCTTGAGAAACCTGTATGCAGGTCAGGAAGCAACAGTTAGAACTGGACATGGAACAACAGACTGGTTCCAAATAGGAAAAGGAGTACGTCAAGGCTATATATTGTCACCCTGCTTATTTAACTTATATGCAGAGTACATCATGAGAAATGCTGGACTGGAAGAAACACAAGCTGGAATCAAGACTGCTGGGAGAAATATCAATAACCTCAGATATGCAGATGATACCACCCTTGTGGCAGAAAGTGAAGAAGAACTAAAGAGCCTCTTGATGAAAGTGAAAGAGGAGAGTGAAAAAGTTGGCCTAAAGCTCAACATTCAGAAAATGAAGATCATGGCATCTGATCCCATCCCTTCATGGGAAATAGATGGGGAAACAGTGGAAACAGTGGCTGACTTTATTTTGGGGGGCTCCAAAATCACTGCAGATGGTGACTGCAGCCATGAAATTAAAAGATGCTTAATCCTTGGAAGAAAAGTTACGACCAACCTAGATAGCATATTGAAAAGCAGAGACATTACTTTGTCAACAAAGGTCTATCTAGTCAAGGCTATGGTTTTTCCAGTGGTCATGTATGGATGTGAGAGTTGGACTGTGAAGAAAGCTGAGCGCCAAAGAATTGATGCTTTTGAAGTGTGGTGTTGGAGAAGACTCTTGAGAGCCCCTTGGACTGCAAGGAGATCCAACCATCTCCAAGGAAATCATCCTAAAGGAGATCAGTCCTGGGTGTTCATTGGAAGGACTGATGTTGAAGCTGAAACTCCAATACTTTGGCCACCTGATGTGAAGAGTTGTTGCTGGGAAAGATTGAGAGCAGGAGAAGGGGATGACAGAGGATGAGATGGTTGGATGGTATCACCAACTCAATGGACATGGGTTTGGGTAAACTCTGGGAGTTGGTGATGGACAGGGAGGCCTGGCGTGCTACGGTTCATGTGGTTGCAAGGAATCGGACACGACTGAGTGACTGAACTGAACTGAACTGAAAAAGCAACAACAGAAAAGTACAACACATCTCCAGGGTAAGAGAGATTACTGTTAGCCTCCAAATTGAAAAAAAGAAAGAACAAAGGAAACTTCTCTATGCAATAGTAGTTTTGCTTACCATACTACCTGTGTATAAGAAATAAGTACCAATACTTTTGAAGTGAAGTGAAAGTCGCTCAGTCAAGCCTGACTCTGCAACCCCATGGACTGTACCCTGCTTTTAACACATCTCAATTCAAACTCCCAGTCATCTTCAAATTAATTACAAAAGTTTATTCAAACTACCATGAATACCATTCAATTTTTCTCAGAATCAATTAAGTTTAACATTTCTTTTGAATTCCCAGGTAGTTTCATTATTCTTTGCATCACCAAGTGTGTGTGTGTTGTTTACCTGATAAAAGGAAAGTTAGTTTCTTAATTCTTATTTGTAACCTCCCCCAAATGTGCAAAAACCTCAAGATTTCCTGTTTCTCACATGTTCCAGTCAACCTAAGGAAAACCAGGAGAGCTTACTACAGGTCTTTAAATGCCAGCTCTATACTTGGATTGTATTTAGGAATTAACATTTTACACTAGAATAGAGAAACCTGTTTTAAAGTAGACTAATGGATTTTTTAATTCAGAAGGATGATTACAAACATTTAAACATCTTTTCATTTATATATCAGGCATCTAAGGGAAGCTAGCAAACATCCTGCCAAAGAAGCAGTCCAAATTTCACACTCTGAGTAACTGGGCTGGATCAAGTCTTCAGATATTCCAGTGGCAATTGTACTACCAAACTTGAAAATCTTTCCACTTGCAACAGTGGCCAAGTGAACATGGTGACTTGCCAAGCTAAAGGTAAAGCAATTACATTTTCCATCCAAGTTTGAGAGTTCAAAGATCTAAAGAAACCCAGGTCTTCTTGGATACATGCTTTCTCAGATTTTTGGTAGCTATGAAACTGAGCTCCACTAAAACCTAAAATTCTTTTACCAACTCTCTATCCAAAGCTTTGTTCCCTTTCTTGTCCCATCCGACCTCAACCCCCGGGGAACTGAAGAGTAATCAACCAATGTCAGATGACTAAAATTGCTGTTGCTGATGACATAGTTAAAGCACTAAAGTGATTATCACAGCTATTGTTAACAGATTGTTTCTCCAGGGCAAGATGAGCTCACAGACCCTCAAGCCATAGACCACCTTACCAGAGAGTTGTCAACCAGAGTAATCCTGACTCCCAAAATTGTCACAGAACTGGCACATGATGACTAACCCTAGCTTCTTTATTCTTCTCCTTTAAGAAACCCCCAACTCAAAGGTCAAGTTGAAGTGGATCTGAGGCTTGATGGGCTGCAAGAAATCCTTATTTTTCGGCAATCTCCTGCTATCAGAGTTTGGCTTTCTATACCTTGGGTACTCAAGTCCTTTGCTCAGTTACAGCTACACATGACAAAGATTTGTCCAAACTGGTTGCTTTTCAAATATAACACATTGCGTTCTTTTTAAGTTTCAAGAACAAATGGCTCATACCTGTTGTTCCAGAAGTAAAAATATAAAGATAAGGAGACTTGGTGTTTGAGATAGCGTGGTGACTGCGTGGCACCCGACAATCAGTTGCTGTGCTCAGTTTTTCTTTGAGTGAAGTTATGCCTTGTGGGACAGAGTCTTTCATTGCCCAAACGCTGATACCTTCTGGGAGGCTTGGAAGAATGTCTTCTATAGTTTCTAGAAAATCTAAAAACCAAAGGATTAGGAAAAAGTAAATAAGACATAAATCTCAAACCACTCACCTTGTGCGTTCTTTTGCCTGTTGGAACAGGGATGAAATGCAAATACAATGCCAACTTCCTTTTCACATTGGATAAGTAACATTCTAGCCATTTTATGATTCTGTTTCAACATGACCAACTTAGAGGAAAATCTAGTTATTACCTAATTTCATCAATGCAAAAAACCCAATGCAAACTGAAATTTGGAGATCCCATTATCCAGGGATCTGGATGTGTTTTTTTTCCCCCCAATTTTTAAATAAAACTCTGTTTCTGTAATTTGCCTTAAATTTAAATTCTGGACACTGCCCTGAACATTCTTTCTGAAATACAACTCAGTATCTCATTATTCTAAAAAGCCATCTGTCTGTCACTGCTCAGCTCCACTGTAATGCAACAATCCAAGAGAAACATCTGACTTCTCCGGAAGCACAAGATTGCAGATTATGGATTCACAAGAGTCTGCCTTAGATGCCATTTCAGAGTGAAAAGTTAAAGGAGGCAATTTAGAGATGCTCTTTCCTCTGGATCAGAATTATTAAAGGTAAAAGGTCTTTGAAAGCAAAAGAAGGAAAAGAATGCTTTTCAGAAAAGGTGGCAGGATTCACAGTGCACAGTAGCAGTGGGATCCAAGGCCTCATTAGAACCAGCATCAAGCAAAAAAGAAGTCAAAAGAGTAGAAATCTGCAAACGCGGGTGTCTTCAGGCCCGAAGAGCTGAGGCATCTTCACAGTATCAAGGGTCTGGGTTGAAATCCAGGCTTGAGAAAGGCAAAGGGATACTCATCTCGGGAATCATCTATTGTACAGATAACCAAAGAGTGATTGTGTAGAGGAGACTGTGTTGAGGTACTCTGGGAGACTGACTAGACCTTTTTAATCTGCTCTTCAATGTAGGAGAAATTGTCCTCTCTAGGAGGACAATACTGGTAGAAAAGGAGGGAGCTGGAAGGTGGGTGCAAATCCTTGAGGAGGAAATATTTAGTGTGAGGTACCTGGCACTCTACGGGACACAAAAGAAGCAGAGCATCCTCATTCCTGGATGATGTATAAGCAAGTGAGGCATCTTTTTTTTTTTCCACTAGATTAGACAGACAAACAGTTCTTGATATTCTTTAAATTCTTTGAAAATGTAATGCTCCCTTCCCTTAACATGGATCTTTAACCACGTTCACTTTCATGTTCTACGTGGGTGCTGCAGTTTTATTTTCATAGTCCTACAACACATCATACTTTTTGAGATAAAAGGGATTTCTGAGTGCTACATTATTTATTTTAAAATCTATGTTAACATCCACAGGGACATTAAGCAGTGGCCTTTTGGAGTAGGAAATGGCAACCCCCTCCAGTACTTTTGCCTGGAAAATCCCATGGATGGAGGAGCCTGGTAGGCTACAGTCTATGGGGTCGCAAAGAGTCAGACACGACTGAGTGATTTCACTTTCACTTTTGGAGTTAATGTGAGGAATGCTTAAGATCACCAGCAACCACCAGAAGTTATGAAGAGGATAGGGAAGATTTTTTTTCTTAGACCCTTCAGAGGGGACATGGGCCTACAGACACTTTGATTGTGTACTTTTAGTCCCCATATCTGAAAGGGAATGAATTTTTGTATTTTAAGCTTACCCAGTTTGTATTATTCTATTACAGCAGCCCTGGGAAGCTAACTCAACCAGGGTCACAAGTTGGTGAATAGAACTGTTAGTCTAACCTAAGTCTAACTAACTCTAAAATCTATATATTACCTCATAAATGAAGCCAGTGATAAAAAATACAACTAATGTAAAATATACCCTGGTCAGAATGGTAAAGTCCACGTAATTATAGACCTGTCCATTTAAGTACTTTTTAAAAATAATTTTTAAACAAGAATTAGAAAATAATCACTTGATATATTTTATTTTAAAGTTAAATTCAGGGTGTTGCATTAAACATATTTCTGGAAATGTAAAGCAGTGTCTGGTTCTTTCAAACAGCCATCTGTCAGCCCTGACTCAGTTCTACTATAAATACAAAACATTTGAAAAAAATACTCATGATTTACTTCCTCAAAATCTATAATCCAGATTGATTACAAAGGAGCAGCAAGAGAAATATGTCAAATAGGACTAGGAAACTCATAAGAAAACTAAGGAAACACAGAAAAATAGTAAGGAGTTGATATGTTAGGACTGGGGAGGCAAACTGGCAACTGAAATTTTTTGAATTAATTTTTATTTTTTTAACAAATCCAAATAAAATAAGATATCAGATTCCCAGAGAAAAATCTTTTTCTACTGAGCATACACAGCATATTGCTGTATACAGATTGCTTAGATAAGAAGGAGAAGTGAAAAAATCATAAGGAATACTGGGGGAAGGATGAGTCATAAATAAATGAAAAAACAAGACAAGCAAATGATCTGAACTTTGTATTTTCTCTTAATTTTTGGCACTAGATTTTGCTTAAATGATTTTTTCTGGCATTTCGAATATATAAGTACAAGTCTAAACAGACCCATTTCATTCCCTTAACTTCAAATCTGTCACATGGAACTGTAAATTAACAAGATAAATTTTATATGACCTTAATAATATGTGTGTCTAAATTGGCAAAATAGGTGCCAAGAAAGTTAACAATATGATTAACTGTGGATCAAAATCTTTGTTGGAACTGTAGAGTCTAGAAAAATCATAGTATTTACTAAGAGTGATGACCTTTACAAGAAAAAGGAAGTGAGTGGATTTCCAGGAATCAGAGGAGATACAATTTAATCTCCTTCATACATTATAATGAAATTGACTTAGCTGAGACATTTAGAAATAACAAACAGAATTTTATCTAAACAAGTTATTTCTTTAATAGTGGTAGGAAGTATGGATGAGGAGAGTGAAAATTGAGATAGAAATTTGAAAAATCTTGTAGGGGATAAAGGATCATTATTTACTTGTCACTGTCAGGCTTTCGTGATAAAATGGCAAGTTTTAGTGTCACTTTGAAAGTAAATTTTACATATTTATTCCTGCCCCCCGAAATAGCTTTTGTTTAAATACTTCATGAAACTTGGCTGTGTTTCGTGACGATTTACTCTTAGTGAAGTGTCCTACCACTGAAAGCCACAGAACAGTAAGCACCTCAAAAAGAATAATGGCTGTCCTATTCTACCCTTTCACCAGCTGTGCCTGGCACACAACCATAGGTGCTGGATATGGAATCCACTGTAGGTGCAGGTAGTAACAGTAAATTGCAGTAAGAAATTGAGACAGATGAAAATTCTATGAGATTTAACAAAGTCTACAACACAGGAAAAGACTGAATCTCTCTTTTCAAAGCGATAGATTCTTCCAAGAAATACACACTGTTTCTCGCATGCACTGGTTTAGGTGGGTTTGCAAGCATAAAAAGAGGTAAATTATGATCTCTGCTTATAAACATTTACCACTGTTTGTACAAATTAATTTCTTGTTTCTATACCATTGCTATGTTTCATTCACATTTCTGAGACTATGAAATCAGTGAGTAAAAATGTAATATATCCCTTGAATATACCATTAGTGTGAATTATGTTATTCATTATGCATTAAAAACTTTTTTTTTATTGAGGTATAGTTGATTTACATTGCTGTGTTAGTTTTTGATGTACAGTAAATGATTCAGTCATACATACATATATATTCTTTTTCATTATAGCTTATTATAAGGTATTGAATGCAGTTTCCTGTGCTATACAGCAGGACTTTGCTGATTAACTGCTTTATATATAGTACTGTCTTAATATATCCCTTCCCTCCTTTCCCCTTTGGTTACTATAAGTTTGTTTTCT
Organism: Oryx dammah; assembly: GCF_014754425.2. Lineage (NCBI taxonomy): Eukaryota > Metazoa > Chordata > Mammalia > Artiodactyla > Bovidae > Oryx > Oryx dammah. The sequence goes on along the minus strand of NW_024070189.1, from coordinate 84,565,484 downwards.
ATGTCTCTGAGTTTGTTTCCGTTTTGTAAATAAGTCCATATGAATCTATTTGAAGCACTTTTTAGATTCCACATATACCATATGATAGTTGTGTTTCTCTGCCTGACTTACAGACATTATTTTAAAATTATCTTGTGCTGTGCTCAGTCGCTCAGTCATGTCCGACTCTGCAACACTGTGGACTGTAGCCCGCCAGAATTTTCCAGGCAAGAATACTGGAGTGGGTTGCCGTTTCTGACTCCATAAATTACTTTATTCTACATAAAACAACTGATATTTTCAAAGGTAATTGCTCATAGCTCTTAAAACACTGGCGAACATTTAACTTTAAACTTTTAGCCCAGGACCAGATGGCTTCACAGCTGAATTCTACCAAAAATTTAGAGAAGAGCTAACACCTATCCTACTCAAACTCTTCCAGAAAACTGCAGAGGAAGGTAAACTTCCAAAGTCATTCTATGAGGACACCATCACCCTAATACTAAAACCTGACAAAGGTGCCACAAAACAAGAAAACTACAGGCCAATATCACTGATGAACATAAATGCAAAAATCCTTAACAAAATTCTAGCAAACAGAATCCAACAACACATTAAAAAGATCATACATCATGACCAAGTGGGCTTTCTCCCAGGGATGCAAGGATTCTTCAATATCCACAAATCAATCAATGTAATACACCACACTAACAAACTGAAAAATAAAAACCATATGATTATCTCAATAGATGCAGAGAAAGACTTTGACAAAATTAAACATCCATTTATGATAAAAAAAAACCCTCCAGAGAGCAGGACTAGAAGGAACATACCTCAACATAATAAAAAGCTATATATGACAAACCCACAGCAAACATTATCCTCAATAGTGAAAAATTGAAAGCATTTCCCCTAAAGTCAGGAACAAGACAAGGGTGCCCATTCTCACCACTACTGTTCAACATAGTTTTGGAAGTTTTGGCCACAACAATCAGAGCAGAAAAAGAAATAAAAGGAATCCAAATTGGAAAAGAAGAAGTAAAACTCTCACTGTTAGCAGATGACATAATCCTCTACATAGAAAACCTTAAAGACTCCACCAGAAAATTACTAGAGCTAATCAATGAATATAGTAAAGTCACAGGATATAAAATCAACACACAGAAATCCCTGCATTCCTATACACTAATAATGAGAAAATAGAGAAATTAAGGAAATAATTCCATTCACCATTGCAACGAAAAGAATAAAATACTTAGGAATATATCTATCTAAAGAAACAAAAGACATATATATAGAAAACTATAAAACACTGGTGAAAGAAATCAAAGGGGACACTAATAGATGGAGAAATATACCATGTTCATAGATCAGAAGAATAAATATAGTGAAAATGAGTATACTACCCAAAGCAATCTATAGATTCAATGCAATCCCTATTAAGCTACCAATGGTATTTTTCACAGAGCTAGAACAAATAATTTCACAATTTATATGGAAATACAAAAAACCTCAAATAGCCAAAGCCATCTTGAGAAAGAAGAATGGAACTGGAAGAATCAACCTTCAGGCTCTAGTACAAAGCCACAGTCATCAAGACAGTATAGTACTGGCACAAAGACAGAAAGATAGATCAATGGAACAAAATAGAAAGCCCAGAGATAAATCCACACCTATGGACACCTTATCTTTGACAAAGGAGGCAAGAATATACAATGGAGAAAAGACAATTTCTTTAACAAGTGGTGCTGGGAAAACTGGTCAACCACTTGTAAAAGAATGAAACTAGAACACTTTCTAACACCATACACAAAAATAAACTCAAAATGGATTAAAGATCTAAACTTAAGACCAGAAACTATAAAACCCCTAGAGGAGAACATAGGCAAAACACTCTCCGACATAAATCACAGCAGGATCCTCTATGACCCATGTCCCAGAATATTGGAAATAAAAGCAAAAATAAACAAATGGGACCTAATTAAAATTAAAAGCTTCTGCGCAACAAAGGAAACTATAAGCAAGGTGAAAAGACAGCCTTCAGAATGGGAGAAAATAATAGCAAATGAAGCAACTGACAAACAACTAATCTCAAAAATACAAAAGCAACTCCTGTAGCTCAATTCTAGAAAAATAAGTGACCCAATCAAATAATGGGCCAAAGACCTAAACAGACATTTCTCCAAAGAAGACATACAGATGGCTAACAAACACATGAAAAGATGCTCAACATCACTCATTCTCAGAGAAATTCAGATCAAAACCACAAGGAGGTACCATTTCACGCCAGTCAGAATGGCTGCTGTCCTAAAGTCTACAAGCAATAAATGCTGGAGAGGGTGTGGAGAAGAGGGAACCCTCTTACACTGTTGGTGGGAATGCAAACTAGTACAGCCACTATGGAGAACAGTGTGGAGACTCCTTAAAAAACTGGAAATATAACTGCCATACGACCCAGCAATCACACTGCTGGGCATACACACCGAGGAAATCAGAATTGAAAGAGACACGTGTACCCCAATGTTCATCGCAGCACTGTTTATAATAGCCAGGACATGGAAGCAACCTAGATGTCCATCAGCAGATGAATGGATAAGAAAGTTGTGGTACATATACACAATGGAGTATTGCTGCTGCTGCCGCTAAGTCGCATTAGTCGAGTGTGACCCCAGAGACGGCAGCCCACCAGGCGCCCCTGTCCCTGGGAGTCTCCAGGCAAGAACACTGGAGTGGGTTGCCATTTCCTTCTCCAATGCATGAAAGTGAAAAGTGAAAGGGAAGTCACTCAGTCGTGTCCAACTCTTCGCAACCCCATGCACTGCAGCCTACCAGGTTCCTCTGTCCATGGGATTTTCCAGGCAAGAGTACTGGAGTGGGTTGCCAGTGCCTTCTACTCAGCCATTAAAAAGAATACATTTGAATCAGTTCTAATGAGGTGGATGAAACTGGACTCTATTATACAGAGTGAAGTAAGACAGAAAGAAAAACACCAATACAGTATACTAATGCATATATATGGAATTTTAAAAGATGGTAACGATAACCCTGTATGCGAGACAGCAAAAGAGACACAGATGTATAGAACAGTCTTTTGAACTCTGGGGGAGAGGGAGAGGGTGGGATGATTTGGGAGAATGGCATTGAAACATGTATACTATCATATGTGAAATGAATCGCCAGTCCAGATTCAATGCTTGATACAGGATGCTCGAGGCTGGGGCACTCTGATGACCCAGAGGAATGGGATGGGGAGGGAGCCGGGAAGGGGCTTCATGATGGGGAACACATGTACACCCGTGGTAGATTCATGTCAATGTATGGCAAAACAAATACAATATTGTAAAGTAATTAGCCTCCAATTAAAATAAATAAATTTATATTAAAAAATAAACTTTTATGCATTACTAAAACTAATATGAAATTCAACTATACAGGGTTAACGTGAGGTTTCCATACTGCAAAGCAATATTTATACAAAAACCAAATTGAAATTATAGATCTCATCGCCTGCTCTTAACTACCTATCTGATGCTTAACAACAGCTCAATGGGTTTCTCACAAAACACCTGGGCAGGTTATGGTGCCTAAGGAAACTGATGCTTAAGTAAGCAATCCTAAAGCAATATAAATCATGATGTAGATAACAATAGTTCTTATCAGGCCAGACACTAATCTCATGATCAACAATGTGTCAGTTATTTTTATGAATAATAGTTTACTGATAATAATAGCCTTAGGAAGTACATAATTATTTCATTCATGATAACGTATTCCTCCCTGAAGCAATTTTATTAACTGCTCTGAATGGGTACACACAAGTTTGTAAATGGGTTTCTGGGTTTCATTTTCAGCTGTCCCCACATCTTTTAGGGCATAGACAGTATATTTATTATAAGCAAAATTGTGCAAGAAAGTAAAATGTAGAATACTTCATTTGTTGTTATTTCAACACACCCTATTTCCAATAAATAATTATTACTCAGATGTGTGTTTTTCCAGTTTGGCCTTGCGACTTCTCTGAGGAGGCACAGTCCCTCTTTAAATTGTTTTTGCTCCTGTCAGTATTCAAGTTTCATTCCCTTATAGCAAACATGTGTTCAACATAAACTGTATATAAGAACTCCAGGGTCAGTATCCTCATGATCGGTGAAGAAAATCATCATCCTTAGAATACTACCTTTTCCAACTAGTAAATCATGAACAATCAAAATTAGTTTTATATATATATATATATATATATATTTTTTTTTTCCCGGAATGGAGGTATTCCTTGACCTAGCTGAGTCTAAAATGGGAGAGAAAAAAAAAAAGGCAAAACGGCCATTCATTCTACTCTACATAAAAGTATAGAAATGCCTTGAAAATGAAAACAGATATGTCGAGGCTAGCATAGTACATGGATAAAATAATACAGGTTCACATGAGCCACATATCTATCTGAATACGTCTTACTTTCTAAAGAACTTAAAGGGTTTTTATTTTTTCCTCTAACTATTTCTCTTGGTCTTTGAAAAGCGGATGTCCTTACGGTTGAAAGTCATTTGGAGAATTACAATGGTTTGATTGTTAACTGGAACATTTGCCCCTGCAGAGTGTGAATGCAACAGATCATGAAAACAGACAGGGCAATGCTGCACGCATTATTTTAAGTTTAGAGAACCGACGTAAGAGTGTATTTCTTGTGAAAAGAAACAAAACCCTTCCCAGAAGGTTGAGACACAACATACTATTGAATCTAAAGTAAAAAGGGCCAGGGTAATATTTACTTAATATTACTTTTCAGTTATTTACTTATAATTATAATGATTTAATATGTGATACACTGAGAAAAGAGAGAGTGCAAAGTACACGCATGCATGAATGCATGCATGCTCAGTTGCTTCAGCCGTGTCCGACTCTTTGCAGCCCCATGAACCGTAGCCCACCAGGCTCCTCTGTCCATGGGATTTTCCTGGCAAGAATACTGGAGTGGGTTGCCATGCCATTCTCCAGGGAATCTTCCCAACCCAGGGATTGAACCCATATCTCCTGCGTCTCCTACACTGCAGGCAGATTCTTTACTGATGAGCCCAGAAAATACAAAAACGCAAGTAAATCTGAAATTCTGGGGATACTAAGTCTAGAAACTAAAGACTACAAAGCTTAAAATGCTTTGACTTTCAGGGAGTCATGATTCTAACATTTAGCAACACTGATATAAAATAACATAACCAGTAACTCACTGATATATCTACTGCCAAAATCAACTATCAGACTAACAGCACAGGGACAATTCCTGGGCAAAAACAGGCAAGTAAGTAAAGAGTTACTGAGTGCCCCTTGTGCACCTTCCAGGTTTTCATTAGGTCGATCACTATTCATTCATCCAGGCAGTAATTGCTTATTGAGCAGCTCTTTTACACTAAGTTCCAAGAATTTAACAGCAAACAGAACAAACTTCCTCAGCTCAAAGAGCTTACATCTGAGCTCTTGGCCATGTCCTCCAAGTTGCACAAGTACCTCTACGTGATCTGGCAAACACATCTTTACCATTCCACTAAGTCACTGAGAGAGCCATGGCACACAGTGCCAGAGGCAAGAGGATTGCTGGGGAAACTATTGAAACCAAGTAGATGACCAGATGGAAGCTGACAGAGAGAACTACGGGAAAGCAGCAGGGCAGACAGAGGGGCCTGGAGGGAAGGGAAGAGAAAGGGAAAAGATAGAGATGAGGAAATGGGCAAGAGCAGAAATGAGGACAAAGACAAAGGTGTGCTCAACATCAGAAAATCCAGGCTCTCGTTCCCACACTGCCTCTCCTAAATGCACGAGCTTGAGCAAAGTACTTGCCCACTCTAATCCATGCTTCCCTCCTCTTTAGAACCAGACTATGGCTGTGATAAAGATGACAAAAGGCAATGTGTCTAAAGACACTTTATTACTTACATAGTGCTTTAAAAATGGAAGATATTTATTATTGCTAAATACGTCAAAGATATAATTATATAAACTTTTAAATACTACATACAAATACTTCAACATTTCTTGTTTGTTCTGAGTAAAGAGGAAAGCCTATATAGGTAGATGATAATATTGGCTGCAGGTATTGTTGGCAAAATCAGAGTTGAAATATTGGGGGGGAAGGACTAGCTTTGATCTAAGATGATTTAATATTCAATAAGTGCTGAAATTTTCCAAAGAAAGTTGGGATGCCACTTGGTACATCTTCTAAATCAGACTACACAAATACAGTAATACTTCTTTGCAACTATTTTTGAGTCTTCAGACTGAGAAAAAGGACTAATAGTTTTATAAGCATTTACTTTTTTTCTAGTGATAGGAGCATGAAAAACCTGATGTCTTAACACTGGCAACTTTAAATTTTACTGTATTTATATAACTGGAATGCAATTTTTTCAAGGTTATAGCAAAAGGGGATTAACAGCCCCAGAAACCACTGGGCTATAATGTATAATACAGCAGAGTCTTAGATCAGAGACCAGGGGTTTTGAGTCTGTTCTGCACCTACTAAGCTGTGACACCCTAGAGCCTAGGTGAACTTTCTCTCTCAGTTTCTAACTATAGCTGTGCACTTGCCTTTCAAAAGGTACTGGGTGCACCTTTTACATAGTCAGCCTTGAGTAAATGGCAACATTGACATCTTTGTTAGCAACCACTACAGCAAGAATAAGGTTTATTCTTATTCTGGAGACAGAACTATCAGGCAGCTGTCACGACTGTCATATCATCCATCATCTATCACCATGGACCACCATGGACATTATCTGGCCTGCCGATAAAACTCGTTTGACACTGGTTTTATATAACTTATGAATTTTGCTAAAACAGAGCAAAGTGTTAAATGCCCTGGACCAAACAGATGACTTACTAGTCTTTTTTGTAGCTAATTACCAAATTAGAAAATGGCATCAAAATTCAAGTGAAATCCCTTAGTAAAAGCCTCTAATGACTTTACAATGATAATAGCAATTATTTTGATTCACCAAGGATTTACTTTGTATGCACTAGTGACTCAGCTAGTCATTTCGCCAAAACTCTGCCATTTAATCCTCAGAATTACATTGTGAAGGAGATGGTATTATCACCAATTCACAGCAAAGCAAAGTATCACTCAAAGCAGCTGAGGACCTTGTTTTTCAATCACACAATTAAGAAGTGGCAGATCAGAAGTGAGACCTGGGGCTGTCCAGCTTATCTAAACCACTGTCTGCTCTTTCCACTTCAATACACTCTTGCTGGAGATAAAAGGATTTAATAGTACATCTCCATTAGAAACATCCAGTGAGAATTTAAGAACTCTGAAATGTAAAGTTCTAAAAACTATATGTATATGTTGCTCATGGATTAGAGTCAGGATGCCAAGAATACAGTTTTCAGGGTAAGAGCTTCAAATACAGAAAAGTGACTGTGATGGAAACCACGCTGTCTTATAAAACAAAACAAAACTAGCAGTTAATTAAAAGGGAACTGTCCCATCTTTGAAAGAAACATATGCTATTTATATATTTTGGAGGTGCGCTATAAAGAACTGTTACTAGGATTTAAGGTTGAATTCTCCAGGTACCTACTTACTGAGCAAAGTAATTAAACATGTTTGGCTTAAAATTCCAGGATGCCAATGTGGCTTTCATATACAAAACTTGTCTGGTAATGGTAAAAACAAAAACAAGGAAACAATGCTATTAGTTATTGGCAAGCAAAGCAAAAGCTGGCACAAGTAAAATTGCAAAATTAATTGGTCCTAATTGGGCAACAGCTCAGTCAACACCAAAGTTTGAAAACTCTATTCTGAGAGTTAAACAGCACTACACACTTCAGGAGGAGTCCCTCAGGAGACAGGATATGGGATGTTTCTTAGGTTGACCTCAACATCATAGCCACAGAAATCTTTTCAGAGATATTGTGGCCCTTCTAGTTTGCTCTTCTAAAGAGAATTTATGGCTTTACTAATCTCTTTGCACAATTTAAGGTTTAGATTGGCTCCAGAGACTGCAATCTAAATTAGAATGAGCAACTAAAATGTCAGAATATATCCAAAGATAAACTGTGATAGTTTTCCCTGCTGTATTCATATTGTCACTGCCCCTGGCACGAGAGGTAAACACTGCTTCACCATGTTATGGAACCTCTGTGTGACTCCTTTATTCTACTTATTGCTGCAGTTCAAAGAAACATTATACTAGCTAACCTTTTTCCAAGGTGAAGAGTTGAATTTCAATCTTGGAGGATATGACTGTTGAATTTAAAAAAGAGAAAGAGAGAGAGAGGATTTCTAGTTTCTCCACTCCAGTAATTTAAGATAAAATCAGTCCTTAAGATTAATAAGACAGATTTGGGAGTCTGGGATTGACATGTACACAATGCTATATTTAAAACAAAATGCCTTGAAAAAGAACAAACATTTTGCTTCTTGAGCTAGTCACAAATTGAGCTGGAAGGACAAATGAAACAAGCAAAAATGAAAGCCTTGAATAAATAACCTTTTTTTTTTTTTTACTATATATTGGCTAACTCATTTTCATGTGCTATACAATTATTATATAAGAAAGGGTACACACAAAGTATTATACTTTATAAACCACTGGTATATAAATGTAGACCCCCACCACCACCATGGGATTCTCTAGGCAAGAATACTGCAGTGGGTTGCCATGCCCTCCTGCAGGGGATCTTTCTGATCCAGGGATCGAAACCACATCTCTTATGTCTCCTGCACTTGCAAGCTGGTTCTTTATCACTAGTGCCATCTGAGAAGTCCATATGAGGTGTCAGAATGTATCTATTAACCTAAAATACTTAAATATTTTCACTAAGGTCCTTGCCATGATCCTCTACCTTTCTACCCTCATGAAAGAAACATATGCATAGACCACTTAGATTATGCCAAATAAGTTATCAACTTTCATACTTTGCTTCCCCTGTTATGTAACTTATCATCCTAGGTTCTTCACTAGTCAGGCACTCAACCAAAACCTTTTCTTTATAGTTCACTGTCAGTATACATATCCAAAGCCTAAATCCAAGGGGAGGGGAAGAAGGTCAGCACTTACTGAAAGAAAAATAAAATGATGCACCGGTGGGGTAAGGAGATGGGGGAGAAAGAGACTGAGTCTGCCAAGAGCTTGCCACTGGCTGGGAGGTGGGAGTCCAACTTTGCCAGGCAAATCCTAGCTTGCAGGCAGTGCAGAATAAGAGCAGACATGAAGACAGGAATTCATGCACTTCTAATTAAACATGTTTCTTCTACAAAGGCAGTCAACCTCCATAGTGCTACTCTTAGAGGCAGAAGGTATTCAACAATGAAACAGGATCGTCTTCCTTCTCATCAGATAATTTTGTCAGATCTGACAAAATTTAGAACTTACCAAGCTCTCTCTGTGTTCTTGTACTCACTGAAGGTAACAAGAACAGTAAAATGTGCCCCTTAGACTCATCCTGTCCCTTTGCTAAAATAATAAGATTTCAGAAAAGTCTGAGATTTCAGTAAAGCTCTTCAGAAGCTGTCCTGATAATTAGTCATCTACAACAGTGATTGAAGTGAGAGAAGGGGAGATTAAACCACTTGTACCCTTAACATCCATACTTCATCACATACCAAGGATACTAGTTGCTAATTGGTTCTAACAAAAAAATGAGGTGGGTGGGGGTGGGATAGGAGGCAGGGCTGCCATTCTGCTCAAGCAGCTCATTTCCCATACTTTACCTGCACCCACCACGAGGACCCTGGGCTCACAGCTGCGGATGCAATGCAGAAGGGAGACCGACCGAACGTTGGAGTTGAGGAAGGCCACCACGCAGCCCAGCTTGGCCAGGCCAAACCACACGTGAATGAAATCTGGTTCGTTGCTCATCAGCAAAGCCACAGTATCGCCCCTTTTCAGCGGGGAATGGTTCAGGAAGACATGGGCCACTTTATTACTTCTCCTGTCCACATCCTCATAGGTGTAGATGTCTCCCTCGTAGATGATGAAAGGTTTCTGGGGCCGCTTCTTGGCCTGGATCAGGAATTTATCCAAGACAGTGACTAGCTCCCCTTTCTCTCTGTGCTTCCCTGTCCAAAGTCCACAGCGAACCACCTTCAGCAGGTACCAGAGGTCACTCCATAAGTAAGGGTACAGGAGTTTCTGCAAGAAGCTCAGGAAGACCATTCCAGCCACTAGTCCTGTTAGCCACGGCAGAAACCTGGGGGCCGCAAGACCAGAAGGCAGCCCAGATCCCGGTTCTGCCATTGTTCTCTCCCGGGGGCACCTCTGCCGAGACCACCAGTCGGCAGTGTGCAGGGCTAGCACCTGCAGTTCGCCCCAACCTTTAAGGGAGGGAGAAGAATTCTTGCGAAACTGAGTTAAGTCTTCTGCACAGAAGTTGCTCCAAAGAATGCTGGGGATAAGGCCTAGGACACCTGGCAGGTGAACAGTTAAGAGTGTGAGATAAGCTCAGGGGCCTCCGGGGGGTTGGGGGGGGATCGAGGAATGCAGCACAGCACACACTGACTTCTGAACCCCGACGGCGGCCTGCGCCTTGCGGAGTTTTGAGGCACCTACCAGTTTTCTCCGGGCTGGTTGGATCAGTCCCCGGTGCCTCTCAAGCAACTGAAAATATCCCACCACCCTCGGGGGCAGAGGCTCTCCGGTGCCTGCAACTTGGAGGCTGAATTCGAGTCGAGAGAAGCTGGGGTGGCGAAGACTGAGATACACAGCGGCTTCCCGCCTTGATCTTGCAGAACCGCGCAGGGTGTCGGGGCCACGCCTCCGTCCAGGGTCTCCCCAGGTCTTGTGGGATCTCCGGGCCCGCAGCGCCGCCCCGGCTGTGCCCCGCGCGGCAGCCCAGCGCCCCCTGGGCTCCCCTCGGGCGAGATGGGTCTCCGCACTACTCCCAGGTGACGGCCGCGCCCGCTGGAGAAGCTGCCTTCTACGCGGATCGCAGCTCCCCTGCTAGGTTCTTGAGCTGGGGTATCTCTCCTCCGAGCTCCAACAGAGGGGCTCGCCTCCTGTCCGCCACCAGGCGCCGGGCCAACCCTGCTCGGACCGCGGTCGCTGGAGCAGCTTCCTCCGCCCGTCCTCCGCTGGCTGGTGTGCAGCGACCCGAGTCCCAGGAGAGAAAGCCGCATGGCATGGGGCAGAGGGCAGCCAGGCTCCTGGAACCCGGTCGGGGAGTTCATTCATTCCATAAATGGTCAATAAAGGAAATTAAACCAGAGGCTACAGAGGCGAGGGGAAGAATTAAAGAAAAGAAAAACTAAAGCTGCCAGCAGCGGGGTCGAGACGGGGCGGCGGGGGCGGGAGGATAGGCAGGGAACAGGGAAACAGGAGACGAAAAAGATATTTATGAATTGGACAGATGCAGGAATATTTGAACTCTTTGTTCATAAACCATCACAAAGTGAGTTTGCGGTTATGCAAAAAGTAGTTTTGAAAATTTATATTAGTAGGTTGGTATTGACATTTATACTAAAGTTCAATCCTTAGAGTGCCTTGATAGAGCTTTTTACAAAATTTTCCAAAAGTACTGTTTGAGGTGAGAGCTTAAGTCCATATTCACAACCACATTAAAAAAAAAAAAAAGGATAAAATGATTTTTTCCGGTGAGATCATTTAAAAAACGATCAGAACATCAAACTAAAGATTCTAAAAGGGGGGAGGGCAAAGTGGAGAGGCAACAGGTAATTAAAAATAACAATAAATTTTATACAACGGTGAAATTTTACTGAAGATAAACTGAGGGGTATTTAATTATGTATTTTTTTTCCTTGCAGATACCACCATTCCAGCGCTCTGCCTTTAAGAAGTGTGTATAAATGGTTAATTGCACATATTGAAATAACTAAGCATTGCCTCACTTTGTCAGCTTTTCCTTCTTCAATCATGTTCTCCAGCTGGGTTCTAGATAACCTCAGATTTCCTAATAAATGAAAAACTATAACTCCAAGGCAGACTTTGGTTTATTAATCTGAAAATGATTACTTTGAAGTCACAGTGAAGAGCTTAAAAGAACGAGAGGATCTTAAAATTCTTTTGTGTAGATCAAGAAAATCCTTTCTAAATTTATTCAGAAACACTGCTCTTTTCAATTCAGAAACACCTTTCCATTTGAAGAAAAGTATTAGTATCCAGTAGTTTACAACTGAGAAGTTAGTTTACAACTTGAAAAGCATCTTTGACCTGCTATGGTTTTCTTTCCTAGCTCTAGTTTGAATCAGACACCTCCTAGAAAACAATAACTGAAGCAGAGAATAGAATATGTAGCACTTCGGTCTCAGACTTTTGAATTCCAATACAAGTAAAATCTGTCTTTCTCTAGTGGAAAATGAGTAAAGAAACATAGGTGTGCCATATTTTTAATATGTAAAATTAAAAACATGAAGCTCACATTAAAACAATTATCATCTACTGTGACCATTGTTTCATAAACAGAAGAATTTACTTCAGTATTAAAAAGAAGAAAAGGAATACCATTATAATAAAAGACAGTCTTTGAGAATAAATCAAATTAACTTCATGAAAAACTCATGTGTTACACTGATTTTTCATATTATGGATCTCCTAACATTTTAGTAACTACTGATGTATGCGAGTTGAGAAAATATTTGGCACCATAAATGTAAGACAGTTTGATTTATTAGGAAAACTTAAAACATATGTTGCCAAAATTTGTATTGGCCAGAGCCAATTCCATGCCTGAAATCTCACCACAAAAGAAGGAATCAGTGATCATCTTGGGACAGCTAGAAGTGTTGTATGTATTTCTACATCAGCCCATGAATCTGTTTTCATTTTTTCCAGGGATGTTGATTCACTTTCAAATAGTGTCAAAGACAGCTAAGTAAAAATAGATATAATCATTAATTATAAATGTTAATTACTACAAAATGGGGGAAAGGCAGTAACAATAATTACAAGTAAGCTTGTCATTTAATTAAAATAAAGAGAAATAAACACACACACACAATCTAGACATTTCTGTTAACATTTAAGAACAATGCAATATTTCTCAGGTTCCCCTTCAGGAAATATAAAAAAAATTATTTTTTAATGTAATTTGAAAATAATTATTGTGACTAAATACAAATCTATATAGAAGAAAAATTCTGCTTATTTTCAGTCTAAATATGCTCTACTCTACCCTTCTCTCATTTCTGATTTGACTTTCCTCTCTAATCCACTCCTACCCACCTCTGTAGCCTTAGTATGATGAGGATGAATTGTTTAGTGAGTAGATCAAAGTAAAACTGAACAAAACTTCATATGATGAGCCATGGCTCATCTCGATGCCCATAGGGTTTTACCAATGTAAGTTAAAATTTTTGACTTTGTGCAGATCAATTACTTGTATTCATGTTTTCTGATGAAACTGTACCGCAGCCACATTTTAAAATATGGGAAGTCTGGGGGAAAGGCAGAAGCTTAGAAAGGCACCAGATGATGCTGCGTTGGCACTAAAATACCACAGCAGGTATTTGCACCGTGCCAAGAAGCAATGAGTTCCTACACTGCAGCTGGCACATGGGGAAAGGGTGGGGATGGAGTAGAATGTGTGAGGAAGAAAGACGCTGAAAGGAGGGTGAGAAATGCTGAGTCTAAGATTTATTCCCTTTAAAATTCTGTTAAAGAACAGACTTTTGCTCGTTTTAATTAGTGTTTTACTCTCTGATCAGAGTTGGTTTTTTTTTTTTTAATGGGAAGCTTGCAATCTCTTTGTTTGTATTAATGAACAATTATTGCCCACAATTATTCCTCACAAGGATACATGAAGTGAACTCAGCATTAAAGATGATGAGGCTTGTTGTTAGAGAATTGGAGGCATTAACTTTATCACATGTCTTAGATACACTAAACACTTCCTGAATTATAAAATTTTTATAGTAGGAAACAAGTGATTCGATAATAATAGTCTGGGGAACAATTCCCAAATAAACTGAATATTTAATTATCATTTCTGCTACAGACTACAAACTATGCCAAGAAATTCTTGCCAGTCAGAATTCTGCCAGGAAGACACTTTACACTCGTATTTTATTCATGGTTTTTAAAAAGAGTTTGCATATGCCCAAATACTTCTGTTTATGATAACTTCCTCAGTGTTGGTAAAATACACTATTTGGAAAAGATAAAACACTTATATAGTGTTATCACTGATTCTGAGTCCTCAGTGTAGCCTCATTTCTATTTTAATATAAACCACCTTTATTGACTGGTTCCAAATAGGGAAAGGAATACATCAAGGCTGTATATTGTCACCCTGTTTATTTAACTTATATGCAGAGTACATCATGAGAAATGCTGGGCTGGAGGAAGCACAAACTGGAATCAAGATTTCTGGGAGAAATATCAGTAACCTCAGATATGCAGATGATACCTCCCTTATGGCAGAAAGTGAAGAAGAACTAAAAAGCCTCTTGATGAAAGTGAAAGAGGAGAGTGAAAAAGTTGGCTTAAAGCTCAACATTCAGAAAACGAAGATCATGGCATCCGGTCCCATCACTTCATGGCAAATAGATGGGGAAACAGTGGAAACAGTGTCAGACTTTATTTTGGGGGGCTCCAAAATCACTGCAGATGGTAACTGCAGCCATGAAATTAAAAGATGCTTACTCCTTGGAAGAAAAGTTATGACCAACCTAGACATCATATTAAAAAGTAGAGACATTACTTTGCCAACAAAGGTCTGTCTAGTCAAAGCTATGGTTTTTCCAGTGGTCATGAATGGATGTGGGAGTTGGACTGTGAAGAAAGCTGAGCACTGAAGAATTGATGCCTTTGAGCTGTGGTCTTGGAGAAGACTCTTGAGAGTCCCTTGGACTGCAAGGAGATCCAACCAGTCCATCCTAAAGGAGATCAGTCCTGGGTATTCATTGGAAGGAATGATGCTGAAGCTGAAACTCCAGTACTTTGGCCACCTGATGCGAAGAGCTGACTCATTTGAAAAGACTCTGAGGCTGGGAGGGATTGGGGGCAGGAGGAGAAGGGGACAACAGAGGATGAGACGATTGGATGGCATCAATGGACATGGGTTGGGTGGACTCGGGAATTGGTGATGGACAGGAAGGCCTGGTGTGCTGTGGTTCATGGGGTTGCAAAGTTGGACACGACTGAGCAACTGAACTGAACCTTTATTGAAGCAGGTTATTTGATCATTAGTGAGATAAATCTAAGTAACTCTTGGGCAACTTTCATTAGGAACTAACAATGTTCTGAATATTGCAGTGAGTTATTCAAGGACCCCAATTTTTTGCATGTCTGATAAAGCCTGAGGTTTAGTCTGGTAGGTGAGGGAGGGGTGAGTAGGACTTCTGAGGTTCAGAGTGTAGATCTAATTTCTTGACACATCTGCAAATTTATAACATCTAAACTTTTTTAAGAAGTTCCCCAATGGCTTAATTATAGTAATGATATCTCCCTGGGTAGCTGTGTTACCAGAGCTGACATGACTCCACAGACTTCAGGGAGTACCTTCCATGAAAAAAGCAAGGCAGCCACTCCAGCTCTTGCCCATCCCCAGCCACCAAGAGGAGGAGAGAGGGGACCAGGGAAGTCACCTAGTGTGTGTTTCTTTGTTTAAGTTTCACTTTTTAGCCTTTTAATGAAAATTTTCAAATATACATCGAGATAGAAAAAGAGAAATAATGTGAAAAAAAAAAAAAAACCTGTTTCCATACCAAACTTGGTTTGGCTTGCCCAACACATAGCAAAGCCAATCTAAGGACACCTGGTTGTGGTGAAAAAAAAATTTCAGTATGTATTGCAGGGAGCCAAGCAAGAAGAACAAGCTCAAAAGCCCCAAACTCCTTGACAACTTTAAGGGAAGGGTTTTTAATGTCAAACTTAGGGGGAAGGTTGTAGGGTATCTGATCAGCTCATGGGTTTTCCTCTGATAACTGGCAGTGAGGTAACGGTAATAGTTTGGGAATTTCAATTAACCTTGTTCCAGTCAGTCTGGCATCTACTGCTTGTGGTCAGTATGGTAGTTCCCATCCTCTATTTGGGGGGCAAGGCATCAGTTTTGGCAGAAACTCAAATATATGTATCAGATTGTTATACATATCCCTTCAGGAGGAAATAGGACTCTTATTGCTGAACTATTTTTTAAGCTATCATATTTTTCTTGCTTAAGTGCTTTTCTTTGTTTCTGCATTCCCTCAACTTTCTAATTTGTAATTACTTGAGTCTACTCCTCAGAACTTGGGGAAGGCCTAGGAGACCAAAGCCTTTTTCTACAAACAAGAAATGGAGGATATGGAGGGGCTTTTGTACCCAGGAAGGCCCTGCAGAATCCTGCTTTTCAGTCTTCCCTTTTCTTTGCTACTCCTGAATCCTGAGAGGAACAGCGGGGAGAGCAAGAAAGAGAATAAAGTTTTTGATTGAGCCATTAATCACAAACTCAGCAGAGGAGCTCAGTTTAGGGGGACTTGATTTCACAAGGGCACCTGCCTGCCCTCTGCCCCCATACTTATCACCAGGGTTTCATAATTGTTAACATTCTGCCGATTTTGTTTCAACTGTTTTTTTTTCTTCTGAAATATTTAAATTACAGATGACATAGACTATTTCTACCATAAATACCTCTGGGCGCCTGCAATCTGATAAAAGGATGTTTCCCTACCTAAATACCATACCATACCATAATCACATGAGATAAAATTAACAATTCTTTCAGTTCAGTTCAGTTCAGTCGCTCAGTCGTGTCTGACTCTTTGCAACCCCATGAATCACAGCACGCCAGGCCTCCATGCCCATCACTAACTCCCGGAGTTCACTCAAACTCATGTCCATCGAGTCGGTGATGCCATCCAGCCATCTCATCCTCTGTCGTCCCCTTCTCTCCTGCCCCCAATCCCTTCCAGCATCAGAGTCTTTTCCAATGAGTCAACTCTTCACATGAAGTGGCCAAAGTACTGGAGTTTCAGCTTTAGCATCAGTCCTTCCAATGAACACCCAGGACTGATCTCCTTTAGAAAGGACTGGTTGGATCTCCTTGCGGTCCAAGGGACTCTCAAGAGTCTTCCCCAACAGCACAGTTCAAAAGCATCAATTCTCTGGCACTCAGCTTTCTTCACAGTCCAACTCTCACATCCATACATGACAATTCTTTAGTGCCATCTAATACTTAGTCCATATTTAATTCCTTCCAAAATGTCTTTTAGAGTTAGTTGGTCTAAACTAGAATCAACTCAAGCTCCAAGTTCTCTTTTAATCTGAATAGACCTCATCATAACCTCTGTATCTTTGCCCAAGACATTTCCTAGTTAAAGACAACAGGCCAGTGGTCTCGCAGCGTGTCCTAACTTCTGCACTGGTATGATGCTTCCCCATATCTCCTTTAACATGTTCTTTGTCCCCTGTATTTAAAATAAGCTGACAACTAGATTTAAGGACCTGTTGGGATTCAGGTTAAATATTTTTGGCTGAGACTGCCTATACAGCATCACCTATAACATAACATAATATGTTATAACATAACATAATATGTTATAACATAACAATGTTCAGTTCAGTTCAGTTCAGTCGCTCAGTCGTGTCCGACTCTTTGTGACCCCATGAATCGCAGCACACCAGGCCTCCCTGTCCATCACTAACTCCCGAAGTTCACTCAGACTCACGTCCATCGAGTCGGTGACGCCATCCAGCCATCTCATCCTCTGTCGTCCCCTTCTCCTCCTGCCCCCAATCCCTCCTAGCCTCAGAGTCTTTTCCAGGGAGTCAACTCTTCGCATGAGGTGGCCAAAGTACTGGAGTTTCAGCTTCAGCATCATTCCTTCCAAAGAACACCCAGAATGTCTCCTTCAGAATGGACTGGTTGGATCTCCTTGCAGTCCAAGGGACTCTCAAGAGTCTTCTCCAACACCACAGTTCAAAAGTTCAAAAGCATCAATTCTTCAGCGCTCAGCCTTCTTCACAGTCCAACTCTCACATCCATACATAACCACTGGAAAAACCATAGCCTTGACTAGACAGACCTTTGTTGGCAAAGTAATGTCTCTGCTTTTGAATATGCTATCTAGATTGGTCATAACTTTTCTTCCAAGGAGTAAGCGTCTTTTAATTTCATGGCTGCAATCACCATCTGCAGTGATTTTGGAGCCCCCCAAAATAAAGTCTGACACTGTTTCCCCATCTATTTCCCATGAAATGATGGGACAATGTTAGGTGATGCTATATACTTTATGTTGTAGTTCATCAAGATAAACATATCTAGTTGCCCTGAAATAGCACATCACTACCGATGATTAAAGGTATCTGTATACACTGTATACACTTATCTCCACCTTGCTTCCTTCACCTAATAATCCCTGTGGTTATAAGCTATCATTATTTAGAAATCCTTATTCTTTTGTGTGCTTGCATGTACTCCACTGTGTGCTATTATCATAACCTACTCAACTCACTCTCTACTGATAGACTTGTTTTTTAATCTTTTGCCATTACAAATATTGTTACAGTTAATGAGTCTGTGTACATAGTATATACTTTTGCCAGTGTAACTTTGGGATAGCTTCCTAGAAATGAGATTGCTGAGTGAAAGTGTAAATGTATCTGTGATTTTTCAGATACTGCCAATTTCCATGGCATGCTCACCATCAATGTATGAAAGTATTTAGGAAGTGCAAAAGTAGTTACTAATGACTTTCATTGAACTGGAAATATCAGAGACAATGTATAACGTTTCATATTATACAAGTTAGTTCACATATGTACAAGTTAGTTCATGTTATATATTGAAAAGCCTTTGGTTCTGTTTTATAACAATATTAACAAAGTGTTTCATACCTATCAAATATAAATTTTTCTTTTATTTTACATAAAACTATTTTGTTGGGATCCTTTAATGGACCAGAACCTGGTGGTCTGGAGTCGATGATAAGAAAGTGAAAGAGAGAGACGGAGGAAGGGAGAGAGAAAGAGAAAGAAAGAAAAAGACACGGGGACCCAAGCTCTGATGGAGCAAAAGTATTTTATTAGCAGAAATGCAGGCTTATATATCTTTAGTAAGATGATTACTCAGCTATTACACAGGATGAAATTTTATCAATAGCCACAATATGGATAGTCTAATACATACAAGGTTGCTGACACTGAAAAGAGTCACTGAAGGGAGTTACTGAAAGGAATCCACGCAGATACCATTTCTCATGATCTCAGTCCTGAGAGCTGTGTGCAGCTCTACTTGTTCTTGGAATAGGAACTGATAAGGAACAGAGAATTTCTGAGAAACAGCATGTAGGAATCCTCCTGTTAAACATTCCCTGACAATTCCCCCTTATTTATTTATATTTGTAAAAAGGGTTTGACCATTTGAGTTTGTTTAGATTTAACAATTTTTGTAGGCAATGGTAATGACAAATATAATTGTCAAGACAATCACCAAAATTACAGTTCTAGACCCAATGCTGTGAGTAATGCTTTGAAACCATCTGCGTGGGTCTAGCCCAGATAATTGATAAGCTAGTTGTTCAGCTAAAGTTTTTAAATTAGTGGAAGAGGGCAGATTTTTAGAAAAGATTTCGAAGATTTCTTTTTGTAATAGTTATACATTCAGAGAGGCATTATCATGTATGTTTAGTAAATGAAATTTGATTTGTTCCCAATTGTAGGCACTATTATTGAATTGAACAGGAGTAACACAAAATTGAGTAGAATTTCAATCACATTTTAGTATCACCTGATTTTGTACATCTATTAATTGATCTCCAATCCATTTGATGGCTGTTTTTAGTTCCTGTATTTCATCTTGAATATCCTCATCTATCTGAGCCTGAGTGGCCCACATAGTATGAGCCTCTTAAGTCCAATTTTGGATAAAATTATCTGTTTGAATTGAGGTTTGTAAAGCAATGCCAGTGATGGCAGCAGTGGTGCAAATAGTTATTAATCAAAAAATGCCAAAAATCAGCCATCCAATGAATCGTTTAGATCACTGGAGCAATTTAGTAAGTAACCGGGAAGCAAGTCTAGCCAAGAGACCTTCTTCCCAGGGCCGCAGGAGATTTATTAGTAACCATGGATTATGTCCAGATCGAAGCAGCAAAAAAGGGAATCATTTCTTAAGGAAACAGAAGAGTTAAGACAAGTATATAATTTGCAATTTATACAAGTTAAGTTCAGACTCTCAAGAGTCTTCTCCAACACCACAGTTCAAAACCATCATTTCTTCAGCACTCAGCTTTCTTCACAGTCCAACTCTCACATCCATACATGACCACTGGAAAAACCATAGCCTTGACTAGATGGACCTTTGTTGACAAAGTAATGTCTCTGCTTTTCAATATGCTGTCTAGGTTGGTCATAACTTTTCTTTCAAGGAGTAAGTGTCTTTTAATTTCATGGCTGCAGTCACCATCTACAGTAATTTTGGAGCCCCCCCAAAATAAAGTCTGACACTGTTTCCACTGTTTCCCCATCTATTTGCCATGAAATGATGGGACCAGATGCCATGATCTTCATTTTCTGAATGTTGAGATTTAAGCCAACTTTTTCACTCTCCACTTTCACTTTCATCAAGAGGCTTTTTAGTTCCTCTTCACTTTCTGCCATAAGGGTGGCGTCATCTGCATATCTGAGGTTATTGATATTTTTCCCGGCAATCTTGATTCCAGCTTGTGCTTCTTCCAGTCTAGCGTTTCTCATGATGTACTCTGCATAGAAGTTAAATAAGCAGGGTGACAATATACAGCCTTGACGTACTCCTTTTCCTATTTGGAACCAGTCTGTTGTTCCATGTCCAGTTCTAACTGTTGCTTCCTGGCCTGCATACAGATTTCTCAAGAGGCAGGTTAGATGGTCTGGTATTCCCATCTCTTTCAGAATTTTCCACAGTTGATTGTGATCCACACAGTCAAAGGCTTTGGCATAGTCAATAAAGCAGAAATAGATGTTTTTCTGGAACTCTCTTGCTTTCTCCATGATCCAGCGGATGTTGGCAATTTGATCTCTGGTTCCTCTGCCTTTTCTAAAACCAGCTTGAACATCGGGAAGTTCACGGTTTACATATGTCTGAAGCCTGGCTTGGAGAATTTTGAGCATTACTTTACTAGCGTGTCAGATGAGTGCAATTGTGTGGTAGTTTGAGCATTCTTTGGCATTGCCTTTCTTTGGGATTGAATGAAAACTGACCTTTTCCAGTCCTGTGGCCACTGCTGAGTTTTCCAAATTTGCTGGCCTATTGAGTGCAGCACTTTCACAGCATCATCGTTCAGGATTTGAAATAGCTCAACTAGAATTCCATCACCTCCACTAGCTTTGTTCATAATGATGCTTTCTAAGGCCCACTTGACTTCACATTCCAGGATTTCTGGCTCTAGGTGAGTGATCACACCATTGTGATTATCTGGGTCTTGAAGCTCTTTTTTGTACAGTTCTGTGTATTCTTGCCATCTCTTCTTAATATCGTCTGCTTCTGTTAGGTCCATATCATTTCTGTCCTTTATTGTGCCCATCTTTGCATGAAATGTTCTCTTGGTATCTCTAATTTTCTTGAAGTGATCTCTAGTCTCTCCCAATCTGTTGTTTACCTACAGTAAAAAGGAGGGTTAGGTTTATAAGCCGAATAAGTGTGATGAATCAAGTCAGCCTGAGCGGGGCAAGCAAAAGCAAGCAAAGCAAGCATACCGACAAAAATATTTTCAGCATTCCGAGGCATTCCCTGTTGAGGAATCAGATTTTCAGCTTGATTCGAAAGGGTTTTTATCTGTCTCCAAGTAGGGAGATCATAAGGTTGATGACGTCTAGTGTGGCGTTTTTTGGAAATTTTTAAAGCCACCATGGCTTGTACTGGAATTTCTTCCTCCCGGGGTTTTTGTTGTTTCATCTCTAGTTTGAATGTTGGGGGCCCCCTTAGGTCAAATCTTCCGAAGAGGAAGCCATGTGAGTTCATTGGATCCATCTGGAGAAATAGAAGCATACCCCTTTCACTGTAAGATTAGTTTCCTAGATTTCCATTGATTAGTTAGCCCTTCCTGATACCAAATGGGCAGAGGAAGGGAGGTGTCCTTCAATGTCTCAAAATGTTTTTCTGCTTTTGTCAAAATATCTCCTTGTGGTAGGTTTAAAAAATTTAAAACAAATAAAGCTATATTAACAATAGTTATAGGCTTAAAGAATATATTGCGTTGGAATCTAGTAAAGTCTGCTCTGGATAAGGAAGTGTTCCTGTGTATTCCCCCTTATTTATTTTTTTATTTGTAATTTCAAGGTGTAATGTGTTTGTTTAATTATGTCTTGTGTTTGTGGGTTATAAGCAATGTCTGTAATTTGTTTAATAGAGAATGAATGTAAAAATTGTTTGAACTGCTTAGAAATATAGGCAGGGCCATTGTCTGTTTTTATAGAATTAGGTGTTCTCATTATTGCAAAGTAAGCTAACAGGTGGGTTATAACATGTCCTGTAGTTTCACCTTGGAGAGGTGTGGCCCATATAAAAGAAGAATTTGTATCGATCAAGACATGTAAGAAGGAACAGGAAGAAAGTTCAGGGCAATGAGTTACATCCATGTGCCATAAAATTCTCTTTCATTTGTCTTAAACCTTTTTTATATTTTTGTATTCATCATTTGCCATTTCTTATATTTTTTATTAAAATCATGGATCTTACTTTTCTTTAGCAACTATGAAGTGTCCTGTATGTTAGCATTTTATAGATTGGTGAATATATTTATTATATTATATAATATATATATTTATCTTCTATATAAATATATATATATTTATATATTTATTAATAGTCTAGAATCTCTTTAGTGTTTCTGTAAGAAAAACTTTTTCTAAGAGAAAGTTAGTGTTCAGTAATTAATGTTTTAAAATCTTACTTTATTTGAAAATGACCTAGCTATTTAATAAGCTTTTATCATTTAGTTTATCATTTCTAAAATATAATTATTTTCAATAGAGTTTATCTAAAAGTTTTGATCTTATTTATATATTTATATAAAGAGTTATCTTTTTGTTGACAAATTTAGTTTTACCTTAAATCTAGGCATAAAGTAATATACAATGTTGATGACTTAAGACATGTCTTAATTAGATTAGCAAACAATTATATTTAAATTATCTATTTAAATTATATTTATATTTGAAAAACATTATATTTAATATTGAATATTTTTTAGTTCATATAAACTTGAATTTAAATAGAGCTCATTAACTTCATATTATCAAAAAGAAAGACATACATTGAGACAGATAATTTTAGATAGACAGACAGACATAATTTTCTGCTTGACATTTAAAATATCTTTTTGATGTATATATATATATATACACATTTTTTTTTCTGAGTTCCACCAATTTGTTTATGGCTGGAGTCCCAGATAGAGTGGGCTGTGTATCCCAAGAACATGATAAGAGTAACTTTAGGTTTTTTCTTAGGCCTGTTTTTGTTTCCCAGGCAGAATTGGAGCTCCAAAATTATATTTCAGCAAGTTAAACTTTTCTTAACTGCATGGTAAGAAGAACTGGTTTTGCAATTTCAAAAAAGATTTTATTTTAATCAGTTTTCTCTGGAGTCTAAAGAATATCATGGCCATTCAGTGTCAAAAATATTATTTCTCTTTTTTGTAGTTACAGTAGATTATTAACGATATATGCATGAGGGAATTGCTGTTACATTGGATGTAAAGACTTGGCTACAAAATTTTGACAAATAGTGGGACTATTAAGCATAACTTGAGGTAACATCAGTTCAATTCAGTTCAGTCACTCAGTCGTGTCCGACTCTTTGTGACCCCATGAATTGCAGCATGCCAGGCCTCCCTGTCCATCACCTACTCCTAGAGTTCACCCAAACTCATGTCCATCGAGTCGGTGATGCCATCCAGCCATCTCATCCTCTGTCGTCCCCTTTTCCTCCTGCCCCCAATCCCTCCCAGCATCAGGGTCTTTTCCAATGAGTCAACTCTTCGCATGAGATGGCCAAAGTACTGGAGTTTCAGCTTCAGCATCAGTCCTTCCAATGAACATCCAGGACTGATCTCTTTTACGATGGACTGGTTGGATCTCCTTGCAGTCCAAGGGACTCTCAAGAGTCTTCTCCAACAGCACAGTTCAAAAGCATCAATTCTTCGGTGCTCAGCTTTCTTCACAGTCCAACTCTCACATCCATACATGACCACTGGAAAAACCATAGCCTTGACTACATGGACCTTTGTTGGCAAAGTAATGTCTCTGCTTTTGAATATGCTATCTAGGTTGGTCATAACTTTTCTTCCAAGGAATAAGCATAGTCCATTGAAATCTTTTATGAGCCCCAATGTGATTAGGAAAAGGAAGAGAGAAAGTGAATTTCTCTCAGTCTAAAAGGTGTAAAGGTATATTTAAAAAGCAATCTTGTAAATCAGTAATAAAAATGTGCCAGTTTTGAGGAATAGTAGTAGGTGATGGGATCCCTGGTTGTAACACACCTCATAGGTTTCATAGATGCATTAACTTTTCCAAGGTCTGTTAAGAGATGCCATTTGTTAAATTTCTTTTTTATAACAAAAATAGGAGAATTCCAAGGAGAGCAAGATTCCTCAATATGTTTTAATTCTAATTGTGTGTCTATAAGTTCTTTAGACACACAATTAGATCATGGAAAAAGCAAGAGAGTTCCAGAAAAACATCTATTTCTGCTTGATTGACTATGCCAAAGCCTTTGACTGTGTGGATCACAACAAACTGTGGAAAGTTCTAAAAGAGATGGGAATACCAGACCGCCAGACCTGCCTCTTGAGAAACCTATATGCAGGTCAGGAAGCAACAGTTAGAACTGGACATGGAACAACAGACTGGTTCCAAATAGGAAAAGGAGTACATCAAGGCTGTGTATTGTCACCCTGCTATTTAACTTAAATGCAGAGTACATCATGAGAAACGCTGGACTGGAAGAAACACAAGCTGGAATCAAGATTGCTGGGAAAAATATCAATAACCTCAGATATGCAGATGACACTACCCTTATGGCAGAAAGTGAAGAGGAACTAAAAAGCCTCTTGATGAAAGTGAAAGTGGAAGTGAAAAAGTTGGCTTAAAGCTCAACATTCAGAAAACGAAGATCATGGCATCTGGTCCCATCAGTTCATGGGACATAGACGGGGAAACAGTGGAAACAGTGTCAGACTTTATTTTGGGGGGCTCCAAAATCACTGCAGATGGTGATTGCAGCCATGAAATTAAAAGACGCTTTCTCCTTGGAAGAAAAGTTATGACCAACCTAGAGAGTGTATTCAAAAGCAGAAACATCACTTTGCCAACAAAGGCCCATCTAGTCAAGGCTATGGTTTTTCCAGTGGTCATGTATGGATGTGAGAGTTGGACTGTGAAGAAGGCTGAGTGCCAAAGAATTGATGCTTTTGATCTGTGGTGTTGGAGCAGACTCTTGAGAGTCCCTTGGGCTGCAAGGAGATCCAAGCAGTCCATTCTGAAGGAGATCAGCCCTGGGGTTTCTTTGTTAAGAATGATGCTGAAGCTGAAACTCCAGTACTTTGGCCACCTCATGCAAAGAGTTGACTCGTTTGAAAAGACTCTGATGCTGGAGGGATTGGGGGCAGGAAGAGAAGGGGACGACAGAGGATGAGATGGCTGGATGGCATCACCGACTCGATGGACGTGAGTCTGAGTGAACTCTGGGAGTTTGGTGATGGACAGGGAGGCCTGGCGTGCTGCAGTTCATGGGGTCGCAAAGAATCGGACATGACTGAGTGACTGAACTGAACTGAACTGAAATGAATATCAAAGTAGATTCAAGAGGAAAGAATACTATCAATGTCATTTATATGATAAAAGTATCAACGCATCAAAAGGACATAATGCTCAATGTTTATCCACTTACTAACAATAGTTTTTAAATATATGAAGCTAAAATTGATAGAATCACAAGGAGATATAGATAAATGCACAAATATAAAGATTTCAACACCTCCCTCTTCAATAAATTGTATAACAATTAGTCAAATGATCAGTAATGCCATAGAAGATGTGAACAACACTGTCAATCAACTTGACCTAATTTACATTTATAAAACACTCCATCTACCAAAGGCAGAGGATACATTACTTTCAAATGCCCTTGGAACACTTTTATATCACAGTCTGGGCCATACTAAATCAAGTCTTAGTAATTTGAAATGATTCAAATCATAGACAGTATATTCTCTGACCACAATAAAATTAAACTTGAAATCAATAAGAAAAAAGATATCTGGAAAATCTGCAAATATTAGAAACTAAACAATAATTTTATAAATAGTCCAGGAGTCAAAGAATAATAAAAAAGGATAAGAAAGTATTTTGAATAGAAGGAAATTTAAAAACATAACATTTAAAAATTTGTGAGACACAGTACACAGAAGAAAACCAAGGCCCTTGGGTTCCACCTTAAAAAACTACTAAAGAAGATCAAATTAAACTTCAAATAAGCAGAATTAAGAAAATAACATCAGATAGTAATTCAGTGAAATAAAAAACAGAAAAGAAAATAAACTAAATATTGGTTCTTTGAGGAAGTCAATAAAATTAATAAATCTCTAGACAACTTATAAGCAAAAGAGATGGAAGACATGGATTATTATCAACAATGGGAGAAATGACATCAATACGGATTCTACAGGTATTGAAAAGGGTAATAGCTACTGCAGTACATCATTTATATAAGGGCCTTGAGCACCTGCAAATTTTGCTAACCATAACCTTCCTGGAAACAGTCCCCCATAGATACTGAGGTACAATTATACCACAAAGTTATTTTTCTGGAGGTCTGAAGTCTAAAATGGGTTTCACTATGCTAAAATTAAGGTGCGAGCAGGACTGTATTCTTTCTGCAAGCTTTAGGGGAGAATTTTTTCCCTTCACTTTTCTAGGTTCTGGAGGTCACTGAATTCCTTGGGTCATGGTCCCTTCTTCCATCTCTGATTCTGACTCATTCATCCCTCTTTCACTTACAAGCTTATGAGGACCACTGTGATTACACTGAACTCACCTGAATAATCCAGGATAATCTCCTGGATATAAAGATCCTGAACTTAATCACATCTGCAAAATCCCTTTACCTTTGGTGGGCCATTAGTCTGCCTTCCATAATAGGTAATACTATGAACAACTTTATACCAGCATATTACACAATTTACACAGAATGGGCAAATTCTTTTTAAAAAAATCTAAGTCATAATGAATATGCTTTCTAGGCTGGTCATAGCTTTTCATCCAAGGAGTAAGCGTCTTTTAATTTCATGGCTGCTGTCAGCATCAGCAGTGATTTTAGAGTCCAAAAAAATAAAGTCTGTCACGGTTTCCATGTTTCCCCATCTATTTGCATAAAGTGATGGGACCAGATGCCATGATCTTAGTTTTCTGAATGTTGAGTTTTAAGTCAACATTTTCACTCTCGTCTTTCACTTTCATCAAGAGGCTCTTTAGTTCCTTTTCACTTTCTGCCAAAAGGGTGGTGTCATCTGCGTCTCTGAGGTTATTGATATTTCTCCCAGCATTCTTGATTCCAGCTTGTGCTTCTTCCAGCCGAGCATTTCTCATGATGTACTCTGCATATAAGTTAAATAAGCCGGGAAACAACATACAGCCTTGACGTACTCCTTTCCCAATTTGGAACCAGGCTGTTGTTCTATGTCCAGTTCTAATTGTTGCTTCTTGACCTCCATACAGATTTCTCAGGAGGCAGGTCAGGTGGTCTGGTATTCCCATCTCTTAAAGAATTTTCCACAGTTTGTTGTGATCTACACAGTCAAAGGCTTTGGCATAATAAATAAAGCAGAAGTAAATGTTTTTCTGGACTCTCTTGCTTTTTTGATGATCCAACGGATGTTGGCAGTTTGATCTCTGGTTCCTCTGCCTTTTCTAGCAACAGTTCCAGGGCACATGATTAACAAGTAGAAATCAATTTTACTTCTTTGTACCAACAATGAAAAATCAGATATTGAAAAAGTTTATAAATACTGTATATAGCTATATCAAGATTATGAATTACTTATATAAATCTGACAAAAGCTGGGCCATACCTGTGCAACAAAACTTCCAACATAATGTTCAGTTCAATTCAGTTCAGTCGCTCAGTCATGTCCGACTCTTTGTGACCCCATTAATCGCAGCTCGCCAGGCCTCCTTGTCCATCACCAGCTCCTGGAGTTCACTCAGACTCACGTCCATCGAGTCAGTGATACCATCCAGCCATCTCATCCTCTGTCATCCACTTCTCCTCCTGCCCCCAATCCCTCCTGCATCAGGGTCTTTTTCAATGAGTCAACTCTTCGTATGAGGTGGCCAAAGTACTGGAGTTTCAGCTTTAGCATCATTCCTTCCAAAGAACTCCCAGGGCTGATCTCCTTCAGAATGGACTGGTTGGATCTCCTTGCAGTCCAAGGGACTCTCAAGAGTCTTCTCCAACACCACAGTTCAAAAGCATCAATTCTTTGGCGCTCAGCCTTCTTCACAGTCCAACTCTCACATCCATACATGACCACAGGAAAAACCATAGCTTTGACTAGACAGACCTTAGTCGGCAAAGTAATATCTCTGCTTTTGAATATACTATCTAGGTGGTCATAACTTTTCTTCCAAGGAGTAAGTGTATTTTAATTTCATGGCTGCAATCACCATCTGCAGTGATTTTGGAGCCTAAAAAAATAAAGTCTGAAACTGTTTCCACTGTTTCTCCATCTATTTCCCATGAAGTGATGGGACCAGATGCCATGATCTTCGTTTTCTAAATGTTGAGCTTTAAGCCAACTTTTCCACCCTTCTCTCACTTTCATCAAGAGGCTCTTTAATTCCTCTTTACTTTCTGCCATAAGGGTGGTGTCATCTGCATATCTGAGGTTATTGATATTTCTCCCAGCAATCTTGATTCCAGCTTGTGTTTCTTCCAGTCCAGCGTTTCTCATGATATACTCTGCATATAAGTTAAATAAGCAGGGTGACAATATACAGCCTTGATGTACTCCTTTTCCTATTTGGAACCAGTCTGTTGTTCCATGTCCAGTTCTAACTGTTGCTTCCTGACCTGCATACAGAGTTCTCAAGAGGCAGGTTAGGTGGTCTGGTATTCCCATCTCTTTCAGAATTTTCCACAGTTGATTGTGATCCACACAGTCAAAGGCTTTGGCATAGTCAATAAAGCAGAAATAGATGTTTTTCTGGAACTCTCTTGCTTTCTCCATGATCCAGCGGATGTTGGAAATTTGATCTCTGGTTCCTCTGCCTTTTCTAAAACCAGCTTGAACATCAGGGAGTTCACGGTTCACGTATTGCTGAAGCCTAACTTGGAGAATTTTGAGCATTACTTTACTCGCGTGTGAGATGAGTGCAATTGTGCGGTAGTTAGAGCATTCTTTGGCATTGCCTTTCTTTGGGATTGAATGAAAACTGACCTTTTCCAGTCCTATAGCTGTTGACAGATATTAAAAGGAGACTGAATAAATGGAGAGATATATTGTTTTACTGGTGTGGAAGATCAATGATGTTAAGATGGATGTCAAGTTTCTCTAAATTGATCTATAAATCCAATGTATTCTGAATAAATATTCCACAGAATTTATTCATAGAAATTGAAAAACTGATTCTAAAATTCAAATGGAAATGCAAAAAAATATAGAAAAGCCAAAATGACTTTGAAATAGAAAATTAATATTTGAGGACAAATGATATCATATTTTAAGATTACAGCTAGAATAATGAAAATATTGAAAAAAGTCTGTACAGATACATACAGAACAGTAGAGAGATTACAAAAATAAAACCATTCATTCATAGACAACTGGTTTCCAACAAGGTTGCAGAAGACATGTAGTGCAGAAAGAAGTCTTTTTAATAAATGTTGCTGAAATATATATCAGAAAATGAAGTTAATCCATATCCCATACTCTATAAATTATTAACTCAAAATTGATCATAAATGAAAATATAAAACCTAAAATTCATATTCATCAAGTAGAAACTATTATGAAACTTTAGGCAAAAGAACTTTAAATAGGATATAAAAAGCATGAATCATAAAAGAAAAAATAAGTAAGACTTCATCAGAATAAAGAATTTCTATTCTTTGAAAGACACTCATGAAAACTGGGATGAGAGTGGGAGTAAACAAACTGAGGAACTAGGAGAAAATGTTTACAAATCACAGACTGATAAAAACCCTTTATCCAGAATATTTATGGAAAGAACTCTCAACACTCTACAAGGAAATAACAACAACAAAAAATACAATACAAAGTAGACATATGATTCGGATAGACACTTCACCACGGAAGTTGTAGGATGTCAAATTAGCACTTGATAAGTAGAGCATTATTACTCACTAGGGATATAAACTTAAAATCACAAGGAGGTATCACTGCATGGATATTAGAATGTCTAAAATGAAAACGTTTTAGCTTACTAAATGTTTTTTAGGCTGTGGAGCAACTGAAATTCTCATTCACTGTCAATGAGAATAAAAGTTGTCCAAGCCCTGTGAAAAACATTTTGGGAGTTTTTCTAAAGTTAGATAGATACTCATCCTATCACTCAGCCATTCTACCTCCAGCTATTTATTTAAGAAAACAGAAAGAATATGTCTCGGCAAATATATATACAATAATGTTCATAGCAGCTTTACTTGTAATGACCAAAAACTGGGAAAAAAACTCAAATGTTCTTTAAAAGGTGGATGGATAAACAAGTTGTGACATGTTCATTCAAGGCAATACTATTTATCAATATAAAGAAGTAAGTCATTTCCACTAAGGGCAAAATAGCTTAATACAAAATAAATTGTGCTGAATGAAAGAAGCCAGACCAAACCAAAAGTGCACATTATATGATTCCTTTTATAGAATTCTAGAAAATGCAAACTAACGTATAATGAGAGAAAGCACTGTCAGGATGTACTTGGGGACAGGAGTGGGGCAGTGGTGGTGGGGAGTGGCAGGAAGGAGGGATTTCAAAGGAAGACACTTTGCAGGTTCATAGATATGTTCATTATCTTGACTGGTGATGATGTCACAGGCATAAACATATATCAAGACTTAAGTTGTACATTTTGAATTTTTACCTTTTCTATATTAGCATATTTTATACTTCAATAAAGTTGTTTAAACAAACAAGATGTTCTTAAGAAACTCACTGAGTCACCTAAAAACATTTAAATTTGACTAATAAGATTTATTATTGGATATTACAGTGAAATAATAGACATATGTACATGTATATACATGTATACATACATATATTATTTTGCATATAGACACATAAACTAATTTTGAATTATTTGCCTTGCTGAGATGTTAAAACAAACAAAAGAACACACATATTACTGTGAATGCCTTAGCAGTAGATACTTCTGTATATGCATTTCTATTGTTGATGAATCTCTACTTTTAATCTATTGAACAAGCATTTGGAAAAGGTCAGTTTTCATTCCAATCCCAAAGAAGAGCAATGCCAAAAAATGCTCAAACTACCACACAATTCCATTCATCTCACACGCTAGCAAAGTAATGCTCAAAATTCTCCAAGCCAGGCTTCAACAGTACGTGAACCATGAACTTCAAGATGTTCAAGCTGGATTTAGAAAAGGCAGAGGAACCAGAGGTCAAACTGCCAACATCCATTGGATCATCAAAAAAGCAAGAGAGTTCCAAAAAAACATCTACTTCTGCTTTATTTATTACGCCAAAGCCTTTGACTGTGTAGATCACAACAAACTGTGGAAAATTCTTAAAGAGATGGGAATACCAGACCACCTGACCTGCCTCCTGAGAAATCTGTATGCAGGTCAAGAAGCAACAGTTAGAACTGGACATGGAACAACAGCCTGGTTTGAAATTGGAAAAGGAGAACGTCAAGGCTGTATATTGTCACCCTGCTTATTTAACTTCTATGCAGAGTACATCATGAGAAATGCTGGGCTGGAAGAAGCACAAGCTGGAATCAAGATTGCTGGGAGAAATATCAATAACCTCAGAGACGCAGATGACACCACCCTTATGGCAAAAAGTGAAAAGGAACTAAAGAGCCTCTTGATGAAAGTGAAAGAGGAGAGTGAAAAAGTTGACTTAAAACTCAACATTCAGAAAACTAAGATCATGGCATCTGGTCCCATCACTTTATGCAAATAGATAGGGAAACATGGGAACCATGATGGACTTTATTTTTTGGGCTCCAAAATCACTGCAGATGGTGACTGCAGCCATGAAACTAAAAGATGCTTACTCCTTGGAAGAAAAGTTATGACCAACCTAGACAGCATATTAAAAAGCAGAGATATTACTTTGCCAACGAAGTTCTGTCTAGTCAAAGCTATGGTTTTTCCAGTAGTCATGTATGGATGTGAAAGTTGGACTATAAAGAAAGCTGAGCACAGAAGAATTGATGCCTTTGAGCTGTGGTGTTGGAGAAGACTCTTGAGAGTCCCTTGGACTGCAAGGAGATCCAACCAGTCCATCCTAAAGGAAATCAGTCCTGAATATTCATTGGAAGGACTGATGCTGAAGCTGAAACTCCAATCCTTTGGCCACCTGATACAAAGAACTGACTTATTGGAAAAGACCCTGATCCTGGGAAAGATTGAAGGCAGGAGGAGAAGGGGACGACAGAGGATGAGATGGTTGGGTGGCATCATCGACTCGATGGACATGAGTTTGAGCAAGCTCCGGGAGTTGGTGATGGACAGGGAAGCCTGGCGTGCTGCACCCTAGGGTCACAAAGAGTTGGACATGGCTGAGTGACTGAACTGAACTGAAGATGCTTTAAGAAAAAAAAAGACAAAACTTCATTCATATTTGTTAATCCCTTCCTCAATCTAACTCCATTGTTGGTGTTCTGTCATGTACAATTCTTTGTGACCCCATGGACTGCGGCACGCCAGGCTTCCCGGTCCTTCACTATCTCCCAGAGTTTAATTTCCAGTAATCAGTACATTTACTCCACCCTTCTCCCAATCTACTGCAAGGAAATATAGCAAGCACTGTGCCTGGCAAGAAAAGTCTTAGACTATTGGGAAAGTTTCCATTTTGCTACTAATGTCCCTGCCTCCTACACATTCTTCTGCTCCACCATCTACATTTGACCCTGTGTTAACCCTCCTCTTTCATATTGAAGGTATATTAAGCCTTAAATTCTGTTTGCAGCTTAATGCCACCCAGCTCCTGCAATAGGGTCTGCCCCTTCCCTGCCTCAAGTAGCAAATAGGGCTGGAATAAATTGTTTTACACACATTCTAGTATTTGTCTGATGGCCTCTGGAAGGTACAAGGGCAAGCCTGAGGTATTGGTAGTAATAGACAGAGATGCAAAAAGCAAAACAAAAACCTTGAAACATTAAAGAAATTCTCAATAGTTCAGCAAATTATCTTTTAGTAAATTAGACATTGGTGGATGTATTAACAGGTTATAGAAGATTGAGTTCCCTGTGCTATATAGCAGGTCTTTGTTGACTACCTGGTTTATGTAGTAGTGTGTATATATTAATCCCAAAGTTATAATTTAACCTTTCCCCCACCTTTCCTTTTTGGTAATCATAAGTTTTTCTTCTTAGTCTGTGATTCTATTTCTGTTTTGTAAATAAGTTCAATTGTATCATCTTTTTAGATTCCACATATGATATTTACCTTTGTCCATCTGACTGACTTTACTCAGTATGACAGTCTCTAAGTTTATCCATATTGCTGCCAATGGTATTATTTCATTCTTTTATATGGATGAGTGATATCCATTGCATATATGTACCGCATCTTTATCTGTTCTTCTGCTGATGGACACTTAGTTTGTTTCCATCGTTTGGTTATTGTGAACAGTGCTACTATGAAGACTGTGGTGCCTGAATCTGTGTGTTATGGTTTTTTCTGGATATATATGCCCAGGAGTGGGATTGCTTATCATACAGTAGCTCAATTTTTAGTTTCCTGAGAAACCTCCATACTGTTTTCCACACCAGCTGTACCAGTTTACATTCCCACTGAGAGTATAATAGTCTTATTTTATTTAAACTGATGGTCAGAGTCGGACACGACTGAAGTGACTTAGCATGCACTTAGCGCGATCATCAGCCTATTAGCTTTTATTTCCATAGAAATATGTTAAATATGCCATTCACTTATTTAATAGAGATACATTTAGTACCTACTGTATAGTATATTTTTATATATTCTGGGGATACAACATGAAATATCACGGCCCCCTATCTGAGGAAAGAGATCTTCCCAACCCAGGGAGGGATCAAACCTGGGTCTCCTGCATTGCAGGTAGATTCTTTTTCATCTGAGCCACCAGGGAAGCCCAATAAAGTATAATAAATATAAAGTACAAAGTATATTAATATGGTATATTGATGAGGCAAAAGGAAACATTTCTTGAACTGCTTGGGAGAGCCAGAGAAATCTTTTTAAAGGAAGTAATACTTGAGATGAGCTTTTCTGAAGTTTATCATATCAGAGTAGGGGTACTCAAGTCACAGGCAGACCACCTGGCTGTCACCTGGTCTTCCTGTTACACAGCCAGGTCACTTAGTCTCTTTGGGTTTTACATTAGCCACTTACCATCATGACTACTACGGACAGTAAATGAGATAAAGAACAGCACTGTTTTGCACATAGTAAGTTTCTAGTAGATATGATCCATTCTTGCTCTCTTTGCATTACTAGATGATTATTTAATCTTATCAGGTATTAGTATGACACCATCTAGCTCAGGATTCACAGCAGAGGAAAAGTAAACCCAGAGAAGCTGTTTAGCCACAGACACACAGGTAATTAATCTCCAGAAATAACTTCCAAAGTTAATTTAAACTCTTCTAGAAACAGAATTTATTTTCATTTTTATTGACTCTAAATAGGTTTAGATTCGCTTATCATTCCTAATGAAGGCAACACTCAAAAACATGATTTTTAAATAGTCATACAGTTTTGATAAACCCTTAATTATTTTTTATCAGTTGGATCAAAGACTAAAACTATAAAACTATTGTTCTTACTTAAAATGTATTAGGTAATTTCCTTCTCATTTTGATTATGTAACTATTTGTGAAGATACATTTATTTGTCAGTTTCTGGAAGCTACCTTTAGCAAGAATTATTTTTCCAGCACACTAATACTTTATTGGCTAAACTAGATGATGCCCCTAAAGATCTCTTTCTTCACATCTCAGAACTGCATCAAGTGTAGGTAGCACAGCTTTAATTATACTCAAGTCTGAAATGACAGGTAATACCCTTTGATCATTTATTCATCCTGTTCAAAAATCTCTACTGCACAAAAGTCTATATGAACAAAATATCTGCCTTATATCTATAACACATTATCACAATGCAGGTGAAGAAAAGTCCTCAGAAAAGAAAAATATCTAAGAAAATAAATAAAATACATCTAAGTCTATATTTTTAATGAAAATTCATGAGATCAATGCCAGTAAAATTAGCTTTCCAAATTTTTAATAT
This sequence comes from Oryx dammah, assembly GCF_014754425.2. NCBI lineage: Eukaryota > Metazoa > Chordata > Mammalia > Artiodactyla > Bovidae > Oryx > Oryx dammah. Next base: position 84,530,123 of record NW_024070189.1, on the reverse strand, counting down.
TAAAATTGATATTTAGACATTAAAAGAATATTTATATTAATTATACCTATATGTTCACTACCAAAGATAAATTAGTCTAAGTTTAAGTGAAATTGTTTTTTACATCATCCTTTTTTGTTGTCTTTGTGAATCTATTGGTATTTCAAGTTTGTTTCCTTAGATATTTCATAAGCACTTACTTGCTCACAAAAACGTATTTGCGCTCACTCATCTTAGGAGGAGGCATAAAGAGTCATCACATTTACACATCTGTCAATCCAGTGCAGATTTGGTAGTCTGGTGATATCTGGGGTGTGAATTAAAGTTTTCAACATATCTGTACTAGAGTTGTACACAAAACATTTAGTCTGAAATCTCTTGTGCAGTAAGCATGGCCAAAGTGCAACAACATAATGTTTCAAATAAGAGCAGCACTGGAATTTAATGAGTGTTTGCCCCAACCAACCTGCATCTTTGTAATACCTGGGTACTCCTTGTTTCAGTCCTATTGACTAGAAACTGTACAGAAATTGAGTACCATCCGGATGAACCAACCAGAGAATTTATACTGTTAATCTAGTTCTTGATTGGGAAGCACTAAACTGGATATCACAGCCTGTCAATAAAATAAAATAATTTTAATTATTTTAGTATTTATATTATTTAATAAGAATCATTATTATTTTTACTCAGATGAATGCTCATGGGTAGTAGATATGTATTTTAGCTTCCTTGCCTGGAGAATCCCAGGGACGGGGGAGCCTGGCGGGCTGCCGTCTATGGGGTCGCACAGAGTCGGACATGACTGAAGCGACTTAGCAGCAGCAGTAGCATAGTTCTCTACTTTTACATACCCGGGACTAGCCTCTTGTATGTGAAAGTCTGTCTCTGGAAATCACCACGATGGCTTGCTTTTATTCCCGAATGCTGCGACTAGGGTTCCTTTCTTTTCTTTGCCTATGACTTTGAATCTTGATCTTTTAGTAACCCCATAGTTTTGTCAATAAGAAGGAAAATAATGAGGAAGCTAATTGGAAGGGAAAGGTGGAAAACTCCAAGATGCATTCTTCCTCAACATAAGGCCTCATCAGCAAGCCACATTCTCAATCTCCCAGTTAAATTTTCATCTCAGAATTCTCCAACCTTATCTTTCCTGGACTTCTAATGCACATTTTGCTGAGAATCACCAAGACAGCATATTTTTTTTTTTGCATAAAGTAGAGCTAAAATCCCCAATGTAATTAAACCTTAGGGAAATTATTGCAACTGATTGCAAACAAGAGAAATCAACTTACACTATGCAGATTTAAACAGGAGAAGAATTGTCAGTACAGCAAAGAATAAGACATAGGCAAGGCAAAAACTGAAGGAGCCTGGGCATGACTGTGGCTAAAACACACCACCAAACACCCTGTGGATGCAGACACTGCTGTTCTTCCAGACAGATACTGGAGGCAGCATCTCGTGTACAGGTCTATCCAGCACTAGATAATGTACACTGTCGTACCATGGTGTCTGTGGCCAAGAATAATTCAGGCTGCCCGATGATCTCATGCTCCAGACCAAGCAGGAAGGCTGTACTTATCCCTCATTTCTAGCGGGCAGAGAAAGAGGGTGTTTGGGTAGGGGAAAGGGATTATTTTGCAGTAGGAGAAAGCCCTGCCTCCTCAGGTATCAAGAGGTGGAGAATTTTCCAAAAGTAGGAATGAGCTTCAACACCTAGAGAGTCAAACCAGCAGAGTCACATTTGTAGAAATTTTGTGAATTTTCCCTTGTTAGTTTAAACTTAAAAAAATTATTATTAAAATATATTTTTATTTTTTTATTTTTTTTATTTTACTTTACAATACTGTATTGGTTTTGCCATACACCAACATGAATCCGCCACTAACCTTAAAATGAGTTCTTCAAACAACGGGATGTAACCTATAAGTCAGTCATGAAATCAGTTAGTGAGCTGTGACTAACATTTTTTTTTTAATATATAAGCTTATTTATTTTAATTGGAGGCTAAATACTTTACAATATTGTATTGGTTTTGCCATACATCAACATGAATCCACCACGGGTGTACATGTGTTCCCCATTCTGAACCTCCCTCCCACCTCCCTCCCCATACCACCATACCATCCTTGTGGGTCATTCCAGTGCACCAGCCCTGAGCATCCTGTATCATGCATCGAACCTGGACTGGCAATTCGTTTCACAAACATGTTTTTAATACACTAGAATGGAACAGAAATTCTCATTGAGCATATCACATAGTATGTTGAGTTTTGTCCATAGAACTTTTTTTTTCAGTTATGTATACATGTAGTGAGAGTGAAAGTCACTCAGTCGTGTCTGACTCTTTGCTACCCCATGGACTATATAGTCCATGGAATTCTCCAGGCCAGATTACTGGAGCAGGTAGCCTTTCCCTTCTCCAGGGATCTTCCCAACCCAGGGATTGAACCCCAGTCTCCCACACTGAAGGTGGATTCTTTATCAGCTGAGCCACAAGAATATATCTATTTAATTATGATGTAAAATGCTTCTATTACTGTGGGTCTTAGTTTTTTTAAAAAAAATGAAAACCTCTGCTCCAAAGAACAATGTCCACAGATGTGGAGACTAGAGAATAACTTCAGTTTTGCAGGGCAGTGGCCTGGGGGGAGGAGACAAACTATGGGAAGAAGGGACAGGTCAGTGTAGTAGAACTGGGAATCAGCAGGCCATTCTCAGAAATGTCCTTAGAGGGCCTTATGAGAAATGTACTTAGAAGCTGATGTAGAAGGAAGGACCTCAGAGGACTATTCTCACTCTCCACTGTCCTTCACCCAAGCCTCAGATGTCTGGAACTCTTTGCTGTGCTGTGCTTAGTCGCTCAATGGTGTCTGACTCTTTGCAACCCTATGGACTGTAGCCTGCCAGGCTCCTCTGTCCATGGAGATTCTCCAGGCAAGAATACTGCAGTGAGTTGCCTCCGGGGGATCTTCCCAACCCAGGGATAGAACCCAGGTCTCCTGCATTGCAGGCAAATTCTTTACCATCTGAGCCACCAGGGAAGCCCCTGAACTCTATCCAGGTCCTAATAATCATTTTGTGATTAAACAGAGGTTCAAAAGAGTTACAGCAGTGGGATGTGGTCCCCGTCATCCCAAGTTAGAATTCATTTTGCACATCCCCTGAGAGGGCTTGGAGTACAATGCTGGAGTCAGCAGTGTTATTACTGCTATATTTGAGCAAAGTGTGAGTCATGCTGCAGCTAAATCACTTCAGTCGTGTCCTACTCTGTGTGACCCCATAGACAACAGCCCACCAGGCTCCCACGTCCCTGGGATTCTCCAGGCAAGAACACTGGAGTGGGTTGCCATTTCCTTCTCCAATGCATGAAAGTGAAAAGTGAAAGTTAAGTCAGTCAGTCATGTCTGATCCTCAGCGACCCCATGGACTGCAGCCTACCAGGCTCCTCCAACCATGGGATTTTCCAGGCAAGAGTACTGGAGTGGGGTGCCATTGCCTTCTCCATCAGATAGGCTATAAGCATAATATTATTTTTCTAGGAAATAAGTTTGATTTCTAAAGAACTGACTCAATTTTCTGATCATATGATAAGCTCCTCTAATAGTTCTAAGCAGCAGTGAGGGCTGGTAAAAAATCATGTGGATAGTGGGGGAAGTATCTCAGTTTAAACACAGGAACAGGCAGTAGAAACCATGTAGAAATTGCTTTGTTATTTTTTTCATAGTGTAAAAGTTCTTTATCAAAAGGTCTATAAAGTATAAGCTTATAATTTGGCATTTTCGTAAATTATAGTAATGCTAGACAGTTTTAATGTTGCCATATTCTGTCATTATTTGTTTTCTGGTCTCCCTAAAACTGGGAGTTATCATTAGCTTGAACAAATTAAGAACCAGACTACTTTTTCCTTCTTGTGGGGGCCTAGTATCTCATGATACCATCGTGTTGGTCTCCCTGTGTACTACGCCAAAGCATCTATTCTTGGCAATGAAGGATGCACCGAACTGCATAATCTATCTGCTGATTAAACACTGTTCTGTCATTTACCTTGTTTTGGTGTGCTGTGATCCACAGGAACCACCAAGAGAATTCATCCATGAGAATATAAAACACCAGACTGTAAACTGCTAGAGAGTAAGAAATGTAAGAGCTAAAAATAGTGCATTTTTAAAAACTGAGATATAATTGATGTACAACATTGTGCTAGTTTTAGTTATACTATATAAATGAGTTGATATATATATTTGTATAATATATAGCAAGGTGATCACCACAGTATGTCTAGTTACCATCCATCACCACACATGGGAACACTTTTTTCTCTCGTGATAATAAGGACTTTTAAGATTTACTCTCTTAGCAACTTTCACCTATGCAATTCAGTAATATTACCTATAGTCACCCTGCTGTACAGCGTAGCTCAAAACTTATTTATAACTGAAAGTTTGTACTTTTTGACCACTTTTGCTTATTTTACCCCATTCCCACCCCCACCGCTGGCAATCACTGAACTGTTCTTTGTATTTTTAATTATGTGGTCGTTTTTTTTTTTTCTTTTCTTGATTCACATTTAAGTGAAATTTTACAATATTTCTCTTCTCTGACTTACTTCAGTAGTATAATGCCTTTGGGATTCATTTATATTGTTGCAAATGGCAAGCTTTCATTCTTTTTATGGCTGAATAATATTCCATTGTGTATATATATACCACATTTTCATCCATCAACAGACACTTAGGTTGTTGGCATGCCTTGGTTATTGTAAGTAATGTTGCAATTAACATGGGGCTGCAGATATTTGAGTTCTTGTTTTTGTTTCCTTCAAATAGAAACCCAGAAGGAGAATTGCTGGATCTTAGGCAATTGCTGAATCTAGATTTAATTTTTTGAGGAACAACCATTCTGTTTTCCAGTGGCGGCACCAATTTACATTCTCACCAACAAGGCACTAGGATTCCCAGCCAATAGTTATTGTTTCTTGTCTTCTGATAATATCCATTCTAACAAGAGTTAGAAACCAAAGTGAAAATGAAATATCACTTTAATTTGCGTTTTATAGATGATTAGTAATGTTGGTCACCTTTTCACGTACTTGTAGGCTATGTGTTTGTCTTCTTTGGAAAAACGTCTAACTAGATCCTCTGCCCATTTTTAAACTGGATTGCTTGCTTTTTGCTATTGAGTTACATGAGCTCTTTATAGATATTTTTTGGATGTTAATTCATTATCAGATTAATGTTCTGGATATATTTTGTTCCACTCCATAGGTTGATTTTGCATTGTGTTGATAGTTTTCTTTGCTGTATAGAAAGCAGCTTTTCCCTTTGATATAGTTCTACTTGTTTAGTTTTGCCTTTGTTGCTTTCGTTTTTTATGAGTCCAAAAAATCATTGCCTTGACCAATGTCGAAAACCTTACCACTTTTCTTCTAAGAATTTTATGGATTCAGGTTTTATGGTCAAGTCTTTAATCTATTTTGAGTAGTCCAGGTGGAGTCCAGTTTCATTTTGCATGTGACTGTCCAGTATTCCAACTCCCATACCCATACATGACTACTGGAAAAACCATAGCTTTGACTAGATGGACCTTTGTTGGCAAAGTAATGTCTCTGCTTTTTAATAAGCTGTCTAGGTTGGTCATAACTTTTCTTCCAAGGAGCAAGCATCTTTTAATTTCATGGCTGCAGTTACTATCTGCAGTGATTCTGGAACCCAAAAAATTAGTCTCTCACTGTTTCCATTGTTTCCCAATCTATTTGCCATGAAGTGATGAGACCAGATGCCATGATCTTAGTTTTATGAATGCTGAGTTTTAAGCCAGCTTTTTCACTCTTCTCTTTCACTTTCTTCAAGAGGCTCTTTAGTTCTTCTTGGCTTTCTGCCATAAGGGTGGTGTCATCTGCATATCTGAGGTTATTAGTATTTCTCCCAGAAATCTTGATTTCAGTTTGTGCTTCATCCATCCCAGCATTTCTCATGATGTACTCTGCATATAAGTTAAATAAGCAGGGTGACAATATACAGCCTTGATGTACTCTTCTGATTTGGAAGCAGTCTGTTGTTCCATGTCCAGTTCTAACTGTTGCTTCCTGACCTGCATACAGATTTCTCAAGAGGCAGGTCAGATGGTCTGGTATTCCCATCTCTTGAATTTTCCACAGTTTGTTGTGATCCACACAGTCAAAGGCTTTGGCATAGTCAATAAAGCAGAAGTAGATGTTTGTCTGGAACTCTCTTGCTTTTTCAGTGATCCAGTGGGTGCTGTATACAAAGAAAGCTGAGCACCAAAGAACTGATGCTTTTGAACTGTGGTGTTGGAGAAGTCTCTTAAGAGTCCCTTGGACTGCAAGGAGATCCAACCAGTCAGTCCTAAAGGAGATCAGTCCTGAGTGTTCATTGGAAGGACTGATGCTGAAGCTGAAACTCCAACACTTTGGCCACCTGATGGGAAGAACTGACTCATTTGAAAAGACCCTGATGCTGGGAAGGATTGAAGGCTGGAGGAGAAGGGGATGACAGAGGATAAGATGGTTGGATGGGATCACTGACTCAATGAACATGAGTCTGAGTCAACTCCGGGAGGTGGTGATGGACAGGGAGGCCTGGCAAGCTGCAGCCCACGGGGTTGCAAAGAGTCGGACATGACTGAGCGACTAAACTGAACTGTCCAGCATTCCTGACACCATTTCTTGAAAAGACTGACCTTTCCCCATTGTATATTCTTGGCTCCCTTGTCATAAATTAATTGACCATGTATGCATGGATTTATATTTGGGCTCTCTGTTTTGTTCCATTGTTCTAGGTGTCTATTTTTATGCCAATGCCATACTGCAGTGCAGGGAAGATGGAACTTAAATAAAGAATGTATGTAGAACTTGTCAATTACTTTGATGTAGAAGCAAAGGCAAGACCCAAAAAGGTGTATCCTAGGCCTGGAGGTGTAGGAATACGACATTAACATGTCATTTTGTTAAAGTTAACAAAATGGTAAGTGTACTAAAATATTCTTCTTCAAAATAGGCACAGTTTATCTTACTAGAAGGAAATAGAGTTCTTAAATAGTATTTTTCATTTAATAATGAAAGAATCTAAAAAGAATTGGATATATGCATAATTGATTCACTTTGCTGTATACCTGAAACTAACACAATATTGTAGATCAACTATACCTCAACAAAAATTTTAAAAAATTAAAAAAAAATACCAATCATAGACTTACTTATATATAGACCATATTGTAAACAAGGGATTAATATAAAATGCCCGAAATGCTGTAAGTTCTAAATTCAGCAAGAGATTTTGGTTCAGTTCTTTATAAATTATAATTCTTTTATTTTTCCCTCTTGCCTTGAATGCTAAGTTATTCTGCTTTATTAATAACAAAGTTACTAGCTTTGTTAACATGCTTACAATTTTTGCCTCTTGAAACAGAAACTATATTACCAGGTCCTTGTTTAGCCTAGATTTTTTTTCTATTCATTTAGCAATTCATTTCCAATAGCTATGCTAGCCAAATGGTGGTTTGTTTATGTTATATACCTTTTAAGAAAATCTGTAAAGTTTCACTCCTTTATATTAAATGGATGTATATGTCTTAATCTCAAAGAGAGGAGAAAACAGAACTCTGGTGGAATTACTGAACATTTCCTGTAGAGATCTCTATTATACTTGCAGGAATTGAGGAAGATATTTAGAGTGGTGGTGGTGTTGGTGGTTCAGTCGCTAAGTTGACTCTTGTGAACCCATGGACTATATAGCCCGCCAGGCTCCTCTGTCCATGGGATTCTCCAGGCAAGAATACTGGAGTGGGTTGCCATTTCCTTGTCCAGGGGATCTCCCCAACTCAGGGATCAAACCCAGGTCTCCTGCATTGCAGGCAGATTCTTTACCAACTGAGCTACAAGGAAAGCCCTTTCAAGTGTGGAGAGAGAAGCAAATACTCTGTGAAGGCCTGACTCTGTCATTTCTCCAGAAAAAAGGGCAAGTTAATCATAATTTTCGCCTTACTCTCCAAATGTCTTTTTGGAATTGCTGGATAATTTGGTAACTCTTTGGTAACATTTTAAGGAAATGCCAGACTGTTCTCCAAAATATTTTTCAAATTTCATATTCTCACCATCAGTGTGCGAAGGTTTAAATTTCACCTTCTCACTAATGTTTGTTATTATTCTCTTTGATTACTTACTATCCTAATAGTTGTGAAGTGGCATCTCCTTGTGCTTTTGATTTGCATTCCCATGATAAGTAATTATGCTTAACATGTGCTATTGGTACTTATACATCTTCTTTGAAGAAATACCTATTTAGATCTTTCATCCATCTATTTTTGTATATATATAGAAGTATTGTGGCTTTAGTTATTTATTTTTCCAGTCTTATTGGGGTACAATTGACAAATGAAATTGTATGTTTTTACTGTACAATAAGATGATTTGATAAATGTATACATTGTGAAAAGACTACCATAATCAAGTTAATTTTATAGATCTTTTTAAAACAAGGCTTTTACTGACTTGACTTTATGTTTCCTAGGATCATGTTTTATTTTTTTCTTTCTCCTTCTACTTTGAGCATTTGAGTAATCTTCCTGTGTTTTATATAGGCTAACTCAATTTATTTGGGGTCAAAGTTGAGTATAAAGAAAGAAATAATTGAGCCAAGGACTGTACTGACCTAGTTTACAAGTTGCTTGGATAGAACAGAGAATATTTTGACCTTCCTCATGGTCACATCACAAATATTTCTCACTTCCCCACTTTTAAATCATTTACAGTTTCATGAACATGAAGTTATTGAAAATCTAATCAAAAATGTCACTTTTAGGCTGTGAATATTTCTTTTTAAGTCTACAAAAGTAAGGGTAAGTCTAAGGATTTTAGAAAATATTCTTATTAAAGATAAGTGTGTTAATTTCATTGGAGATAGATCCCCATGAGTTCTTTTTAATAAACTAAGTTAATAAACACAGATGAGTTTTTTTTAATTTACATTTTAATAGTCAAGCAGTAGACAGAATTAGCCACAATATAGACCCAAGAGTTAGAGGATGGTCAGAATCCACACTTTAAAAAAAACAACTGTCTGTGCTAGAGACATTTCATGTAGATAGATACAGGAAACATCCGTGTATGCTTTGACTGAAAGGGGAAGTGTTAGTTGCTCAGTCATGTCCAACTCTTTGTGACCCCAAGGACTGTAGCGAGCCAGGCTCCCCTGTCTATGGAATTCTCCAAGCAAGAATACCAGAGTGGGTAGCCATTCCCTTCTCAAGGAGATCTGCCCAACCCAGTGATCAAACTGGGGTCTCCTGCATTACAGGGAGATTCTTCACCATCTGAACCATAAGAAGGGCCCTACACTTGACTGATGATGACACAAAGGCTAAACGTGCATAGCCAGAGCTGTAGATGTTCAGCTGGTTGAGTCAGATGAGAGCATTGGATGATTTCAGCAATAGCTTCTTATTTGAAATTATTATTTTTTAAAAAACAATTTATCTCTGTTTCAACCCATTTTTCACTCAGCAGCCATATTAGTATCTTTAAAAATACCAATTCTAGGTCATTCTTTTCCTCAAAAACCCCTCAGCTATCTTGAAAGACAGAACTCAAATCTCCCATCCTGCTTATAACATGCATTCTAACTACTCTTTTCCCCTCAACTATTCACATATGTCTTCTATGAGTACTTAATACTGCTCTGTGCCTCAAAACTGTGCTCTTCCAACTTTGTCTTATCTTATGCTTTTCATGCCGCTTGCCCCTTAAACTCTCAGCTCTTTAGCTCCAGCCCAATTTCTTTTTAAAATATCTCAATATCTTTGGCACTCATGTATATGAATTCCTGTAGCACTTAATTTTTCATTTGCTTATTTTAGCACCTAATTATATACTTCTCCATCTCGTTGATTATTATTTTAAACTTTAATCAGGTTTCTCTAATTAGGTATTTAAATAATAATTACTCCTGTATATGAGACCTTACTGTTTTCCAGCTAACAATTATGTTTTGCTCCTAACGGACCATTTTTGTCTGTTGAATGAATGAGTATTGAGAGTTCAAGTACAGTGATCTAGCAAAACTGAAAGTAATATGAGGTCTCTTGGTTACATAAGTCCCCAAAATATATAATATCTCTATGTGACCACATCAGGAAATGACTTGGATATGTGGTCAAGAAACATCTTCAGGACCTCAATAAACATTTTGACTATTTTTCCCCTAGTCTGTATTGTTTTTAGTATGTCTTACTCTGCCATTGTGGAATATGTAGTTAAGCCTGCTACTGTCTCACTTTTACTCTTTGGAAAAAATAAGATTATTTCAAGATGTGCCTGAAAGACTGTTCCTAATTTTTCAAAAATTCAGAAATACACATTACACTTCCAAGTAAGGTTAGATGGTCTGTTTGTCACTGGATTATTTAGTCATCATCATTGAAATATATTTTAAAAATTTATAATCAGAGCCAGTTTACAAGTTATATGAGACAAGATAAATCTTACATTATCACCACAACTTGTTTTGGATTCCAGGTGACATGCACTGTATTCACTAAATTTAGCTCCAAATTGAGTTGCCCTTAAAACAAATCTACCTTCAAAGGATGATTTGACATTATTGATAAGATTTTTAAAACCTGGTTCAGACATTGAAGGCAATTACAAAGGAAATGTTCCTCCCCACAAAGGCAAATTGTATGTTTTTGACTCCCAATATGTAATAGGAAAGAACCTTTATATTCTCTTACAAGTTAATCAACCCACTCCAGTATTCTTGCCTGGGAAATCCGATGGACCACAGTGGAGCCTGGCAGGCTGCAGTGCATGGGGTCACAAGAGTCAGACACGACTTAGCAACTAAACCACCACCACAAGTTAATGACCAAAGGGACATTGCTTATAAGCTTAATTTATGCATAATAACCCATCTCTGGAAATCTTGCTTTCTGGGTAATGAACATTAAGTTAAAATACCTTTGTTTAGGTCATAGGGAACATTCTGACCAGACCCACTTTGAATGACTACAGGGAGGAAATTAATATATTCCCTCCAGAGGCTGACCAGAAGTTTGGTTTAATTTCCTTCCCTTTGCATAAAAGAAGCCTGAATTCTAACTTAGGCAAGGTAGTTCTGAGCAAAGCTAGTCCATCATCTTCTCAGTCTGCTGGCTTTCTGAATAAAGTTACTATTTCTTGCCCTAACAGCTTCTCTCTTGATTTATTGGCCTGTCATGTAGCATAAAGTATGAGCTTGGACTCAGTAACAAAGTGAAACTTCTTTGAAGATAAATAAAAAAGAAATATTCCATTATACTTATAAATTCTAGTGTGTTATATATACTGTTATGCTCTAGCTATATACTACGAATGTTTTTATATAGTCCCTTTCAGTTAAAATGTTTACTGAATACCTTTCGTCATCCAGCCACCTTGCTGGAGATAGAAATAAAAATGAAACAAAATAAAATATCTCAAATGTAAACAGTAACAGACTTTATTTTCCTGGGCTCCAAAATCGCTGTAGATGGTGACTGCAGCCATGAAATTAAGAGACACTTGCTTTTTAGAGGAAAAGCTATGATAAAACTAGACAGCATACTGAAAAGTAGAGATATGGCTTGGCCAACAGAGTTCTATATAGTCAAAGTTATGGTTTTTCCAGTAGTCATGTATGGATGTGAGAGTTGGACCATAAGGAAGGCTGAGCGCTGAAGAATTGATGCTTTCAAACTGTGGTGCTACAGAAGACTCTTAAGAGTCCCTTGGGCATCAAAGAGATCAAACCAGTGAATCCTAAAGGAAACTGACCCTAAATATTCATTGGAAGGACCGATGCTGATGCTGAAGTTCCAATACTTTGGCTGATGCAAAGAGCCAACTCGTTGGAAAAGATCCTGATGCTGGGAAAGATTGAAGGCAAGAGGAGAACGTGGCAATAGAGGATGAGATGGTTGGATGGCATCACTGACTCAATGGATGTGAATTTGAGCCAACTACGGGAGATAGTGAAGGACAGGGAAGCCTGGTGTGCTACAGTCCATGGGGTTGCAAAGAGAGTCAGGCAAAACTTACAGACTGAACAAGAATAAGAGGATCATATCTAATGAGGAAAGCACATACATATATGACTAGCCATAACAAAGCATCATGGCTCTAGCTGGGCAATTCAAATGTTTGTGGTTGCTCTTGGCAGATAAGATGAGGGAAGTGGAGAACTGTCAACCTTTTCCATGATCACATTTGCTCTGTTAAAACACAAGTGACAGTTTCCCTTTATGGAGCTTATGCTCTAGTAGAAAAAGAAAGTCAATGGGCAAAACTAACAGAAAATACATCGTGTTAGGTAATAGTAGCCTGGACATGGGGCTGATAGTAAGCAGGACATGGGGATAGTGGTTATTGGAGGACATAAAATGTAGTAACAGTGATCAGAGAGGCCTCTGTGAAAATGTAAAAGTTGAGCATCAGCTTGAAGGAGGTGAGGGTATAGTCAGAGCAGGTATATAGAGAAAGAGAGGTCCAGGCAGGTCTAAACAGCCTGCTGGAGAAGTCTGGTTGGCATGTTTAAGGAATGGCAAAGAACCTGTTATGTGAGCAAAGAGGAACTTTGTATAAACAAGGAGAGTGAGCGGTGAGGGTGGTGAGAACTGACATGAGATGAGATCACAGGAGTAAGGAGCAAGTGCCTATGTCAGAGGGTATCCCTGCTTGGTATTGCTGGTTTAACCATTCTTGAGTGAGATGGGAAGCCACTGGTGTTTGGGAGCAGAAGAGCAAGGTTGCTGCTGCTGCTGCTAAGTCGCTTCAGTCGTGTCCGACTCTGTGCGACCCCATAGACGGCAACCCACCAGGCTCCTCCGTCCCTGGGATTCTCCAGGCAAGAACACTGGAGTGGGTTGCCATTGCCTTCTCCAATGCATGAAAGTGAAAAGTGAAAGTGAAGTCGCTCAGTCGTGTCCGACTCTTAGCGACCCCATGGACTGCAGCCTACCAGGCTCCTCCATCCATGGGATTTTCCAGGCAAGAGTATTGGAGTGGGGTGCCATTGCCTTCTCCGAGATCAAGGTTATCATACGATTTAGCAAAGTCACCTTGGATGTTGGGTTAAAAACAAACTGATGGGACAGAGAAGAATCAGGAGACCAGTTAGGAAGCTACTGCACTCATCTATTCCAGGAAGGGGAGTACCTTGGACCTGGCTGACCATTGTGAAGATCGAGAAAAGTGGTCAGAGTTTGTATCTCTTAAGGCAACGAAGCTAGAAGTGTATACAGATAAATTAGTAGTTAGGATGTGGGAGAAAGGACGCAAGCACAAACCCATGCGTTTTGACCTGAACCACCAGGAAGACAGAACTGCCAGGAGTCCAGTGTTTAGGCGTCAGGAGCCCACGAGACCATCAAATAGAGACATAGAGTGGGCACTGAGGTCTGGAGCGAAAAAAGGGTATCCAGGCTGGAGATACAAATTTGGAAGCCATCACATGTTTGAAGATTCATACCTTTGTTTAGATGTGAGTAAAAATGGCTTTATTGTCTGTATTGACTAAATAGAAACCCCAGACCCACAAAGTTTGAAAAACAATACAAGTGCCTCATCAGTGGAACAGAACAGAAATACAATGTCTACCTTTGTAGCTTAGATTAGGACTCTCCTTTACAATACCTGTCCTGCTTAAATACATCTTTGCTGTGCTTAGTCGTGTCTGACTCTTTGCAACCCATGGCCTGTAGCCTACCAGGCTCCTCTGTCCATGGGGATTCTCCAAACAAGAATACTACAGTGGGTTGCCATGCCCTCCTCCAGGGGATCTTTCCAACCCAGGGATCGAACCCAGGTCTCCTGCATTGCACGTGGATTCTTTACCAGCTGAGCTACCAGGGACCCCTTAAGTATACCTACCATCTTACTATACTTCTTTGTTCCATTCTCTGTGGCACCCCCTTCTGCACCTATTTCTTGACATGTGTTCCATATGCAGGAACTATTCCAGAGGCTGCAGACACAACAATGAACAAAGCTGACAAAATCTGTCTGTGTGAAGCTTACATCTCATTACATGGGAACACAAATAAGCAACAACACAAGTAGGCTGAGTGATGATAAATGTAGATTTTAACAACAAATCAGGGTAAGGGGAGAAGGTGTATTACAGGAGGAAGGGACTTTATTGTGTCATTACTTTTTACAGGATAGTCATGGAAAACCTCGTTGACCTAAACTAAGCAGAGACCAGTGAAAATTACAGAGCCATGTGGAATCAGGGGAAACCTTTCGGAGGGAACAGCAGTTTGAGATGTTTCCCTCCCTAAGTCAGTTAAGTCAGAAGAGAGGCCAAATAAGACTCATGATTCAAGATATTGTCTTCTCCCACTGCACTTAAAGTAAATAGATTTTTCACCAGGTAGCTTAATTTATAAAACAAGTTTAGCTCCTGAATTATGGAGTAAAAAAATACACATTGCTGTAGAACTTAAGAACATGAACAAAATATAAAATAAGCAACAGTGTAAACTGGTTGCATTATACAAGATGGAATTCACCTTTGAATCATTCTTTACATGTCCCCCAAGGGATACATTAACTATACACTAATACAAATATTGTATTGGACTGATGCTAAAGCTGAAACTCCAGTACTTTGGCCACCTCATGCGAAGAGTTGACTCATTGGAAAAGACTCTGATGCTGGGAGGGATTGGGGGCAGGAAGAAAAGGGGACGACAGAGGATGAGATGCCTGGATGGCATCACCGACTCGATGGACGTGAGTTTGAGTGAACTCTGGGAGTTGGTGATGGACAGGGAGGCCTGGCGTGCTGCGATTCATGGGGTCGCAATGAGTCGGACACGACTGAGCGACTGAACTGAACTGAACTGAATACAAATATTCCCTGGAGAAGGGAATGGCAACCCACTCCAGTGTTCTTGCCTGGGAAATCCCATGGACAGAGGAACTTGATGGGCTACAGTCCATGGGGTCTCAAAAAGAGTCAGACATGACTTAGGGACTGAGCATGCAATATATTACTGTAAACAGGCATCCTTGCATGTGCTGCCATCTTGTGGCCAAATAGAAATGTATTTCTAAATGACTATGTTACTACTTTTCAAGAAAAAGAAATGCAAAAAGGCAAAATGGTTGCCTGAGGAGGCCTTACAAAGTTATGAAAAGAAGAAAAGTGAAAGGCAGAGGAGAAAAAGAAAGATATACCCACTTGAATGCAGAGTTCCAAAGAATAGCAAGGAGAGACATGAAAGCCTTCCTCAGTGATCAATGCAAAAAATAGAGGAAATAGAGGAAAACAATAGAATGGGAAAGACTAGATATCTCTTCAAGAAAATTAGAGATACCAAGGGAACATTTCATGCCAAGATGGGTGCAATAAAGGACAGAAACGGTATGGACCTAACAGAAGCAGAAGATATTAAGAAGAGGTGGCAAGAATACACAGAAGAACTATACAAAAAAGATCTTCATGACCCAGATAACCATGATGGTAAGATCACTCACCTAGAGCCAGACATCCTGGAATGCAAAGTCAATTGGAAGCATCACTACAAACAAAGCTAGTGGAGGTGATGGAATTCCAATTGAGCTATTTCAAGTCCTGAAAGGTGATGCTGTGAAAGTGCTGCACTCAATAGGCCAGCAAATTTGGAAAACTCAGCAGTGGCCACAGGACTGGGAAAAGTCAGTTTTCATTCCAATCCCAAAGAAAGGCAATGCCAAAGAATGCTCAAACTACCACACAATTGCACTCATCTCATGTGCTAGCAAAGTAATGCTCAAAATTCTCCAAGCCAAGCTTCAACAGTACATGAACCATGAACTTCCAGATGCTCAAGCTAGATTTAGAAAAGGCAGAGGAACCAGAGAACCTAAAGAAGAGAACTGTCATGGAGAGTAACTCTCTGTCTCCAGGTAAAGAACATGGAACATCACCAGTGTTACTCTAACCTCATTTACCTTAGGCCATGCTTGTTTGAGAGATAACCGGACTATAACATTGGGTCACAGGTTTGACTGTTGCCTGCTTCCAGTGCTGGTTTGTATGTGTCTGTTCCCATATCCATTTTACCTTAGTATGGATTGCTGCCTGGTGAGTCTCATAGGCCTGCCTCACTTCTCCTCAGTTCAGTTCAGTCGCTCAGTTGTGTCTGACTCTTTGCGACCCCATGAATCGCAGCATGCCAGGCCTCCCTGTCCATCACCAACTCCCGGAATTTACTCAAACTCATGTCCATTGAGTCAGTGATGCCATCCAACCATCTTATCCTCTATTGTCCCCTTCTCTTCCCACTCTCAATCCTTCCCAGCATCAGGGTCTTTTCAAATGAGTCAGTTCTTCCCATCAGGTAGCCAAAGTACTGGAGTTTCAGCTTCAGCATCAGTCCTTCCAATGAACATTCACGACTAGTCTCCTTTAGGATTGACTGGTTGGATCTCCTTGCTGTCCAGGGGACTCTCAAGAGACTTCTCCAACACCACAGTTCAAAAGCATCAATTCTTCAGCACTCAGCTTTCTTACAGTTCGACACTCACATCCATACATGACCACTGGAAAAACCATAGCTTTGACTAGATGGACCTTTGTTGGCAAACTAATGTCTCTGCTTTTTAATATGCTGTCTAGGTTGGTCATAACTTTTCTTTCAAGGAGTAAGCATCTTTTAATCTCATGGCTGCAGTCAGTCACCATCTGCAGTGATTTTGGAGCCCAAAAAAGTAAAGTCTGTCACTATTTTCAGTGTTTCCCCATCTATGTGCTATGAGGTGATGGGACCAAATGCCATGATCTTAGTTTTCTGAATGTTGAGTTTTAAGCCAACTTTTTCACGCTACTCTTTCACTTTCTTCAAGAGGCTTTTTAGGTCTTCTTCATTTTCTGCCGTAAGGGTGGTGTCATCTGCATATTTGAAGTTATTGATATTTCTCCCAGCAACCTTGATTCCAGCTTGTGCTTCATCCAGTCCAGCATTTCTCATGATGTACTCTTCATATATGTTAAATGAGCAGCGTGACAATATACAGAGTTTGACATACTCCTGTCCCTATTTGGAACCAGTCTGTTGTTTTATGTCCAATTCTAAATGTTGCTTCTTGACCTGCATACAGATTTCTCAGGAGGCAGGTCAGGTGGTCTGGTATTTCCATCTCTCTCAGAATTTTCCACAGTTTATTGTGATTCACACAGTCACTTCCCCTACTAGGTAGTATATTTTTATTGAGGTATAATTGACATAAAACACTACATTAGTTTCAGGTATACAATATAATGATTTGGGATTTGTATATATTGTGAAATGACCACCACAATAAGTCTAGTTAACATCCACCATATTCAGTTATAGATTTTTTTTTCTTGTGGTTAGATTTTTAAGAGTTACTCTCTTAGCAACTTTCAAATATGCAATACAATATTATTTATTAATTACAGTCTGCATACTGCACAGTACGTCTCCAATACTTATTTTACACATGTAAGGTTTTATCTTTCCCCCCATTTGACCCATTCCCCTCACCCCTGCCTGTTCTCTATGTATTTATGAGGGTTTGTTTTTTTCTTTTTTGAGTCAGTGTATAAGTGATATCATATGGTATTTGCTTGCTTTTCTCTGCGTTTATTTGTTTATTTATTAGACAGAGGTTTTACACTCTCAAAATGTTTGGTATTTACTTTGGTTCTAAAGCAGTAATTTCTAATTCCTACAATTTTATCCTTGGTTCCATGTTTAAATGCACTGGACCCTTATGGCAGAGATAGTCAGTGGCCCTCCAACCTTGCTCGCTGTCTATACCAGGAAACTCGATCTTCCCCTGCACATTTGGTTGCCAGAATGAAAATCCTTATTTCCCAAACAAGATAGGGCTATTAGACCGAGTTCTAGATCATGATAAGGAAGCATTAAGTGCTGAGTGATTCTCTCCAAGAATCTTTTCTGAAAGACAGCTCGTGTTCTATACATTAGTTTTTTTGTTTTTTGTTTTTAATTCAATTTCAAGAAGAATGTATGTTGAGGGACTCCAGACACATTCTATAAGATGGAAAATAAACTGTACAAAATTTCAAGGGCACAACACATCAGTTGAGATTTTAGGAGTCCAGTAGTATGGAGTGTGCCAAGACATTTCCTCCAAAATAAAAGAAAAATTATCACTTCTCAATGCCTGGCCCCCTTGTTCAAGGACCATTCAAGCTCTAAATTCCCCACTGGATTGCCTTAGACCCCTGTTTCAATTTCCCTGTTTGTCCAGTCCTGATTTTCCCACTTCCTTATAGGTGACAAGAAAGGGGCATCATCCCACTCCCCCTTAATTAAATTTCTGCACACATAATTCTTTTTCTTAGTGCTTTTCCAGGGAACCTACCTAAGATAAAAAGTAAAGATAAAGATTAAGTGAAGTCGCTCAGTTGTGTCTGACTCTGCGGCCCCATGGACTGTAGCCTACCAGGCACCTCCCTCCATGGGATTCTTCAGGCAAGAATACTGGAGTGGGTTGCCATTTCCCTCTCCAGGGGATCTTCCCAACCCAGCGGTCAAACCCTGGTCTCCCGCATTCCAGGCAGACGCTTTAACCTCTGAGCCACCAGGGAAGCACCTAAGATATCTTCCAGTATCTACCCCATCTCCATTCAGACCTATCTGATTTACACATTCTTCTGAAATACAAAGGGTCTGATGCTAAGCATATTTAATGCTGAAACCAACCCATCTCTTACCATTTATGTGCAGTACCTATACATGTATATATACAATACATAATACACAACATGGTCCTATACATACATGTGCAGATTTTTAAAATACTGAACAAACGTGACAAAATATAGACAGAATTATCTCTAGATTGTAGTTGATTTTTATTGTTCTTTTTTACTGAATTTTTCCTAAAAAGAAAATTCATTATTTTTAGAACAGTTTTTGATGCCACGGTGATAAAGAATCCACCCGCCAATGCAGGAGACACAGAGACACAGGTTTGATCCCTGGGTTGGAAAGATCCCCTGAAGAAGGAAATGGCAATCCACTCCAGTATTCTTGCCTGGGAAGCCCCATGGACAGTGGAGCCTGGTGGGCTGCAGTCCACAGGGTTGCAAAGAGTTGGACACAACTGAGCGACTGAGCAGCACACACACATACAGACACACACACAAAAACCCCAAACCTGTCACATCTAATAACAATGATAACAATAACTACCAAACAAGAATACCAAATATACGAAAGAAATCAGATGGAATTTGTCATACAAATCCCACTTGTAGTGACTGATAAGCACATAAATTATCCCAAGTCTAATCTCTTTTTCTGCATTTCAGGTTGAGTAGAGATACACTTTGTAGCTTGAACAGGAATATTTCAATATCCAAAAAGAATAAACAAACAAGGAGCTAGTTCTACAATCCCTGTTAGGTGATGCTTCTGCTGGAATCTGCTTTGAGTCAAGAAAAGGATGAACATAATAAATGTGTGCAGTGAGACCCACATTATAGCACATTTACATATCTTTGTTTAGATTAATCAACATGGATTATGTTTGAGGATTTATTGAGAAGGAGGTTTCTGATGGCATTGCTATTATTAGAAATTTCAGAATGAATAGTTACTTCTTGCTGACTTCTGAGAACCTGGCTTGTAACCTTAAATCTCCTGAGGTATAATTCATGGGGCTGTCTTTTCTTCTTCCTTGCGGTCTTGGTCTATGTAGGTTTTTCTAATTTTTGTTGCATTCCTTGAGGGGGAAAACTCCTAATTCCTTACAGAGTTAGAGCTAATGCTTCTTTAGAGAGGATTCATTGCTTTCTCTGGAGCTGCTAGCTTTAGGGTTAGACCAGTTCTTTCTCAGTATAGATAACAGTGGCTTTTTCCACCACTTATTTTTAGGACCTTTTTTATTTTAGAGTCATAACCAAAAGTCAAAGTAACAGTCGAGATGTCCACAGTTTCTGTGTGTGTGTGTCTGTGTGTGCATGTGTGTGTGTGTGTAACTTCTATATGATCTCTGTAGGACTTCCTGGGTCTGGCACACAAGTGGGTCAGTCTCTTGAGGTAATACTTTTGTATGTCCAGATCTGTAAGTTCACTTGTATTAATGCCACACTTTACAAATTACATCATTTTCTTTCTTTCAAAGGCTTTAATTTTAAGGATAAACAAAATGTTTTAAAACAAAACCATTACCTAGGCCTAACGGGCTTCCCTTGTGGCTCAGCTGGTAAAGAATCCACCTGCAGTGAGGGACACCTGGATTCGATTCCTGGGTTGCGAAGATTCCCTAGAGAAGGGAAAGGCTACCCAGTATTCTCCAGTATTCTGGCCTGGAAAATTCCATGCACTGTGTAGTCCACGGGGTTGCAAAGAGTTGGACTCGACTGAGCGACTTCCACTTTCATTAAGAGTAAAACTAAAAGAGGCCTAACACTGTGGTTACTTCTTAAATTGTGTTACCATAACTAAATGTCTTGGCATATTAAGAATGAAGATTATACAATGTTAAATGGACTTGATAGTTATGTATTAATGTTACATAATTTCAATAAACATTTTTCTTTCAATGATAAGTAAGCCTGCACATACTGTTGAAGGGGCACCGGGAATCAACTTCCCTATGAATTCACATCCCTTTCTTTATGGTGCTTGTTTGAGAGTGATTACATTCTGATAAATTCTTGGCTCTTTAAGGCTTGGAATTTGGGGTTCATGTTTTTATTCCACAGCAGTTTACATAGTGTCTTGTGCATAAATGGTGCTAGTAGTCCCTTATCTGACTAATTGATAGGCAAGAGGTTAATATTATCATGAGACTGACTATATGAACTTGAGTTGCCAGATTTGAGTAAGGACAGTTGATAGTATTTGGTTTAACAGTAAGTGAATGGCAGTGTACAGACATTCTGGTATTTACCCTGAGCCCACTTGACCATGTGTAGCTTATTAAAGATCCTACTCCAGTACTCTTGCCTGGAAAATCCCACGGACGGAGGAGCCTGGTGGGCTACAGTCCATGGGGTCGCGAAGAGTCAGACACGACTGAGCGACTTCACTTTCACTTTCATGCATTGGAGAAGGAAATGGCAACCCACTCCAGGGTTCTTGCCTGGGGAATCCCAGGGATGGGGGAGCCTGGTGGGCTGCCGTCTATGGGGTCGCACAGAGTCGGACACGACTGAAGGGACTTAGCAGCAGCTGCAGCAGCAGCTTATTAAACATGGCCACAAGCTCTTTGATGCTTCTTCCATTTTAACTTGGTATGATGTTTCTTCCCTTTGAATCCAAGCTAACCTTTGACTTCTGTGGCTAATGAGTATTGAAGAAATGATAATATGTTAGTTCCAAGTCTAGCCTGAAGATGACTGACAATTTTCACCTTGGTTTCCAGTGTTTCAGTTTGAAAGATAAATTATGTGGTCACTTTGCTTATTCCCAACCTGAATCATTTTATTTTCCATCTTTTAAATTGAAATATTGATTTACAATGTTGGGTTAGTTTCAGACATACAACAAAGTGATTCAGTTATATATATGTGTATATGTATTCCACTTCTTTTCTCTTATATGTTACTAGAAAGTATTAAGCATAGTTTCCTGCTATAAGTAGGTCCTTGTTGGTTATCTATTTTATATATAGTAGTTTGTATATATTCATCCTAAACTCCTAACTTATCCCCTCCCTCCCCTTTGGTACCCGTAAGTTTGCTTTCTATGTTTGTGGGTCTATTTCTGTTTTGTATATAACTCCATTTGTAACATTTTTTTTTTAGATTCCACATACAAAGTGATATCATATGAAAGTTGTCTTCATCTGGCTTATTTCAGTTAGCATGATAATTCCGAGGTCTAGCTGTGTTAACTGTCAGTTCAGTTCAGTCACTCAGTCGTGTCCGACTCTGCAACTCCATAGACTGCAGCAAGCCAGTCTGGTATGAGTGACCACACCATCATGGTTATCTTTGTCATGAAGACATTTTTTGTATAGTTCTTCTGTGTATTCTTGCCATCTCTTGTCAATATCTTTTTTCTGATAAGTCCATACCATTTCTGTCCTTTATTGTGCCCATCTTTGCATGAAATATTCCGTTGGTATCTCTAATTTTCTTGAAGAGATCTTTAATCTTTCCCATCTATTGTTTTCCTCTATTTCTTTGCATTGATCACTGAGGACGGCTTTCTTGTCTCTCCTTCCTATTCTTTGGAACTTGCATTCAAATGGGTATATGTTTCCTTTTCTGCTTTGCGTTTCGCTTCTCTTCTTTTCTCAGCTATTTGTAAGGCCTCCTCAGACAACCATTTTGCCTTTTTTGCATTTCTTTTTCTTGAGGATGGTCTTGATCCCTGCCTCCTGTACAATGTCACGAACTTCCATCCATAGTTCTTCAGGCACTCTGTCTATCAGATCTAATCCCTTGAATCTATTTGTCACTTCTACCATATAATCATAGGGGATTTGATTCAGGTCATACCTGAATGGTCTTTCTTCAATTTCAGTCTGAATTTAGCAATAAGGAGGGTGACAATATACAGCCTTTATGTATTCCTTTCCCAATTTGGAACCTTTTGTGTTACTGTAAATGATGTTATTTCATTCTTTTTTATGGCTGAGTAATATTCCATTGTATATACATACCACATCTTCTTTATCTATTTCTCTGTCAATGGACATTCATGTTACTTTCATGTCTTGGCCATTGTAGATAGTGCTGCAGTGAACACTGGGGTGCATGTATCTTTCCAAATTATGGTTTTCTCTGGATATGTGCCCAAGAGTGGGATATGACAGCCCTATTTCTAGTTTTTTAAGAAACCTCCATACTGTTCTTCATAGTAGCTGTCCCAGCTTATACTCCCACCACCAGTGTAGGAGCGTTCCTTTTCCACACAGGCTCCAGTATTTATTGTTCGCAGACATTCTGATGATGACCATTCTGGCCAGAGTGGGTGACACCTCACTGTAGTTTTGATTTGCTTTCCTCTAACATTTAGCAACGCTGCATTATTATTTATAGTTCCTTCTTCACTTTGCTCACGTTACCATCACATGCCATCATTATGATTGCTTTTTTCTTTTCGCCATGCAGAAAAAAGTCAGCTTCCTTATGCTCTTTCCCAATCGAGCACTCTTCATGTTTTGTTTCTACCACTGTCTATTCCCTGAATATGTTTTTCACCCTCTCTAATGTCTTGACATTGCTGATGTGCTTTTCTGACATCTTGAATTCTTCCTTTCCAAAGCCAGCTGTGGCAATCTTCTCCATTTTGTTAATATCTAGCTGAAAGACCCATCTCCTCCCAGATTCTCTAAGCCACAATTAATCTCATTGCCTTTTCTCTTCCTGAAGAGATTCACTTGAACATCTACTGGAGCACATCAGATTTGCTTTGCACAATAAACTGCAGGGTCAGTTTTCTTCCTTGTTTATATAAGACATTATATCATGTCTTCATACAACGTATTTTCTTCTTGGTCTCTATTTTTTGCCTTTCATCATCAGCTTACTGAGGTAGAGTAGATTAAACAGAATGGTATTCTATGAAGTTTGTTCAACTAATTGCTATTTTTATACAAATATTTTTTATTTATTGCTATCTCCACAAATGTAATCTTAATCAATTTTACTGTTTTAATGCATTAAATGTTCATACGCATTTTATGATGTTCCTTAACTAAGCTTTTTCACCCGAGTTCCTCACTACTAGTGTTCAAAATGGTCTTCAGGGTTTTTTTCCTCACAAATGGATACATTTTCCTTTAGCCTTACTCATCTAGTTATACTGCAAAGTCTAATCTTCAGTATTCTAATTCTAAGGCCATTTTGACAAGTACGTGACCATTTTTTCTCAGTTTTTAACTTCTAGTATTTCTCTTCATAAAGAAGTACACACGATTTCTTCAGATAGTGATAGCAAGGGAAAAAAACGCATACAATAGTTGACACAGATAAGAATGATAAGGCATGGGGAAGCTGGAGAGGTAGCAGTATTCAGAATATACAAATATAACCATCTTTAGTCAAATGCTCTTAATTATGACTCACTGGATAAAGACATGAGAATTTGTTCAGTCAAAAAGATGGAACTGCTTGTAATACAAACAATGGAACATTGCTTGGATTTATTTGTTTATGAAGCGCTTTTTTGTATACTTAAATATTGACAACACATTTTAAGAATAAAACTGTTGTCCGTCTCTTACAGCCCTCTGGTAGGCCCCAGCGATTTTCAAATCAGCTAGGAGGACTTGTCGCCCTGTGTCAAGTCCCCCTGGAATACCCAACATGTTGCTTGAACCCCTTCCTCTCCTGGGAGGACACCCAAGCCGGTTACATCCCCCTCCTCTTCTGGGTCACCCACTAGAGGTGCAAACAACCACTCCTTCCCTCTACCAGACACTACATGGTTCTTTATTTACAGCCTTGGTTGTAGAAGAGCTATTCTGCTAGTCTTTGTGTCCTTCTCAGAGAGAGTTTCTATATGTATTTGTAGTTTTGATGTAATCATGGGGGGAGGAAAGCTCAGAGTCTTCCTATTCCATCATCTTCAACCCTCCCCCTCCCACCATACATTAGTTTGTGTTTTAATTATTATTCGTTTCAAATTTAGAATTTAAATTTTGTTGTCTAATCTGCTATGCTATTTGTCCTCTTGAACAGTGGTAATTATTTTGAGACATAATTTGCATACTATAAAATTCCTGATCTTAAAGTATACAATTCAGTATTTTTGTATAGCCACAAGGTTGTGTGATCATCACCACTACCTGAGTCCATAACACATTTATCACATCCAAAAGAAACTCCAAATCATAAACAGTGCCCACATTATTTTTCCACTCAATTCCTGTCAACCTTAATTTACATTCTTTTTTTATAGATGTTTATTCCACGTTTTATAGAATGCAGTCATACAATATGCAGCCTTTTACGTATTGTTTCTCTAAGTTAACATAATATTTTCAAGGTTCATCCATAGTGTAGTATGTATAAGTGCTTCATTACACTTCATGACTGAACAATATTTCATTGCATGGGTGTGCCACACTTTGCTTATCCATTCATCAGGTGATGGAAATTTGGGAGGTTTCCACTTTTTGGCTATTTGAATTAGGCTGTCTTTTGAGACAATATACAATTGGATTATGTTTTCATACTAATTCTTCCAGTATCTGGCCTTCAGTTGAAGAATTTGGCCCACTTGCATTTAATGTACTTACTTATAAGGTAAGGCACTATGTCTGACGTTTTGATATTATATTTATTTTCTACGTATCTGGAATGCTTTTCCCTCAGGTATTCACAAAGTTCACTTCCTCAAGTCTTTATGATCTTTTTAAAAATATCAGCTTCTCAGTAATGTCTTACCTGGCTGGCTGGCTGGCCTGCTCAAAATTAGTGCATTCCTAACACACATAATTTTCCTAACTCCGTTTCCTGATTGATGTTTTCTCTCCAATATTTATTGTTATCTAAAATACTATATATTCAGTGTATTCAGTTTGCTTAATGTATGTATTGTGTTATATCATGCTTGAGCTTAGTTGCTCAGTCATCTCTGACTCTTTCCAACCCCATGGACTGTAGCCCACCAGGCTTCTCTGCCCATGGGATTTTTCAGGCAAGAATACTGGAGTGGGTTGCCATTTCCTCCTCCAGGGTGTTTTCCTGACCCAGGGATTGAACCTGTGTCTCCTGCATCAGCAGACATTCTTTACCTGAGTCGTCAGGGAAGCCTGGTTTGGGAAGGTCCATTGTGGTGTAACAGAACAACTTTAGCTCATTCCTTCATAAGCTCTGTGAGGACAGGTTTCTTTCCCCTGTTTTAGTTACTGATGTATCTCTAGCATCTAGAAGAGTCTTGTCCATATAGATGTCCAACAAATATTTTGTTGAATGAATGGTCAAAATAACTAGTCATTTCTTTCTATGAATCTGGTAGTGGAAGCTGGATATTTTCTTTTTAGCCAAAAACACTATGAAAATTTCAGAAACTAAATTTTAAATAATGCACTTAGAGTAAATTAAAAGAGAAGTCACTCATGATATTTATTATAGTGTTAGTCACTCAGTTGTGTCCGATCCTTTGCAACCCCATGGACTGTAGCCCATCAGGCTCCTCTGTCCATGGACTTCTCTAGGTAAGAATACTGGAGTGGGATACTGAGCCATTCCCTTCTCCAGGGGATCTTATCAGCCCAGAGATCGAACCTGGGTCTCCTGCATTGCAGGCAGATTCTTTATCCACCATCTGAGCTACCAGGGAAGCCCACTGGAAAATGAGTAATGATCATATATGCAGTCGTCACTCAATCTCTCCTCTTTTTCAACTACCTGCTGGCTCTGGACTTAGCTCCGTGAAAACTGTGACATCTGTCCATTTTTTTGATGTGTTCTTCCACTCCCCTTTTCAAGCACCATTGCCCCTACTCTCATTCTTTTCTCGTATCAGGACACCTTGTGATTCTCTAGGTAGTCAGTTTCATCTCCGCCGTCTCCCATCTTGTGCTCCCTTCACCTTATTCTCCCTGCTGCTGCATGTGAAGGATATTATTAGGTGATTTGTAAATATCAGAAATTGTTATCCTTCCTAAGGGAAAAAAAACTCTACTGGTGGATTTACATTTATATAAAGTAGACTAGCAGATGATAATTTTGGCAGCAAGCAATATTACACGTGTCTCTTATCCAAACAGAATAGGTATCCTCTAGCAACCCAGATCTTTTCCCAGTGGTGCTGTTCTCAGCTAGTATTAAAAAAATAAAAGTGCAATATATAAGGAAATGTAATCTTTTAAAACTATTCAAATGTTTTAAAAGAAAGAACCACACCCTTAAAACTAAACATTAAGTGCTTGCTATAGCGCTTCTCCATGCCTTTGGAAACTTCCCAACTATTTTCATATGTGCCTAGTGGTAGTCCTCCACCCCCATGATTGATGTGGTTTGAATGCTGCTGTTCGCTTGTCATCTGAAGTTACTTCCCCAAATGATCTGTTTCCTCTCAAACTTCAGACTTTTTAAGTCACACTCTGACAGCAGCCAAGGCAGTTCTTATGAAGATCAAATTAACTTACCATTAAGGATATATAAAAAAAAAAAAATTCTGGACCCCAGACAGCATTCTTAGATGTTCCTAGATGTGGCTGAAGATCTAAAACACGTTCTAACTATAGTCACTATGAAAAACAAATTCTATTTATTTACAATTAAAGGAGACTTATTTTTAAACGTCCATATTTCCCTTATTTAAAATCATTTACCCTTCACTGTGATTACATGCATCAAACAGAAGATGTGAAGAAATTATACTTGCCCCTGTTTAACAGAAAAATTACTCCCCCTATTTATCTTTGATGATCTATATAGTTCAGGAAAACTTGCTTTGGCCTGAACTGCTTGAACAATACCTCAGCTGTGGACACTCCTTGATAGAGTGGGACGAGTGCCTTGCTGGCAGCAAATATGAGTGTTTCTGCTCTTCTCATCGAACGTTTCAGCTAAAATTTAGAGATAAAGGGCCCATTCTGTACAAAAGAGACCAAAAAAAGAAAGAAGTATTCATAAAATCTATGCCTTATAAAGATGAAACAGACATTTGTAGAAATGTCAGTTATATTGACCTCTGCCTCCAACTAGCACCCACCTTGACTGCACCTTCTAACCATAGCCCCCTCTTTGCAGGAAAGCGGAATACCAGCTCCCTGTTTAAATCAGACACCAGGACATAAATCAGTTCAGTTCAGTTGCTCAGTCATGTCCGACTCTTTGCAACCCCATGGACTGCAGCATGCCAGGCCTCCCTGTCCATCACCAACTCCTGGAGTTTACTCAAACTCTTGTCCATTGAGTCGGTGATGCCATCCAGCCATCTCATCCTCTGTTGTCACCTTCTCCTCCTGCCTTCAACCTTTCCCCTGGTGGCTCAGATGGTAAAGCGTCTGCCTGAAGTGCAGGAGACCCGGGTTCGATCCCTGGGTTGGGAAGATTCTCTGGAGAAGGAAATGGCAACCCACTCCAGTACTCTTGCCTGGAAAATTCCATGGACTGAGGAGCCTGGTGGGCTACAGTCCATGGGGTCGCAAAGAGTCAGACACGACTGAGCGACTTCACCTTCACCTTCACCTTCAACCTTTCCCAGCATCAGGGTCTTTTCCAATGAGTCAGTTCTTCACATCAGGTGGTCAAAGTATTGGGGTCTCTGTTTCAGCATCAGTCCTTCCAATGAATATTCAGGACTGATTTCCTTTAAGGGACTCTCAAGAGTCCTCTCTAATACCACAGTTCAAAAGTATCAATTCTGTGGTGCTCAGCTTTCTTTACAGTCCAACTCTCATATCCATACATGACTACCAGAAAAACCATAGCCTTGACTAGATGGACCTTTGTTGGCAAACTAATATCTCTGCTTTTTAATATGCTCTCCAGATTGGTCATAACTTTTCTCCCAAGGAGTAAGCGTCTTTTAATTTCATGGCTGCAGTCAACATTTGCAGTGATTTTGGAGCTGAGAAAAATAAAGTCTGTCACTGTTTCCACTGTTTCCCCATCTATCTGCCATGAAGTGATGGGACCAGTTGCCATGATCTTAATTTTCTGAATGTTGAGTTTTAAGCCAACTTTTTTCCTCCCCTCTTTCACTTTCATCAAGAGGCTTTTTAGGTCTTCTTCATTTTCTGCCATAAGGGTGGTGTCATCTGCATCTCTGAGGTTGTTGATATTTCTCCCAGCAATCTTGATTTCAGGACATAAATGCTTGACTCCAATTTTTTGAGCATTCACAAAAGATACCATGTTCTGTTATCTCTACCTCATCCTATCTCGAGAACTGCTTTGCTTCTCGTCATCCCAACTGGCTCTACTTCACTTCCCTGCCAGCTTGTGCTAGATTAGGGGAGAAGCCCTAACTGATTTCTTCAGCCACATCTCTTCATAGCTGGAGCTTTCTAACTCCTCGCTCTCACACTCGATCCTTCAGAAGTGCTAATACTGACAGGTCTCAGTAAAAAATCATGCTCACTTTTACCCTTTGGTGGTTACATGTTCTGCTTCTTTTGTTTGGACACCTCTCCCGCCCTAACTACTTCTGGTCTTTATTTTCCCTTCAGAGCTGAGCTCAGTAATTAGCCTTCCTCATGCTCTCTACCACCACAAGTCTCATGGGCAGCCCTCCTCTGTGTCCTTTCATCCAAAAGAAAACCTAAGACAAAAGTAAACTGATGTTTTAACTAGCACAATGTAGTTTTATTACAATAAAATATATTTTCCATCAAGCTTCATGAATTACTGAAAAATAATGTGTATTTCCTTTTTGACCACACTCTTGCACCCTAGAAGGTAGGGGTGCTGAGATCAACTCAAAGGAGTGAAGACGGTAATGCTACAGCACTTTCCTAGGGCAATTCAGAGGGCACATTCTTATGGCCTGACTGATACCAGATTCTTGAAACCACTTGCTATACAGCTTGTTCATAAACAGAACAGGTCTCTATAATCTGGCATCCCTTCCTTCTCAATTTTATAATCCTCGAGAGAATGTGATGATTAAACTCATTAGTGTTGAAGCATTTACTTCTCTTTGTACATACCAACCCCTACTGTTGTTTTCTTCTCAATCAAAAAACCTCAGAACTGTATTATGTTCTATAATTACAACATAGCTTCGATATACATGGCTCCCTACAGAACACTGTTTCCTTTATGTGTTTTCCTGTCATTTCCTAAAATTATAGTCATTTAAAAATTTTGTGGGTGAAAGCAGAGACAAATAAGTTTAACAAATTTGAATTATCTTACCAAAAGGAAAAGTAATTTGCTTTTCAAATCCCCTGCTCGAGCAGGGTATAAATAAGGTCTAAAAGTAATCAAAGCTGACTCTCATACCATCAAGGCACTGCCCGAGCTGTGCTGTTTCCCAGTCTTAGGGACTCTAAGCGTCCTTCCGGTTTCTCTGCTTTGTCTTAGGGAGGTACACTAGATCGCTCAGATTCATGAGAAAGGTTGATCCAGCTTTAAATAGGGTCCTTCTTCCATTTGCATCTGGAAGAGGGTCTTAACTAGAAGTAGTAAGTCTTAGGAGAAGTAAATTTGGGGAAGGGGAGACACTGAGACCCTCAAACCTTAATTTCTACATGTAAGGCATGCTCTATCCCAGAGGAGTAGAAGAGTTAGTTTAGAAACTATCCTCCCTACTATAAGATAACATGAATTAATATTCTATTAGTCAAATATTTAAGTCAATAAAGTTGATACTTAAGATAGTATTTAATCATTAAATCATCACTGATTATTTCAATACATCTTTGATTATGAAGTTAGGTCAGTGTTTTATAGAACCTCAGGATTCACATTAAAGGAGAATTCTTGTTGATGTGAACTAGATACATTTTCATTACCGACCTCAAAAATTAAAACAGCTGATTACTTAATAATTCTGCTACAGAAATGGATTCTTCCCCCCTTCTAGCAGCTCCTGGAGACCAATTATGTCATTTTGTGTTCATGTGCCCCCACTCTCAGACCAGACCAGATTTTGGATGTGTAGATGAACATTTTTCATTGAGTTTTCAATAAATATTTCTTTTGTTCCCCCCTGTCCTCTCCTGGTATTCTCATTTTGCAAATATCAATGTGCTTAGTGGTGTCCCACATCTCTCTGTTCATTTTCCTTCATTTCTATTCCTCTCTGTTCTTCAGGTTGCATAATGTCTAAAAACTATATTCAAGTTCATTAATTCTTTAGCCTGACAGTTAAAATGTACTGTTGAAACCGCTAGTGAATTTTTTATTTCAGTTCTTTTACTTTTCAGTAAAAACTATTTCCATTTGGTCCTTTCAAATGATATCTTTACCAAAAAAATGTTTTTAATCTATTGAAAAAGTCATTAATTTTAACAAGCTCTTTATATTTTCTATTAGAGGTGACACTGTCAACACTTCTTCCTTTATTTCTTTAAGCATGGTTTCCTTTGTTTCTTTGAACGTATTTATAATGGCTTCTTTAAAGTCTTTGTTAAATCTGGTATCTGATTATTCTCACAGGCAGTTTTTGTTGCCTTTTATTTTCTCTCACCTGTAGGTTTTCCTTTCTTTGTATGTCTTGCAATCTTTTTTAACCCTTTTGGAACTAGATATTTTAGGTATTATATTAATAGCGAAACTAGATACTGGTTCTCTGGCCCTTCACATCAGGGCTTGCTACTGATCTTCTGTTTGCTTATTTGTTTAGAGACTGGTTTGACGAGTTTAACAAAGTCTGTTTTCTCCCTGCATTGTGAAGCTTCTAATGTTGCTGCTAGATGGAGCAGCCTGTGGAGCACGGAGCATGCACAGTCACTCTGGGATGGCAGTGACTTTGGCAGAGATCTCTGACTGTCTCTTTCCCTGAACACAAGCAGCTGTTAAGTGCCATTGATTGCCAGCTCACTGTTCTATTGCTTTAAATAATGCTCTGGGGCATAAATTGCTCCACAGACTGAGCTAATTAAAATCAGGATGTGTTGTTAGTGATAGTTTTTGAGGGCAGTGTTTTAGATTTGTTCTGACCCTAGAAAGACTCCTCTAATTGTCCCTTTTACTTGTTTTCTGCTGTAAACTAACTGGATGGTGCTTTAGCTTATATCTCTAATGGAATCTATAAATCTACTCAATTGTTTTTTGAGAGTGCCCTTAGGCTTGAACTTCCCCAAACTCTGTTGCAAATAAAGTGAGTTCCTTTAGGAAAGGCTACAATTGCCCTTTTTTGGACCTACCTTTCAGTCCAGTTCAGTTCAGTCCCTCAGTAGTGTCTGACTCTTTGCGACCCCATGAATTGCAGCACGCCAGGCCTAGCTGTCCATCACCAACTCCCGGAGTTCACTCAGACTCACGTCCATGGAGTCAGTGATGCCATCTAGCCATCTCATCTTCTGTTGTCCCCTTCTCCTCCTGCCCCCAATCCCTCCCAGCATCAGAGTCTTTTCCAATGAGTCAACTCTTCGCATGAAGTGGCCAAAGTACTGGAGTTTCAGCTTTAGCATCATTCCTTCCAAAGAAATCCCAGGGCTGATCTCCTTCAGAATGGACTGGTTGGATCTCCTTGCAGTCCAAGGGACTCTCAAGAGTCTTCTCCAACACCACAGTTCAAAAGCATCAATTCTTCGGTGCTCAGCTTTCTTCACAGTCCAACTCTCACATCCATACATGACCACAGGAAAAACCATAGCCTTAACTAGACAGAACTTTGTTGGCAAAGTAATGTCTCTGCTTTTGAATATGCTTTCTAGGTTGGTCATAACTTTTCTTCCAAGGAGTAAGCGTCTTTTAATTTCATGGCTGCAGTCACCATCTGCAGTGATTTTGGAGCCCCAAAAACTAAAGTCTGACACTGTTTCCACTGTTTCCCCATCTATTTCCCATGAAGTGATGGGACCGGATGCCATGATCTTCGTTTTCTGAATGTTGAGCTTTAAGCCAACTTGTTCACTCTCCACTTTCACTTTCATCACGAGGCTTTTTAGTTCCTCTTCACTTTCTGCCATAAGGGTGGTGTCATCTGCATATCTGAGGTTATTGATATTTCTCCCGGCAATCTTGATTCCAGCTTGTGCTTCCTCCAGCCCAGTGTTTCTCATGATGTATTCTGCATAGAAGTTAAATAAACAGGGTGACAATATACAGCCTTGATGTACTCCTTTTCCTATTTGGGACCAGTCTGTTGTTCCATGTCCAGTTCTAACTGTTGCTTCCTGACATGAATATAGGGTTCTCAAGAGGCAGGTCAGGGGGTCTGGTATTCCCAACTAACTTAGCAGTCAAATAAAACTAAAGAGAACAAGAATTCTCTAATAATGAAGCCTCAAGTTTTATTTTCTCTGCTGTCTTGCTTATTTATCTCAGCAATACATTGGCATATAATAAAAACCCAAAGGTCCTAAGAGTAATATAATTGAGGAATCCCCACTTTGGGAAAATTGCAGTTCAAAGAGCCTAGAAATTTTTCTGGTACAAAATACCTAGAAATACTGGATGCTGGATAAAATGTGTGTCAAATATACTTTTTTTTCATTATAGATATATATCTCATAAGTTTTATTATTTTAATCACTTTAGAGTGTAGTTTATTGGCATTAATTACAGTCACATTATTGTGGAACTATCACCACCATCCATCTCCAGAAATCTGTATCTTCCAAAACTGAAACTCCATAGCCATTAAACAACTCCTTGATCTTTCTGCACTGCCCTCCTCTACCTTGGCAACAATTATTCTACTTCCTGTCTACAAAGATTTGACTACTCCAGATACCTCAGGCCACTGCCACTGTGTTCAGTCATGTCTGACTCTTTGTGACCCCATGGACTGTAGTCCATCAGGCTCCTCTATCCATGGGGTTTTCCAGGCAAGAATACTGGAGTGGGTTGCCATTTTCTCCTCCAGGGATCTTCCAGATCCAGGGATTGAACCTGTGTCTTTTATATCTACTGCACTGGCAGATAGATTCTTTACCACTAGTGAGAAACCTCAAACAAATGGAATTATTCAATATTTGTCCTCTTGCCAATGCTTTATTTCACTTAGTATAATATCTTCAAGGTTCATTCATGTTTTACTATGTATCAGAATTTTCTTCCTTTTTAAGGCCGAATGTTATTATATGTACATATGTACATTTTTATCTAGCCACTCATCTTTCGGTGAATTTCTTCTATTTTGGGCTATTGTGGATAATGTTGCTATGAATGTTGGTGTGATAATATCTGTTCAAGTCCCTGCTTTCAATTATTTTGGGGAATATACCCAGAAGTGGAATTGCTGAGTCATATGGTAATTCAATATTTTATTTTTTGAGGAACTGTCATACTGTTTTCCATAGTGGCTGCACTATTTTATGTTTCTGCCAGAAATGGTCAGGGGCTCCCATTCTTCCCCTCCTCACCCACACTTGTTTTCTAATGTTTTGACAGTGGCCATCCCAAAGGGAAACTGTAACAAACAAGTTTCTAAATCCCTATCTGAGCACTCAGAAAGCAAAGAAGGTGAAAGAAGGTAAAAGCCAGGGTGGCAGAGTACAGAACAGGCTTAGATTTTCATCAGGCTGTAGGAGACAAATGTTGGGACTTTGAAAGTTGAAGAACAGACTAAGTGTGTGTGCCAAGCCAGAACCACCTAAGAGACCCACACTTGGAAGAAAGCTACACGGGGAAAAGCCATAGTCATCCGCCAGTTTATGGAGATGAGCAGAGAAATCTCATCCATAGTAATCTGGGGTAGAAAGTACAAGGATCTGGGTAAAAGACCTCTGAGAATTTGTAACCAAAGGTGTACCCTCAAGCATATTTTAAATAAAGTGTACATTTCCTGTGTGGTCTGGGAATACAGATGCTAGTATTTGAGCACAAAAGCAGTCAGGTCATCCCATCTAGTAATGTTCATGGCAGAAGAAAGTATAGCATAAAGTAACTTTGGAGGCACACCCTCAATCTAGTCCCCGTAAGGCTTCCTTAAATAAAGCTGCACCATCATTGGAAAAGACTCTGATGCTGCAAGGGATTGAGTGCAGGAGGAGAAGGGGACGACAGAGGATGAGATGGCTGGATGACATCACCGACTTGATGGACATGAGTTTGAGTGAACTCCAGGAGTTGGTGATGGACAGGGAGGCCTGGCGTGCTGTGATTTGTGGGGTCACAAAGAGTCGGACACGACTGAGCGACTGAACTGAACTGAACTGAAATGATCCTTTCCAACATAAGCATGTAGTCTGAAATTATGGGATGCCATTGCCTTCTCCGATAAGAGAATATAAGCTATCGCAATTAAGGCTTTAAACACAGCAAATGGTATAAGTATACTTCAAAGCACTCTATGAAAGCACGAGTCAAAACATTAAAATGTTATATTGTTTAGAGAAATACAAATGAAATAAAAATAAAATACAAAGATATAATACTTTCAAAATATACTAGGTTGATTTGAACAAAAATTAAAAGAAAATTTCTACTAAGTGAGAAAACAAAATCACTGAAATTAAAAGTAATCAATGAATTGTTAATATATAGCATCAGACACAACTATAGTTATAATTCTAAAGTGATTAAGGTTCTAAAATGGTCATCTATAATGCAGTCTGTATAAAAAAGGAAGTGGAAAACACACAAAAAAGTGAAATTAAAAGATGAGGAGAAAGGCCATTATGCATCTTATGAGAATTTTAAGAAGAAACAGAGCTAACAAATCAAAGGCAATATTGAAAAACTATGGCTCAAAATTTTGCAGTGCAATGGAAGTTGGGTCCTCAAATTCACAAAATGCAGTAAGTCACAAACAAGATATATAAGACCAAATTCATATTTAAATATAATGTAATTAAACCAGAGTAGTATTTCATAGCTATAATGATCTGCTTTGTAGCAGCCAGACAGAAAAGACAGATTGACTAGGGGGGAAAAAAAAAAAAACCTTAAAAGTAGAAGAAAAATAATAGCCTCAAGCCTCAAAGTGCTGAGATAAAATAACTGTCAACTAAGATTTTATAGCCCTGAAATACTATCTTTCAAGCACAAGGGTAAAATTATGACACATTGAAAGGAACAATATTGAGGAAATTTTTTACCAAGAGACTTTCACTTAGAATTCTAATTTCTCCCAGAAAAAAAGACCTGAGGCAAAAGAAATAATTATGAGCAATGGAGTTAGTAAATTTGTCATAATATATACATAAGCAATAATTGTATAAACTCTAAGGAAAATACTAGTAATAGAATAATTTGTTAAGGAACTAATGTAATGGAGGTAATCTTTGAAGTTAAAATATTATAAGTTATTGTTTAGACACAGTAAAAGTATTGATTGACTTTCTTAATTATCTATAAGTAATAAAAGTTTAAGAATAACCATAAAAAAGAGATATCGAATATATTGTTTCTAAGCCAATAAAGGATAGTAAAAGAAAATGATCAATAGAAACAAAATTTATAAAGGGAAAAACAAGCATGTATAAAATATGATCACAGAAATAAAATCCACTAAGTTTAAGCTTAATTCAGTATACATCCATTCAAGGACTGGACTTAAAAAACAGGGGCACCTACATTAAAAAAAAAAAAGGCACATAACATAAATAACAGTGTAGCTTTTACAATCTGATATTATGGCAAAGGAAACTGCACTTCTCATGTTTTTTGACAGGTGTGGGTACATAACACTACCTTTCTAACTTT
This sequence comes from Oryx dammah, assembly GCF_014754425.2. NCBI lineage: Eukaryota > Metazoa > Chordata > Mammalia > Artiodactyla > Bovidae > Oryx > Oryx dammah. The sequence continues at coordinate 84,493,947 of NW_024070189.1, read as the reverse complement.
TTGTTACAGCTGAAATACTCCCTAATAACAATAAAAGCAGATAAGGGAAATGGCCCAGGGTTCTGAGTTAGGGAATAGTCCAAAGGCTTGTAGAAGAGCCTAAGGAAGTCAATTAACAGGATGAGGATTTGGCCTCTGGGACTGAAAATGCCACCTGAAAATGTTTTTGTAAAATCATACAAAGTGCTTGGAAAATTGTCTAGTGTGACCTGTGACTCAGTAATAGAAGCACAAGAATGTCACTTGGCAAAGATCTATTTTGGTCCCTTAGGATCAAAGCACTGAGCTTGCTTCTGTCTCTCTAGTTGTTCCAGATCTCTCACCTTACTTGAAGCAAAACTAAATTTCCAACCTACAGTGAGCTGTTAAGGTAACTGTGAGGTGCCCAGGTAGCCACTGGACTTTCTTGCCACCTGAGATGAACCTTGAGTGAGGAAGGCAAAGCCCTACTTTGGCAAGCATTTCTAATTTGATATTAACAAAGAATAGACAGAACACATATATGGACAGAACACATACATGCATGCAGGCACGCTATTTCCTGTAGCTGCTGAGAGATTTCTGGGCAAAGTAGGGGCAGCCAGGACAAAGCAGTGTGCTGAAGACGAAATAAGCGCCATTAAAGGAAAAAAAAATGCAGCCTTCCATCAGAGAGTGAAAGGGGAGTTGGGTGGGGAGAAAGAGAGGGAGAGAGAGAGGATCAGATTAAGGGAGAAAAGAAAGAGGAAGAGGAAGGGGTCAAAGGAAAGGAGTAGAGAGGAGGAGAATGGAGGGCATAGGAAGGAAGAGCCTGAGCCAAATGCTGCTGCTTCTCAGAAGCCCACATGGGGCTGAAGCAATACACCCAAGAGTAAGATGAGACTGCAAGCAGCTAGACTTTGCAAAGGACGTCCGGACAATAACATAATCTAAACTCTGCCAAATCAGAACAAAAACCACACAAACAAGCAAGTCTGGTGCTGATAGTCCATCATGCTTGTCTTCTCTAGGGAACATTCCACACATCACCCACACACTGACATAACTTACGTTATAGTAATACGGCAACATTATTGTTAGCTACACTAACAATGCGGGTCCGACTCTTTGCAATCCTATAGGCTGTAGCCCGCCAGGGCTTCTCTGTCCATGGGATTCTCCAGGTAAGTAAACTGGAGTGGGTTGCCATTTCCTCCTCCAAGGGATCTTCTGACCCAGGGATCACACACTGCACTAACTGAATTCTCATAGCAGCCCTATGGGGTGAGATTTGTCTTGTCCTCATCTTATAGATGGGAGTAACAAGGCAGACAGAGAGTATAAGTTACTTGTCTGGGGTGTAACGACTAATAACAGGTGGAGCAGGGTTCTGAACCTAAGTAATTTGATTTAGAGTCTCTCTCTTAACCTGAAGGATGACTGCCTCAAGTCTTCAGAGAGGTAGGTGTGAGAACCTGCTGCATACAAGCAAGCCGGGCTAGAAGCTGGGGCCCTGGGATCATTCTCCTCTCTCTGGGCAATGTCAGTGTAGACGCTCCAAGTCCCGGTTACAAGCTGTGGGAAGGGTAACAGGACCTGCTCTAGGGCTTTCTACATGTCAGGGCACGCTTGCAGCCAAGGCAGAGACAGAGATAAAACATTCAGCTCAAAGACAGACCTGCTTTTCAGCTTGGCCCTGTCCCTTGCTGAGTGATTCCAAGGGAGCAGAAAGAAAAGGGCAGGACGCTGTAATGGTTGAGACACTTTCCCTGCACAACTCATTCACTGCTTCTCAGAACCGTGGGCCTTGGTGAGCTCTCTTTTTAATAGCATCATAAACTGCATGGTAGAGAAATTTAGTAAATAAGTGGAGTACCACTCTGGTGAGTGCTCATTTGTTCCCTGTGATGTTTGTCCAAGTTCCATTCAGATTCCATCATACCCCACAAAAGTCCTTGTCTCTCGATGGGTCTAAACCCCTCCATTATATCACACCAGTTGGCAGCAAATACCAGTGAAGTGCCAGTTCTTCAGTTTTAAGACACTCTTATCTTAGATCAAGCCCAGCATCTCGCCTGGGGACCCCCACCCCGAGAATGGAAGACTGAGTTCTTCTCACCTGGCAATGGAGGAGCAGTGCTGATCACACACCAGGACAGGTGACGAAAACAAAATATTTCTATTTGACTTGAGAGGATCTCTAGGTAATTTTGCAGGAGTTCTTCTGTCTGGCTGTTTTTCTTAGATGAAGAATTTCGCCAGCATTCCAAGGGCATACACTCACTCGTGCGTAGGGGCCCGGTAATGAGCAGGAGCACCACTTCAGAGTCTAACTCTGCCAAGTCTAATACTAAAAGTAGGTGAATGAGATTTGACTGCCTCCTAAATTGAATGTCTGTGGAATTTCTTGGACCTGAAACCGAGCCCAGAACAAGGTCTGTATAGTAACATTCACTAGGTGTCAGTGTTTGACAGACTGTCTTGCCAGCATCATTAGTGGAATGTTCACTTTGGCACAAACTGCACACGGAAAATGCAATTAGGAAAAAGTTGCGCAAATAGCAATTAGGAACTGAATAACCCACCTTATTCGTTTTATTCGGATTACCCTTGGCCACTAAGCTGAAATAAATCTCCACTGGAAACGACTTAGAGACGGTGACAGTAGCCTCTAGAGTGCATTGTCTGCAGGGAGAGTGTAACCAGGAGGCAAGGGTTTTCTTTGAAACCTGCCCCCTTTCTCTTCCTGCCACTTTCTTCCCTTTTTCTTGACACCATCCTGTTGATGCAATGGCCATTAAGCCCAGCTTCCTTCCTTGACTACCGGCGAGTTCCAGTGCAGGGAGAGGAAAACCTCTATCAAAGAATGGCATTTTAACATGAATCCAGCCTCGACAAACGTTGAACAGAGACGTATTACTATCTGCACCATTTGTGATTGGTAAAGTACCAAAGGAAATTGTTCCTCCATTCAACTAGTTCAATCATTAGCTATGTACTAAACACAATGTGCCAGACACTGCTCTGGGTTCAACAGAAGTAATAAATACCCTTGTCTTTGTGAATGTCCCTTTTGACTTAAAGAAGACAAACACAAAGAGTAAAACATATAGTAAGCTAGTGTTTAAAAACACTACGGAAAAAAATAAAGAAGGGAAAGGAGGGAGGGAGTTCCTGGTATGGAAATGATTGCAAATTTCCTATGGTGGAAGACAACCCTGAGTAGGTGGCACAAGCACAAAATCCTGAGAGAGGGAGAGAGTAGAGCCATCTCAGGAAATGGCATGCAGGCAGAGGGACTGTTAATGCCTTGAGAGATGAGGGCACCTGGTGGGTTCCAGAAGGAAGCAAGGTCAGTGAGGATGGAGGGTGGCAGGAAATGAGATCAGAGAAGTCAAGAGGAGTGGAAGGGTACACAATGTCAAAGGTCTTTACGCCATTGGGCAGGTGGGCATTGACTCTGGGAACCATCAGAGATTTTGAGTAGGGGGCAATGCCATCTAACAGGACTGTGAAAGATGATCTTGAGGAGGTCAGGGTACAAAGGCAGAAGCAGAGAGACAAGGTAGGAGGCTATTACAATAATTTGGGTGAGGTGGTAAGACTGAAGTGCTAAGAAAGAAAAAGATTCAGGGTACATCTTGAATACGTAACTCACAAGGACTTGCCAGTGCCTAGTTTCTGGGGTGTGAGAAAGAAGAGAGTCAAGGGTGATTAATGCAAAAGTTTTGACTTGAGCAGCTAACAATGGCATTTCCTGGTTGGGGGTGGGGGGCGCGAATGGTGTGGTGGGGAAAGGCAGAGTTTAGCTTTGGACTTGCTAATTTTCATCTGCCTCTTAGAGAGCCAGAGAAGGTCATGAACAGGTAAATTGATACAGGTGTGGAGTTCAGGGAAATGGTCCAAGCAGGAGATATAAATTTGGGAATATCAGCAGATAGGTGAAATTTCAAGCCATAAATTGGGCAAGATCCCCACTGAAGGAGTGTAGCAAAAAGAGACAGTGTGCAAGGGCTGATCCTGGGACACTTCAGCATTCGGAGGCTGAGTCAATAGAAAGGAGCTGGTCAAAGAAACAGAACGGATGGCCAGAGAGGCAGGAGCAAGACCTGGAATGTATGTGGTGTGCTGTATGGCTCTGTCTGTGGTGTCCTGGAAGCCAACGGGAGAGTCCTCAATGGGGAGGGAGCGGTCAGCTATGGATCATGAAGCTGAGGTGTCCACGCTAGGCAGTGACGAGAAAAGAGTGTTTCCAGGACTCCGAGCTGAGTATCTTCTATAGCCCTTTCGTTGTATTTGGAGCCCACATACAGCAGCTGAGATGCTTCTCAGTCTAGTTCCACTCTTGCGACCTCATGAACGGTAGCCTGCCAGGCTCCTCTGTCCATGGGAGTTCCCAGGCAGGAATACTGGAGTGGGTTGCCATTTCCTCCTCCAGGGAAATCTCCCAGACCCAGGGATCGAACTGGCATCTCCTGGGTCTCCTGCATTGCAGGCAGATTCTTTACTGCTGAGCCACTGGGGAAGGCCTATATAGATACTGCTACTATTTGGAAATAAAAATACCCTTCTTTTGCTTAATGCTGCTCTCTATCTGTACAACTTTTGCTTTTATCCCTTGCCTTGGCTACACTTATGTGATTGCATGTTCATGCACATACGTAACACACACGCACACTGAGTTACTTCTGGAATCACCAGGGGCTGACTCACGTGTGCTTCTGAGCAAGTTCTGAGAGATGCTGCAAGGTACCCCTCTTCTGTTTTGCAAAGGGATGTCAGTTACTGTACCCATTCCTAAAGATGCATCTTTAATGTATTAGGAATTACCAAACTTGATAAAAGAGGAGGAGGATGTAATATTCTTATGATTAAGTCTTTGACATCATTTAATAATTAATCCATGATGCTGTCTCTTCTCAAAGTACATGCTAAGCCCGAATGTTTTTTGAGGTTTTTTTTTTTTTTTGGCTTATTTGCTGCCTCCTCCTTCTCCCCCTTCCTCTTCCCTTTTCTTTTATAATATGACCAAATTTCAAGTAAAGATTCTGAAAAGATTATGGTAAAGATATAAGCAATTTAATTTAGGTAAAAATAAATGTATTGCATAAGCTAACTTGAAAGAGCTCTCAGTGGCCCTAAATGGAAAAGTTTTAGCAACAAAACAAATGACAGTAGTACTAGATTATAACCCACAGAATGAAATAAATATTCAAGAGGCCAGACTGATATAAATCAACAGCTGAAGACATAAATCAATATTCTGTGTTATATAAACAGTACTGAGAAATAAATCTACTGGGTTTTTTTTTATTTTAATTTATTTTGAAGATCTAACTTTAGAGTTACATATATTTGCTTCCTGTTTCCAAACAATACGCAGCATTTCATATACATATCCTGTATCTTAGAAATAAATACTTAGGGGCTTCCTTGGCAGCTCAGTGGTAAAGCATCCCCCTGTCAATGTAGGAGACACGCGTTCAACCCCTGATCTGGGAAGACCCCACATGCCATGGAGCAGCTAAGCCCATGCGCCACAGCTACTGAGCCTGTGCTCCAGAGCCCGGGAACCACAGCTACAGAAGCCCACACGCCCTAGAGCCCGTGCTCCACCACAAGAGAAGCCAGCACGAGGAGGAAAGCCTGGGCACTGCAATGAGGAGGAGCCCCTGTTTACTGCAACAAGGGAAAAGCCCGTGCAGCAACAAAGACCCAGTCCAGCCAAAAACAAGTGTCATGCTGTGTACTGACACCCTACTTGCTTTACTTATATGCAGAGTACACTATGCAAAATGCTAGCCTGGATGAGTCAAGACTGCCGGGAAAAATATCAATTACCTGAGATACGCAGATGACCCCACTCTAATGGCAGAAAGCAAAGAGGAAAGAAAGAGCCTCTTGATGAAGATGAAAGAGGAGAGTGGAAAAGCGGGCTCAGAACTTAACATTCAAAAAACTACAATAACGACATCCAAAAGGGAAACAGTGACAGACTTTCTTTTCTTTGGCTCCAAAATCACTGCAGACAGTGACTGCAGCCATGAAATTAAAGGATGTTTGCTCCTTCGAAGAAAAGCTATGACAAACCTACACAGCATATTAAAAAGCAGAGACATTACTTTGCTGCCAAAGTCCGTCTAATCAAAGCTATGGTAGTAGACATGTACAGATGTGAGAGTTGGAGCATACAGAAGGTTGAACACTGAAGAACTGATGCTTTCGAATTGTTGTGCTGGAGAAGATTCTCGAGAGTCCCTTGGACGGCAAGAAGATCAGACCAATCAATCCTTAAGGAAATTAACTTTGAATATTCATTGGAAGGACTGATGCTGAAACAGAAGCTCCAATCCTTTGCCCACCTGATGTGAAGACCTGACTCATTGGAAAAGACCCTGATGCTGGGAAAGACTGAGGCAGGAAAAGAAGAGGGTGTCAGAAAATGAGATGGTTGGACAGCATCACTGACTCAATGGACATGAGTGTGGCCATACTCTGGGGATAGTGAAGGACAGGAAAGCCTGGTGTGCCGCAGTCTATGGGGTCACAAAGAGTCAGATGCAGCAGATGTTGAGGGACTGAACAACAAAATAAATAAATAATTTTTAACAAAATGTAAATACTTAGATATCCTTCTAATTCCCACTAGCACTAACTATGCTATACAAATAGACTTGAACACAACTATCTTTATGGAACTATATGAAAATACTTCTCTGGGATATATATCCAGCAGAAAGATCTCTGGGTCATAGAACAAATACACACTTAATTTTACAAAACATTTCCAAATTGCTTCCCAGAATGGAAAACCCAGGCTATACTTTCACAAGCAGTTACAACCTTCCCACATCTTCACATTTTCAAATACTTGATGTTATTCACCTGTCCAAATTTTGCACTTCAGGGGGGGCATTTTACTAGTCTCCATTAATGCTATAACAAATTAGTAGAAATATAATGGCTTAAAACAACTCATAAATCCAAAAAAAAATGTATCACTGGGTTAAAATGAAGATTCCTTTCTGGTGGCTCCAGGAGAGACCCTGCTTCCCTACCTTTTCCAGTTTCTGGAGCCTGTCTACACTTCTTGGATCGTGGCCCCTTCCTCTATTTTCAAACTCAGCAATGTATTTTTTAAATCTTCCTCACTCTGAATTTCCTGGTTTTCTCTTATAAAGACCCTTGTAATTACATTTGGCCTACCCAGATAATTCAGGATAGTCTCTCTGTCTCAGAATTCTCAACTTAATCAGATCTTCAGAGTCTCTTTGCCAAGCAAGACAATAGGTTCCAAGGATTAAAATGTAGACAGCTTTTCTGGAGGTTGGGAGGAGGGCAGTATTCCACTTATTGAAAGTGTAAAGATTTTTAAAAACTCCCCTCCATAGAGTGGCAATAAAATAAAGGCCATATTCCACACCAAATGCCTCGTGAGCTTCTTTCAGTCACACACTACGTTGTCGCATGACGCTGACGTGCTGTATGATAAGGGCACTGCAGACATGTAGAGAAAGGACTGCTGCTGCTGCTGCTGCTAAGTCGCTTCAGTCGTGCCCGACTCTGTGCGACCCCATAGACGGCAAACCACCAGATTCCCCCGTCCCTGGGATTCTCCAGGCAAGAACCCTGGAGTGGGTTGCCATTTCCTTCTCCAATGCATGAAAGTGGAAAGTGAAAGTGAAGTCGCTCAGTCGTGTCTGATTCTTCGCGACCCCATGGACTGCAGCCCACCAGGCTCCTCCATCCATGGGATTTTCCAGGCAAGAGTACTGGAGTGGGGTGCCATTGCCTTCTCCACAAATCAGACACTCCATGAAGCAGCTTCTAAATAAATCTACAAGTTTCTAAACACCTGACAGATGAATAATGAAGCAGAAATGAATATACCTTCATCTAGCTCTGAGGCACAAATTTAATTGAGAATACTCTTATTTGTTAAAGTCCAAATTCAGTGTCGTTAGTGCACAAGTATTGATGGTACAATTATTACCATAGATTTGCTATGTTTCATCCCCGAAAACCAAACTATTTCTAAATTTGTACACAGAACTTTATATTGTTGTCCACTTTAATGGTACAGATCAGAATCTGAGAAAGAAAGTAACCTCAGGTATCAGTTTTCAAATTTCTTTTCTATTGAAAGCAGTAGGAACATTTTTCTAACAAACTCTTATATTGATTACCAAAGCATAATAAGCGTAACCTTGACAGTGACCCACAATCGAAGCTCACTCCTGTTTCCTCTTAGCAGCAGCCCTGGTGGAATCTCTGAGGGTATCCTGGGCTTTTAGTATTAGAACTTGACTAACCTGGGGATAATATAGAGGGTAAACTTCCAAAACAGAAGAAAAATATATAGCAATTTTTGTGCATACAGTAAACCTGTTTGCCATGAAGGAGGCCTATTATGATTTGTCAATGGTAGAAGACCACCCTACCTACAACAGAGAACCTGGAAGGGATGTCATGTAAAATGGCAACCAGAACACGGACACATTAATTTTCCAGAAAGAGACCATCATAACTGGTTCATCTGTAACAAGCGTGTTGGTCACAGAAACACCCGTAGAGCTGGCTTGCATGAGTGTAGCGGGTAAATCTGGAGAGGAGGTTCTGCGCTATCCGTTTGGGGGAGTATGTGGTAACATGGAGCAATTAGGTATTTGCGTTAGAATTTAGGAATATAAAGTTCTAATGATTGTGTTAAAATGTATGGTCTAGCCCATCAGATTCTCAATATATGGAAATGTACAACATCTTGTTCATTTTAATGATTTTTCCTATCCTCTTGCTGCTAATACTCTAAACTCTTCATGCCCCACTAAGCCTTCCGATTATCTCATTGTCCCTAGAATTCAGCCATCATTACTTCATTCCAATTATCCTACGTCCAAAATGCATGCTCAGCAACACAAAGCATCTCTATCAGCTGCCTGGGGTCCTATCCAAACTGGGTTCAAATCACGTTTTATGGTCACTTCTCTTGTGTCTATTTTTAATATTTACCAAACTACCATATTTACATGGTCTTCTTAATTTAATTTGCTGGTTCTCAATTGGTGAAAATGACAAGGAGTTGGCAATATTTGCAGTCCTCCATGGGTTGATGGATTATTTTCTACTTAAAACACTCAGTTTAGAAATGTTCCTCAGACAATGCGGCTTAAACAAAACAAAACAAAAAAAAGACACACACACACACACTTTCTGCTCTGTTTTTAGTCATTGCTTTGTTTCCATCTGTCAAAGGGACTCTGTGCTCTTTTTCTTTTTTAACAACTTCTCAAATGTTGAAATTTAACCAATAGGCCTTGACTGTGATTTGATTTGGTTTGAGTTACTTTTAATGCTATAAATTGACTTAAATCTTTGGCTACAGTGGAGCAATCCACATAACTGGCTGCCAATATGGAAATTAAAAGGTGAATTATCCAGATACAGCCATACAAACTGGATTAGGGAATGATACGATTGACAGATTGGCTTGAGATACTGCAATGCAGCCCAAGTATCATTCATACGGAACAGACTGAACTTGTAACCTGGAACCTCAAGTTGGTGGTTTGGCTGCTAGAAGAAACTCACAACAGGTAAAATTATCATTTAACCTCCCCTTTCACAGCCCAGAAAGCTAGTGTTTACCAAGTTTTGAGTAAGAAAACAAGCAATGTGATGAGCAGAGACCCAGGACTGTGACTCCAAGTGAACATCTTCAGCTGAACTGGAAATGCTGCATGCAGCCACATCTACTGAAAAGCCAGAAACCATCTTTTTGTATTACATTCGGTAGACCCTTAAATATTGTGTCGAAGAATGAAAGACACACGCATTAAGTAGGGTTCTTCGGGGTAACAGGAGAAAAAGAGGGAAACTGTTCATTTTAAGAAATTGGATCATGTGATTGTGGGGGGGCAAGTCCAAAATTTGCAGAACAGACCAGCAGGCTACAGACTCAGGGAAGAACTGGTGTCATAACTTGAATCTGAAAACAGTCTCAAGGGAGAATACCTTCTTCCTCAGGGGACTTCAAGTTTTTCTCTTAAGGCCTTTAACTGGTTGGTTAAGTTCCACCAACTTCATGAGGATTACCTAATCTGCTTTCCTCAGTCTATTAATTTAAATGCCAATTGCCTCCAAAAAATATCTTCACAGAAAACATTTAGACTGGAATTTAACCACACACCTGGGTGCTACAGTCTAGCCAAGCTGATATCTAAGATTAACCACCAGAGAATAGTAACCTTTACTCTAGTTCTTTTATTTATTCACTCAAAAATTTTTACTGAGTCCTACCTCTTGCTAGGTAATGTCATAAACACTCGTGATGCAATGGGGAATAAGGCTGACTGCATGTTGGCTTTCGTGAAGATCACAGCACAGCCAGGAATATGAACAAGAAAAAACCAGAAGATATTGAGTGAGCCATTGCCTACCAATTAGGAACTTTTGCTGAAGCCTGGAGGAAAAAACTAGGTAATTATCCTGCTATTCTAAAGAGAAGTGCTTGGTTTCTGCAATTATAAGCAAGCACATAATATATGAAGTATATGAAATATGAGTTGAGTGGGAAACTCACGTGTCTCAGAAAGGCCTAACTTCTTCAGGTCGTCTACACTGCATGGTATTTAAGAATTATAGTTTTCATCATGAAGATATTTCTATCTTAAGGAGTTCCCAAGATGGCTGAGTAGAAAGACTCAGAGCTCATCTCCTCTCATGAGCACACCAAAATTATATTTACAGAGCAAATGGCATACTATTTCAGTGAAAAAGACCAGAACATACCAGAAGAGATCTACAACTAAAGATATAAAGAAGAAACCACAACAAGACATACAAGAAGGGACAGTCTCACAATATAGTCAAGAACCACTTCCTGAGGGGGCAATCCACACACAGGAGAATAATTACAACTGTAGAGTTTCTCACCTAGAAGTGATGGGTCTGAGCCCCACAAAGTGTTCCCTAGCCTAGGGGTCCTCCACTGGGAAGATGAGTCCCCAGAATGTTTGGCTTTAAAGGCCAGTGGGGTTTACTTTTGGGAGACCCAGAAAGAAATAAAGAAAGTGAAATCACTCAGTTGTGTCCAGCTCTTTGCAACCCCATGGACTGTAGCCTCCAAACTCCTTCATCCATGGGATATTCCAGGCAAGAATACTGGAGTGGGTTGTCATTTCCTTCTCCAAGGGATCTTCCCAACCCAGGGATCGAACCTGGGTCTCCCACACTGCAGGCAGCCTCTTTACCATCTGAGCCACCAGGGAAGCCTGGGAGACCCAGAGGACTATGGGAAATAGAGACTCCACTCTTAAAGGGTATGTTGATTCCTTCTAGCATAGTTTCCATTTCAATTATTGTGCTTTTTATTCCTGGTTGGTTCTTCTTTATATTTTCTAATATTCTTTAAAAGCTTAATTTCAAAGAAAGGCAATGCCGAAAAATGTTCAGACTACCGCACAATTGTACTCATCTTACATGCTAGCAATATAATGCTCAAAATTCTCCAAGCCAGGCTTCAACAGTACGTGAACCAGGAACTTCAAGTTGTTCAAGTTGGATTTAGAAAAGGCAGAGGAACCAGAGATCAAATTGCCAACATCCGATGGATCATCGAAAAAGCAAGAGAGTTCCAGTAAAACATCTACTTCTGCTTTCTTGACTACGCCAAAGCCTTTGACTGTTGAGATCACAACAAACTGTGGAAAATTCTTCAAGAAATGGGAATACCAGACCACCTTACCTGCCTCCTGAGAAATCTGTATGCAGGTCAAGAAGCAACAATTAGAACTGGACATGGAACAACAGACTGGTTCCAAATTGAGAAAGGAGAACATCAATGCTGTATATTGTCAACCTTCTTATTTAACTTATATGAAGAGTATATCATGTGAAATGCCAGGCTGGATAAAGCAGAAGCTGGAATCAAGATTGCTGGAATAAATATCAATAACCTCAGATATGAAGATGATACCACCCTTATGGCAGAGAGTGAAGAGGAACTAAAGAGCTTTCTTGATGAAAGTGAAAGAGGAGAGTGAAAAGCTGGCTTAAAACTCAACATTTAAAAAACTAAGATCTCAGCATCCTGTCCCATCACTTCATGCCAAATAAATGGGGAAACAGTGACAGACTTTATTTTCTTGGGCTCCAAACTCAGTGCAGAGGGTGACTGCAGCCATGAAATCAAAAGACGCTTGCCCCTTGGAAGAAAAGCTATGACCAGCATAGACAGCATATTCAAAAGCAGAGACATTACTTTGCCAACAAAGGTCCGTCTAGTCAAGGCTATGGTTTTTCATGTATGGATGTGAGAGTTGGACTATAAGGAAAGCTGAGTGCCAAAGAATTGATGCTTTTGACCAGTGTTGTTGGAGAAGACACTTGAGAGTCCCTTGGACTGCAAGGAGATCCAACCAGTCCATCCTAAAGTTAATCAGTCCTGAATATTCATTAGGACTGATGCTGAAGCTGAAACTCCAATACTTTGGCCAACTGATGCGAAGAACCGACTCATTGGAAAAGACCCTGATGCTGGGAAAGATTGAACGCAGGAGGATGAGATGTTAGGATGGCATCACTGACTCAATGGACATAGTTTGAGCAAGCTCCAGGAGTTGGTAATAGACAGGGAAGCCTGGCGTGCTGCAGTCCATGGGGTCGCAGAGTCAGACATGACTGAGCAACTGAACTGAACTGAGCTGAACTTCTTGCTTTATTCACCCATTCATCTCCCAGTTTCTTCGATCATCCTTACAATTATTACCTTGAATTCTCTCAGATAAATTTCCTGTCTCCACCTCACTTAGTTCTTCTTGTAGGACTTTATCTTTTTCCTTCATTTGAAACATGTTCCTCTGTCGCCTCCTTTTGCCTAACTTGCTGTTTTTATTTCTATGTTTCTGGTAGGTCGGTTACATTTTTCTGAGCTGAGAGAAATGGCCTTTTGTGGAAGATGTCTTTTATGCCCCAGTGCCACACTCCCTTCTGGTCACCAGAGTTATTTGCTCTAGCGGTGCCCACTGTGTGGCTGTGCGGGTCCTTCTGTTGTGACAGACTGATACTGTGGGTGGTCGGGTGAATGTGGCCAGTCCCAGTCTGGTTTGCTGCCAGGCCCTAACTTGTGCAGAGGCTGCAGGGCACTGGTTGGCAGGACAGGGCCATGATATACTTTTAATGCATATAAATGAACTTAATGCTCCAATCAAAATATATAGAATGGTTGAATGAGTATAAAACATAATGCCAACATTATGATCCACCCTCGGTAGACTAGATAGACCAGTGTTTATTAAAAGAAATATTTTTTAACACATGCCATGAGGAGTCACACTATTTTAAGACAGATGACACCTTGATACAACTAAGAGCAATTCCAGGACTAACAGGGAAGTAGCTGAGGAAAGTGGCCGCTTCTCATTTGAGTGACTCTTAGAAACAATGAAGAACCTCTTTATTAAGCTATAAGTGAGGCTGTGTGAAGGAAGCAAAGAGGACAGAGGGCAGATAGAGGTGGTCAACAAGTCTTATCTTTTCTTCCTGGCTGAGCCTTCACAGAAACTTTCTTCAAGATACTGAAAGTGTATGTATCCTAGGAAAAATAGCCATAGCATGTTTATAAAAGATCACTGTGGTAAGCTCTTGCCAAGACTTAAGGATCATAGCTGTCTTCTTTGACTATCCTTCATAGTCTAGAGAAAATGAATGATGATAATGTTACTCATCTACAAGAGTTCAGTTTTCTCCATAAACACAGCTGTGTCATGAGTTAAGCAAATTCAATATGTGAAAATTTGGATTGACTGAAAAATAAACAGAAGATGACTATTTGCACCATAAAGGAATTCTGTGCTTTATGAACGATTCATCATGGAATTATTTTGAATAGTGAGGTCTCTTAATGATCCTGAAATAGAGCCCTGTTTATAAGCCTGTGATTAGCATGTAACTGTTTAAGGCTTCATCAACTGTATATAGAAAGGTATAGACACCTTGATGGTTCTCTTTCATGAAAGACTCTGTTTATGCTTTTCAAAGACAGATCAGTTTTAATTTATTTTACCATTTAGGTTTAAGCGAACTTTTCCCTTAAGTTGACTCTTTAGGAAAACAATTTCTATTATTTCAATGATAGTTAAAATGATTTTGTCTATTTGATCATCTAATTCTAGAAAATAATACTAGAGCCATCATTTTAGTAAGAATATGGTATGTAATCACATCACTTGTGTTACTGTCAGAACACTGCATCTATGAATAAGTAATTACCAGACTAATATGTGAAACCATTTAAATGTGACAAAAGTTAGGAGGCAGAAGCAGGTAATAAACAGCAACAGGGAATACAGGAAGATTCCTGTTCTCACTTCACAAGACAATGGGAGACAGTGTGTTATGTGCTCAGTTGCTCAGTCATGTCTGACTCTTTGTGGCCCCGTGGACTATAGCCTGCCAGGCTCCTCTGCCCATGGAATCTTCCAAGCAAGAACACTGGAGCGGTAACCGTTTCCTACCCTAGGGGATCATCCCGACCCAGGGATCAAACCTGAGTCTTCTGAGTCTCCTGCATTTACAGGTGGAATTTTTACCACTAGCACCACCTGGGAAGTGGGAGAGGGTATCAAGAGATATTGTCAAATGTTGCTGGAACCAAAAGAATGATCATTTAAAGCTCTAAAAGGTAAAACAAACAAACACAAATGTGAGAGCTGAAAATAATAAATCTACTCATCAAGAACTGGGAAAAGAAGAGAGAAATGGTGTTCAGCTTAAGTAATCCTTATCTTCCATAGTGGAAGGCTGGTCAAAATATACAGTCTGAAGTTTTTAAATCAAGAAAATATCATAATATAAAACATTACATTTAAACTTGTCAGTGAAAGTACCAGAAGAACTAAAGGAGAAAAGGCTAAAAGCCTTTCCTTTGTAAAGTAAAGATAGGAAAAGAATGGATGGTGGGCAGAAAGTTTCTTTCCAGCAAAAATCCTTTGCTGCTGTATTTATTTAACTGTGTACCTGTTCTAACTTGATTTAATCAAAACTTTTGTATGTACGCAATAAAGGCACACAACCGCACCAGGACTGTCAATGGCTCCCAACTTCCTGACAACAAAATGCAAAGTTATCAGGATGATCAGGAGGCCACGCCTGACCTAGAAATGCTTACCTGTCTATCCTCCTTTACCAGTTCCCAATGTCCATCTGCAATCCATCTGTACTGAACAACTTACAGCTCCTCCAGATTCTTCTTTTTCTCCTGCTCCTCAGCATTCTTGTATGTTCTTCTGCTTGCTATTAGCCTATTGGGTCTCCCACCCATTTCCTATCTTTCCTATGCTCTGCTCTGCATCATTAGGAGCTGACTTCTGCAAAACATATTCCTCAACTCCCCTGCCTGGGCAGCAAGGGGCAGGGATGAAAAACTTGCATGCTGGAGAAAGGTAAAACTCAGGGTATTTTCCCTTACATCTCTGCTACTGGTTGCTTCCCTGACAGTGCTGCACGTCCTTGATGGTCCCAGCTCCTGGTAAGCAGACCCTTCCATGGCATTATTCCCATCTGGTGACCCCAGCTGTCCTGCTCCTGTCAATACAACCACTTCTTTTTATCTCTCTAGCCCTAAGAACCAAAGTGGTTGGTTTTTTTAGGTGCTTAACTGTAGCCATGAAGTTAAAAGATGCTTCTTGAAAAGAAAACTGTGACAAACCTAGACAGCATTTTAAAAAGCAAAAGACATCATTTTGCCTACAAAGGTCCATATAATCAATGTTATGGTTTTTCCAGTAGTCATGTACGGGTATGAGAGTTGGACCATAAAGAAGATTCAGTGCCAAAGAATTGATACTTTTGAATTGTGGGGATGGAGAAGACTCTTGAGAGTCCCCTGGACTGCAAAAAGATCAAACCAGTTAATCCTAAAGGAAATAAACCCTGAATAATCATTGAAAGGACTGATGCTGAAGCTGAAGCTTTGGTCACCTAATATGAAGAACTGACTCATTGGAAAAGAACCTGATGCTGGGAAAGATTGAAGGCAAAAAGAGTAGGGGGCGGCAGAGGATGACATGGTTAGATAGCAACACTGACTCAATGGACGTAAATTTGAGCAAACTCTGGGAGGTAGTGGAGGACAGAGGAGCCTGGCATGCTGCAGTCCGTGGGATCACAGAGTCGGACATGGCTTAGTGACTGAACAACAACAACAATCTCTGAATTGCTTCCTCTTTAACAACAACAATCTCCGAATTGCTTCCTCTGTTTTACTTACTCTATCAACTCTACCAGTACCTTTGCAGCTTCTTATAGTAAATTCTCTCTCTTGAACTACATGGAGTGGCTTCCATCTCTCTGATTGGACCTAAGTAGAATTGATTAACTCTATCTGTCCATAAAGAATAAAGTCTGAGGTCACCACCTTCAAGAAGCCTTTCTGGTCTTGGTTAGCAGCTCTTCTTTTGTCTTCCAGATTTCTCTGTAGGAGTGATGACTCCTACTTTCACACTGCATTGTAGATGTTTCCTTGTTCTATCTTTCCAGAAGAATGTGAAGGCCTTAAGGGTTGAGACCCTGTCATGTTTGACTTATTTTTCCTGTGTTAAATACTGACTGGACCCAGTGAGCACTGAGCAAATATCTATTGAATGATGATACTAGAAGAATGGAAGTTTTTCTCTTCTGATTGAGAGTAGAGTTGACTTTCTAAACACACAAATTTGCTAGTCCTAAGCACCCCACTCCAGTACTCTTGCCTGGAAAATCCCATGGACAGAGGAGCCTGGTAGGCTGCGGTCCATGGGGTCGCGAAGAGTCGGACACGACTGGGCGACTTCCCTTTCGCTTTTTACTTTTCACTTTTCATGCACTGGAGAAGGAAATGGCAACCCACTCCATGTTCTTGCCTGGAGAATCCCAGGGACGGGGGAGCCTGGTGGGCTGCCGTCTATGGGGTCACACAGAGTCGGACATGACTGAAGCAACTTAGCAGCAGCAGCAGCAGCAAGGTCACTCTTATGAATAGTCACTGAAGTATTCTCTAAACTGTGTCTTCCACCTCTGTGAGTACTTTTTAAGTGTTTTCCACCACGACACCCTATAAAACATACACTTTATACAGAGACTCAGTGCTTTGATGATATGTACAAATGTACACAAGACTGGTAGTTTCTATTCTATTCCTTTCAACTCTGTTCTATTTTATTTTAAAACTTCTGGTTGTAACCTACTAAATTAATTTCATGAAAATCTAATAGTTCACAAACTTTCAATTGAAAAGTCTACCTTAGGTTATAGAGATGGTTTTCACTCATACAAGAGGACTTCAGAGATACAGACAGATTATTTCCACCATGCTCTTTTAAAATTGTTCCCTCCAATATATTACAGATACCTGAACTATGACTGTTATCTCTTAGCTGCCTTATGTTAAAGACTGAATATCTACTACAGGACAAGGAACAACTGACAGGTTCAAAATTGGGAAAGAAATAAAGCAAGGCTATTTGTTGTCACCCTGCTGCTGCTGCTAAGTCACTTCAGTCATGTCCGACTCTGTGTGACCCCATAGATGGCAGCCCACCAGGCTCCCCCATCCCTGGGATTCTCCAGGCAAGAACACTGGAGTGGGTTGCCATTTCCTTCTCCAATGCATGAAAGTGAAAAGTGAAAGGGAAGTCGCTCAGTCGTGTCTGACTCTTCGCGACCCCATGGACTGCAGCCCACCAGGCTCCTCTGTCCATGGGATTTTCCAGGCAAGAGCACTGGAGTGGGGTGCCATTGCCTTCTCCGTGTTGTCATCCTACTTACTTAAATTATATGCAGAGTATATTATATGAAATGTCATGCAAGCTAGAATTAAGATTTCCAGGAGAGATAGCAATTAACCTCAGATATGCAGGTGATACCATTCTAATGGCATAAGGTGAAGAGGAACTAAAAGCCTCTTGATGAGCATGAAAGAGGAGAGTGAAAAATCTGGCTTGAAATTCAGCATTAAAAAAACTAAGATCATGGCATTTGGTCCCACCACTTCATGGCAAATAGAAAGGGAAAAAGTGGAAGCAGTGACAGATTTTATTTTCTTGGGCTCCAAAATCTCTGCAGACAGTGACTACAGTCATAAAAATAAAAGACGCTTGCTCCTTGGAAAGAAAGCTATGACAAATCTAGACAGTGTATTAAAAAGCAGAGGCATCACTTTACCGAAAAAGGTCCATATAATCAAAGCTATGGTTTTTCCAGTAATCATATATGGATGTAAGAGTTGAAACATAAAGGAAGCTGAGCACCAAAGAATTGATGCTTTTGAACTGTGGTACTGGAGAAGACTCTTGAGAGTCCCTTGGACTGCAAGGAGATCAAACCAGTCCATCCTAAAGAAAATCAACCCTGAATATTCATTGGAAGGACTGATACTGAAGCTCCAATACTTTGGCCACCTGATACAAAGAACTGACTCATTGGAAAAGACCCTAATGCTGGGAAAGATTGAAGGCAAAAGGAGAAGGGGGCAGCAGAGAATGAGATGGTTAGATAGCATCATCAACTCAATGGATATGAATTTGAGCAACTTTCAGGAGACAGTGGAGGCCAGAGGAGCCTGGCATGCTGCAGTCCATGGGGTCGCAGAGTCGGACACAACTTAGCGACTGAACAACCTACTGCAGCTAACAATACTACTAATAATTATAATTCTTCTTGGAAGGTGTAACACTTTATTATCACATATACCCCAATATTTACAAACGAGTTTCAGATCTTTCTATAAGGGTAAGATTTGTTGAATAGGGAATGAAAAAGTGTTGAACACCTGGAGGGAAAGAGAAAAGATTTCCTAATTTGGAAATACACACTTACACAAAAGTAAAGGTTTAAGCCACTCAATAATTTGTATCTTGAATGTTTAATTGAACAACTTAGATATGTTGACATTCTGATCAATAGGAATTCATGAACCTTTCAAGGAACATACTTCAAAGATGATTTTTGATTTGTTCAATTCTATCTTAAAATGAGTTTTAAAACATTCATAATCTTGGATAGTGCATGGAACAGGCTGCAGAAAATCAAAATATTATGGTCTCATTGATCAAATATTTTGGATCAGGCTTACTATCAGAATATCCTCAACAGAATTACAGGGCACTCCTCCATCTCTCCTTTCTCATACACAGATACTGTTTTTCTTATGTACAGACACAAAAATAATTTTTTCCAAGGTATAACAGGAGACCATCCCTGAGCCATCTGTGAGCAATTTCACATCTGAAACATATAACCAAGGTCAGTAACAAAAACACATAATAGATGGCTCAGGGTCAAAGTCTATATCCTGAACAAAGAGGTAGATGTGATCCAAAGCAAAAGAAACGTCACATTCTTTTCTTTGTCTTCAGTTTCTAGAGGCTCTCAACTCTAGGTTTAATGGAGCTGGGCATGGAGAGATGAGAACTGTTACATGTGATCCTTCTTATTAACATGGTATAGTTTTTAAAAATGGGTATAAGTGCCTCTACCAAACTACTATTTGGTATTATTAAAAGACTTTTGTACATGGTCAATAGTGAAGCAGGAAAAAAAAATATTGAGTCAGATTTTTAAATAAAGTGCTTGTAATGCAAGAGTTTTGTTCAAGCCTGCATTGTGCATTCCATAAATGCTGAGGGTAGTCTATAAAAGGGATAGTGACAAGAATAAGAGAAAAAGAAAGGGAGATTATAAGATGGAGAGGGAGAGAAAATAGGAGATATTTTTATATGACTAAGTTTCTTTCTTTCTGGTAAAGCTTAGACCTTACCAAAAATGTACAGCATTATATTTTAGATCAGATTCTGTTCAAAGCCTAGGTTTCTTGCTGATAATTAGATTGTCCTTAAAGAAATAGTGCTATGGGTTGAATTGCATGCCCTAATAATTCATATGTTGATGATCTAATCCCCATTAGCTCAGAATGTGACTTTATTTGGAAATAGGGTCAATGTTGGTATCACTGGTTAAGCTGAGTTCAATCTGACTGTAGTGCAGTGAATCTGATCCAATATGACCAATGACTTTATGAAAAGGGGAAATTTGGACATAGAAACGAGCATGTACAGAGGGAAGATGGTATGAAGAGACACAGGGAGAAGGTGGCTATCTACAAGGTCAAGGAGCTAGACCTGGGATAGATTCTTTTCTCAAATCTTGTTTCTGGACTTTTAGCTTTCAGAACCTTGAGACAATACACTTCTGTTAAGTCATCCAGGTTTTTGTTTTTAATCTTTGTTATGGCAATCCTGGCAAACCAGTACAGAAACTAAGGCAGATTTTAGTTCCTTCACTAAGATGTAAAAGACCTGTAAAATATTAAGCATTGCTCTGAGATAGGGATAGACTGATGAGTTGCTCAGTCCTTACATTCAAAGAGTTAACAATCACAGTTAGGCATTCAAAAGCAAGCAGAATATTTATTGAACCACCCTAATGAAGGAGAAAAAGATGGCAAATATAACTGTTCTGGCTGTAAAGATAACCAGAGAGGCGAGAGTAAGTGACTTCTTAAGAAGAACATCACAAGAGTGAATTGAACTTTTCTCACTTAATTTGCCCAGAAACAAATGGTTTCATTTGTAAGTTAGGACTAAGGAGGGTGAGAGTGGAGAGCCCTTTCTTTAACTGGGGGTCATCTGAGAGGTTGGGTATTACATGGAGGAGGAAATGTTGAACTCCAAACATTTGTCTCACTCTGCTATTTCCCTTCTTCACTCTTATTTACATTTGTGTGTGTGTGTATAATTATCTTCCTTCTGTTGGTAGTATGCTTGTGAGATGTATGTATGGTGGGCTCAAAAACACTATTTCTGAGAAATAGTCGGCAGTGCTTGAGATGACATGGTCTATGTTGGCACCGACCGATAATTATACAAGATGTCTGGTATTTTACAGCATGATTTCCATGAAGTCTCATACAAGATTCATATTCAAGAGATGTTTTTGCTGTATACAAGTCTTCAAAACTTCAGGTTATAGTATTGGCTCCAAAAAAATCCCACTCTACCTTACTGTATGTGTGCCAGTTCAGTTCAGTCGCTCAGTTGTGTCTGAAGCTTTGTGACCCCATGAATCGCAGCACGCCAGGCCTCCCTGTCCATCACCATCTCCTGGAGTTCACTTAGACTCACGTCCATCGAGTCAGTGATGCCATCCAGCCATCTCATCTTTTGTCATCCGCTTCTCCTCCTGCCCCCAATCCCTCCCAGCATCAGAGTCTTTTCCAGTGAGTCAACTCTTCGCATGAGGTGGCCAAAGGACTGGAGTTTCAGCTTTAGCATCATTTCTTCCAAAGAAGTCCCAGGGCTTATCTCCTTCAGAATGGACTGGTTTTATCTCCTTGCAGTCCAAGGGACTCTCAAGAGTCCTCTCCAACACCACAGTTCAAAAGCATCAATTCTTCAGTGCTCAGCTTTCTTCACAGTCCAACTCTCACATCCATACCTGACCACTGGAAAAACCATAGCCTTGACTAGATGGACCTTTGTTGGCAAAGTAATGTCTCTGCTTTTGAATATGCTATCTAGGTTGGTCATAACTTTTCTTCCAAGGAGTAAGTGTCTTTTAAGTTCATGGCTGCAGTCACCATCTGCAGTGATTTTGGAGCCCTGAAAAATAAAGTCTGACACTGTTTCCACTGTTTCCCCATCTATTTGCCATGAAGTGATGGGACCAGATGCCATAATGTTAGTTTTCTGAATGTTGAGCTTTAAGCCAACTTTTTCCCTCTCCTCTTTCACTTTCATCAAGAGGCTTTTTAGTTCCTCTTCACTTTCTGCCATAAGGTATCATCTGCATATCTGATGTTATTGATAGTTTTCCCAGAAATCTTGATTCCAGCCTGTGCTTCTTGCAGCCCAACATTTCTCATGATGTACTCTACATGGAAGTTAAATAAGCAGGGTGACAATATACAGCCTTGACAGACTCCTTTTCCTATTTGGAACCAGTCTGTTGTTCCATGTCCAGTTCTAACTGTTGCTTCCTGACCTGCATATAGGTTTCTCAAGAGGCAGGTCAGGTGGTCTGGTATTCCCATCTCTTTCAGAATCTTCCACAGTTTATTGTGAAACACACAGTCAAAGGCTTTGGCATAGTCAACAAAGCAGAAATAGATGTTTTTCTGGAACTCTTGCTTTTTCGATTATCCAGTGGATGTTGGCAATTTGACATCTGGTTCCTCTGCCTTTTCTAAAACCAGCTTGAACATCTGGAAGTTCACAGTTCACTGTATGTAGGTACTAATCTAGATTACACTCTGTTAGATACTAGCAATTCAATTTTTGTGTCTTTTACAGAAATATACCCTTGTGTGTGTGTGTGTGTGTGTATGTGTGTGTGTAATATAGCAAATACTTATTTATCCATTAGAGGGCAGTGTTTCACAAATTTTAATTTTGTTGTCACCTAGAAATTTGAATGGTCAATTCCCTGACAAAATAATTTTTTTTTAATTCTTCAAAAATTCTCACTATTACAATGATTAACTCAGAGTTTTGAAGACCATATAGATGAGATCTTCATATAGACTGTAAATTCCAAGAGCACATTGAACACTTATTTAGTACACTGGTTTTTTATAAGGCACCAGGACATAAGTGATGACAAATGTACAAACTGCTTGAAGCATCAAACTGGCACTGATGAGACTAGGTAATGAAATACTAGGGCTTAAGATTATTTACTTGGCATTAGAAACTATCTGGTCTTCAAATTTTTCATTGGCCTATCTAAACAGGCCATTTCCTTAAAGTTTCTGTATAGTTTGAGCATAGAGAGAGCAGTCCATGACTCTTTGGACTACTATCAAATCTAAGAAAATTAATGCATAATGAAAATTCTAGAAAGAAGTATGTTGGCTGATGCACTGATTACTCTGGACAGGAAGTAGGTGTGAGCAAACGTGGAGTAAATTTTCACCATTAACTTTATTTTTTTGTAGAGTTAGAATTTGATATAAGAATTATATAAGAAGCATTGTATGTTTTTTATAAAAGGGTAGACTTGATAGCATCCTTCAGTTGAAAATAAAAATATTATTACCTGAGTTGAATTTTAAAGCCTTTTTTTTCTTTCTAAAGAAAATGCTATAGAGGTATTTTAGAGAGAAACATTTTGTATACAATCATAGATTATGGATTCAGGAGTGGAATACACAGAATAAAGTAAATATTGCAGTTGGGAATTTTCATACTTTGTTATAGTTTGGGTAATTTTACAATTCTAAGATGTATACTAAGACTCCAATGAGAAGAGATTTCACTGTCCCCTGTCTCTATACAAAAATGTTTTCTAACAAAGAATAAATTTAATAACTAAAGGTACTTAGAATTATTAAAAAAAGAGATCATTTGATAGATATGAAGATGGTAAATTTTAAATGATCAAATTTTTACTTCTTTCCACTCTTAGTAGCAGCTCATGTGCAGATAGTTACTTAGCAGCCATAGTTACTTAGATTGCCTGTTAAAAAGAAATGCCACAAGGAACTATGATTCATTCTTGCAAACTCCTCTAAATTCCAAGATACAAAGTCAAAACAAATTCTGTCTACTACATTGTTATGCCTTTCACCACTTCCCAAGCCTTTTCCACTTTTTAATTCATGTCCATGACCTTCAAAGTTTTTGACGAGACTTTAGGAGGTGAACTAATAGGCGTATCCAGCTATCTGATATTTTCTGTTTCCCAGATGCCATTCATGAACTTTAAAGCTAGGGGATATTTGTTAATGAATGGAAGTAAAGTGTGTATTATGTAGCTTATCCCTTCTCAGCAGTTTTCTTTTCTAACTGAATTATTTGGTCCTCCAGAGTTTTATCTCTGGATGGTTTGAAAGAGCAAGTTTCCAAAATTTAAACTATTCCTGGTCAAAGACCTCAGCTATTTGGAACATCTACAAATGTTAGCCTGGATTACTTCTAAGAAATGCATCAATAGGATAGGATTCGTTCTCAAATTTGCATAGTTACCCAACAATGTTAACTTCACTCTCCTCTTATGTCTCACATCTATGAGTAACGTGCACTTTGGTGGGACGCAGTGATGAGTGAAAATGGCCACAAAGGAAATCTGTGGCCTGGGAAATTCCGTGAGTTTGATGGCTTAATATCAGTATGAGATAACACGTCTAGACTACATAAATTGAAATGCCATTATATGTTTTAAAATAAGGGAAAGATTTGGAAAATGCATTTACCTAATTCATTTTGGGTCCATGAAAACACCGATATGCAGGGTAAGTGCAAGATTTTAACACTCAGCATTATTACCATTACTCCTGGACATACAGACCTTCAAAATTAATTCATTTACCTCTTTGGCTAGGTCTTTTTAAGCCTGTAAACAATGGTCTTCAGTCTTATCTGGATCACCTTGGTGGACTGAACTAAAGAGTACCTCTGTTACCCATTTTGCTGACTGGAGTTTGATGTCAAACTGGTGCCAGAGGAGGGTGAGTCTCTCAAGCAAAAGAAAATCTTTCCTTCTGCCAGGCCACAAGGTGGGGCATTAAGAATGTGTTGACATACTGCACCTTGGGAAATCTGCAAAAACCTAAGGGCTGAGCAACAAGAGGAAACTGAGGCCATTTCTGGTTGACAGGTCATTGGGCTTCCTCCAGTGTTCCTATTTCCACAGATCTTTTTCAAATTATGACCACTCTCAAGTTCTTCTAGTCTTGCCAACTCAAAGAAAATAGGCTTGCCTATTGCTTCTCTGGAAACAGAGGTGTGCTGGCACGAGTTTCCTCAAATTCTTTCTCTTCCTGATACAAACTTAGCCTTATGTTTACTAAAATTCAACTCTTTTCTCAAGTAGAGGACTGCCTCCAACACTTTTGCAGTCTTTCAAACTGTAATCTTCATCTCATTCCATTCTATCCAATTATCCTTTCAGAATCTTCCTCCATCAACTAGTATCTTACTTCCTCTTAACCTAAAATCATATTCAATTTTTTCACTTCAAAAACCCCCCCGAAACTCTGTTTGTTTCCCTACCTCCCTAAAGTGTCACAAACACAGCAACATCTCACTTATTTAACAAAGATTGAGTAAGTAACGTGACTAAGAGTTGATGTAATCTTGACTAAGAATTGTTGTCTCCACCAGCTACACTCTACTCTTGATTTTTGTTGTTGTTGTTCTTATTCTCACAAAGCTTCTAACACAGAGATCCAGAAATCCCCCCTCCATACGTGAAATTTCTGCAGTATCTCGCACTGACCGTGCCTGAATTTCTCTCCAAGAAAACTTCTGTGACATCACATCTCCTGGACTGCCTCCTACTTCTCTGACTGTTTACTTGATAGTTCCTGGTCCTCTCTCAATGTAGTAAATCAGTGGACCTCAAACCTTACTGTGCATCAGAAACACTTAGAACACGGATTTGTGTATTCTACTCAAAAGTTTCTGATTCAGGAAGTCTGTGGTAGGCCCTGGGAATGTGCATTTCTAAGAAATGCTGACTCTGATGCTGCTACTCTAAGGTCGTAGGGCTTCCCAGGTGGTGCGAGTGGTAAAGAACCTGCCTGCCAATGCAGGAGATGTTAGAGACGTGGGTTCAATCCCTGGTTCGGGAAGATCCCCTGGAGAAGGGAATGGCAGCTCACTCCAGTATTCTTGCCTGGAGAATCCTATGGACAGAGGAACCTGGCAGGCTACAGTCCATGGGGTCACAAAGAGTCGGACACGACTGAAGCAACTTAGTATACACACATCTTGCCTGAAATAAACATATTGTATCCTCTCACCTGCATTGCTTCCTATTTTACACTCTCTTATTAAGAGAATTCACCTGTTACCATGTGTCATCTGTTACCTGTGTATGAATGAAGTGCAGTCGCTCCGTCATGTCCGACTCTTTGCGACCCTATGGACTGTAGCCTACCAGGCTCCTCTGTTCCTGGGATTTTCCAGGTAAGAGTACTGGAGTGGGTTGCCATTTCCTTCTCCAGGAGATCTTCCCGACCCAGGAATCGAACCCAGGTCTCCCGCATTGTAGGCAGACGCTTTACCGTCTGAGCCACCAGGGAAGTCCGCATGAATGATCCCTCCTAAGCCCATATAAAGGTCCAATCAATCCCCGTGCTGAACTCTTCACCCAGGTCAACCCAGGGTGACTAGTACCAACAAAACGTCTCCCCTTTGTTTGCATATTTCACAGGTTCCTCACATCAGTATGTCCAGTATAGCACACATGTGTCCGGCACTCCAAGTGGACTTCTTTGTTTATGCTTTCTTTCTCACTTGTCATGAGCAACTCACCTGCACAAGTAAGAAACCTTGGGGTCAAATTCAACTTCCACTTCCTTTGATCTCAGTCCTTCTTGCCCCCACAATAATGGTTTGCAAATTCCTGTAAACTCTATCTTCAATATACTTCTCTGCTTTTTTTCCCCTAATTTTTCTCATCTCCTGTATCGCAAACATACCCTAGCTGAGCCTCCTGCTCTCATTCTCTCTCATCCAGTTTTAAAATCTATCTTCCTAAAATTCATATCCAGCTACCTGACGCTTCCACAGAGACAAAACTTTTAGTGAGTCTCCATTATCTGTCTCCATAACACCAGAGAGTTATGGTGTCTTAGCATGACATTCACAATCTAGCCCCCACCTAATTTCATATTGTGAGTTACCCCTTTGTTTCTAGATGTATGGGGGTACCTGAGCGCTCGCCACATCCAGAATCAACCACTTACAGTTCATTCACATGTACACTCAGGTGGGGTGTTTCCCTTCACCTTGTAGTCATCCACACTCCCCAACACTCACCTGTCTTCCCAACTCCCCACACAACTAATAGCCCTCTCTTAGGCTCCCATATTTTTTTCATGCAGCCTTGATGAACTTTCCCAGCTGGTGTCATGAGCTTTGTATATTTGTCAGGCTACCTTGCTGAGTTTGAAACTTCTTGAAACTGTGTATCAGCCATGTTTGTGTCCCTGGTACCTAGCATAGTTCTTAGGAGATAGCAGGTTTGGGGAAAATATTTAGTTTGAAGTCCTACAGTCAAACAAATGTCATAAAGTAGGACAGACAAATATCCATGAGAGACGGATTTTAAGCCATTGTGGCTGGGACTGTAATATCTATTTTTCCTTCCCCAAACTACTAGAGTTGGAGTATTTACTCAGTGGTCACAGATGTGCCCTGACTTGGATCACCTAGTGACTACCTCAAAGAACAAGTTTCAAATTAGGTCTGCATAACACATTTCCTAAAGCCCTAACTCTCCCACTTCGAGTTGTCATTTGCTCTTATGGCAGAGCCATCATGTACCACACCTTACAGAATCCATAAATCTACTCTAGACCTCATTTTTGCTCCCCATTTATATTTGTCAAATGACAACCTGTCTGGGCCTCAGTCCCCTCATTTCTAAAACTGAGGTACCAGCAGTCCCTATCTCTGGCCTAGGCCTTTAAAACAGTTTCTCAACTAGATTTTCTGAATCATTTTCTCCCTCTCCATTAAATACTTCTTTGTTAAGTATTTAAATATAAAATGAGTAAATATATACTAGCTGCTCAATTAAGAGTAACTACTTTTAATGTTAGGCATATTTTGAGTCTATTCTAAAGACCTATAGCACAAAACTCCAAAGATTAAGGTCTCCAGGGCATTTGCACATATTAAAATGTCTATATTTTATATATAATTATCAGAGACACACATTTTTTTTTTTTTTTGCAATTGGGCCTGGAATTGCTGGAAATGATTTTTCACTCCTTAGATGCCAGAAATGTGCTTTACTAGTCCTATACAAACTGACTTGTTACCATATAGACACATATCCCATTTACTGAAATGTTTCTACATACCGCAGAAGAGAGCTATGACCCTATATCATATTGCAGTTCTTAATAATGGATATGGGGGTAGCAAATATTAATATGCTGAAACCATTGAATCTGTTTTTTCTTATTAGTAAAAATTGCATTTTTCTTTAAACCACAAAGATTTTAAGTTTTCCTCTGGGAAATTAAAAAAAAAAGTAATTTGATATCAAAATGTAAAATCACTTAAACTCCTTTATCTACCTCACACAGAGCTCTTAGCCAAAATATTTTCCTACTGAAAACTTCATTTTATTCTGCATTTAGAAAATACTCATTCATTCTTGGAGCATTCCTGGGCTTTAAGGGAGATAATTCCAAAACTCTATCCTCACTTCACCCCCTGAAATTTGAGACTTTAAAGGGAATCTGAGACGCCAAGAGGTTAAATGGCTTTCTCAGGACCACACACCATGTTAGGGTCAGAGCTGAGGTTAGAATCTGCAAGTTTCTCCATTTCTTTCTTTAAGTATTTCATGGGGCTACCCTTCCTCTCTATTTATTTAGGTGTAGTAACTGTGCTGGTCAGCAGTTAGTGGGGTTTCACAGTGTGACAATAAGATATTTAAAAGATGACCTTTTAAGAAAGCATGTTGTGCCCTTTGTTTAAAGTAACATAGATACTTCTCAAATAAATCTTCCTCTCCATTTGTCTGAATCTGGAAGTCTGTGTATGTGAACATACCAGGTAACCAGCTTTGGGATATATGTGTGTCTTGCTTGATCCTTTAGGAAAATCCCCTTCCCATGACCATCTTGATTTATGGTTTTGAAAGAAATTAACAACATATCTCCAAATTATACCTTGAAAAATAAGAGGAAATAATTTATTTACTGCTATGGGTTATAGCATTTGTGACATAATGAACTAGCCTATAACTTCCATCAGACAGGGATGCATCTAAGTATGTCATTCAGTGACCGACTCAGGCACCATCATAGTCTATATGAATGGTGCCCTCTTGAGTTTACAATGCATAACATGTGTGGCCACACTGACAAAGCTGAAGGTTATATCCAAGTGCAGAATTATTTCCAGCTATGTCCTCTTGCTTATCCCATGAAAGTACTGACTGATATGTGCCATCAAAATGTTTAAGAAAATGTCACAGTATATGTGCTGTGCGCTCAAGTCACTCAGTCGTGTCTGACTCTTTGCCACACTATAGACTGTAGCCTGCCAGGCTCTTCTGTACATGGGATTTCCCAGGTGAGAATACCGCAGTGGGTTGCCTATTCTTTCTCCAGGGGATCTTCCTGACCCAGGGATCTAACTGGCATCTCAAACTTGGTAGGCAAATACTTTACCACTGAGCCATCTGGTATGCCATATAGAAGAAAGTAAAATCTGCCTTAGGAGTTTTTTGCCTTAATTTTTTATTAGTCATTTTTTAAAAAATCCATTTTCTCTCTTTTGTTTTCTATCATCGATCTCTACTTTGCTACTGTAGTTTTATGCTATTTTATTATTTATTTTCCTTTTTTTAAACTCTTCTCCAAAAAATAATAAAAGTTAATGCACCTGTATCATATTGCAGTTCTGAATAACGAATATGAGAGAAGCAAGTGTTCACTATGCTTAGCCTATTTTTTCTCCTTAGTAATAAAAACGGTTTCTGTGCTTCTTAACCAACAAACATATTAAATTGTCACTTGGGTAACTTACTTTTGACTTGGACTTAGCTCTCCCCCATAAGTCCTTTTTTCTTTCTCTAAATTCTCTTAATTTGTTTTATTACTAGTTTGTTCTTAGAATTGGATAAACAGTGTGAAATATCAATCCAGGGCAATTTAGTTCCAATTTGAGTCGTTCTGTATGAAGAGTTTTGTGACTATGAGCCTATTTGTTTAGTTGCTTCCTCTGAAAAAAATGAAAAAGATAGATCAAACAATCCCTGGTGTCTCGCACAGTTTTAAAGATTTGTATATTTATGGATTCTTTTTTTTTTTTACAACACTGGATGCAAGGTAAATTATTTGTGCTTTAAGGAAATAGCAACTTTATCATATATGTGCTTTAAGATACATACTGACTTTTAGGTTCCATTTTCAGATGGTAAAGAATCTGTCTTCAATGCAGGAGACCCAGGTTTGAACCCTTGGTAGGGAAGATCCCCTGGAGAAAGAAATGCCTACCCACTCCAGTATTCTTGCCTGGAGAATCCCACGGACAGAGGAGCCTGGCAGGCTACAGTCCATGGGGTTGCAAAGACTCAGACACGACTGAATGACTAACACTTTCAACACTTTCACCTTGACAAATAATCTAGGTTATACCTGAAAAAACACTTAGGGTCAGCCCTATGAAGTCTTGAGAAACAACCATTTGCCCTGAGAGGTAGTTTGGTAAGCTAAAACATGAGCTCAGGCTGGCCCTGGCAAGGGAGTCCAGTTTCTATCTTCTTCTTCCAGTATTAATTTTATCAGATATAACAGAAGTTCACCTGTAAAATGAAGGTGATATAAAACTTCTAAGGTTTCTGTAAGACTAAAATGAGATAACATATACTATGGCATCTGACACTGAGGCACCATTTAATACGTATTAGTACTCCTTTAGTCCTTCTACCATTTCAAAGTAAAAAGAGCTATCTAACCCAGAGATTAGGGTTTTATTTGCAGGAACTAAAGTTAAAAATATTGGCTTTAATAGAGGTATGACTTATTTCTGGAGTCAGAAATAAGAGCATGAAGTAATTAATTCACTAGTAGGCAGCCAATCCAGACTATTGAGACGCTGGGAGCACACTTTGGTCTGAGTGACAGGTAACTTCACTACCTTGTGGCACACCATGAAACCCTGACTCATGTCTGCCTAGCATAGCATCAGCAAGCCATCTAGGGTTTCCTAGCAGGAACTGTCTGACCCTTTGCAACCCCATGGACTGTAGCCTACCAGGCCCCTCTGTCCATAAGATTCTCCAGGCAAGAATACTGGCGTGGGTTGCCATGCCCTCCTCCAGGGGATCTTCCAACCCAGGGATCGAACCTGGTTCTTCATCATTGCAGGAAGATTCTTTACCATCTGAGCCACCAGGGAAGCCCAGTATGGGGACAGTTAATATTAATATGCCTAAGAAAATTATATTGACTTCTAAAAACATTTTAAAGGCAGTTGAAGTTCTTCATCAGAATGAATACTAGTAGTCTAAGATATATTTTAAAAGCAATTTGTTCACACTAACTGAGCAAATACAAATGATAGGCTGACAAAGAAAAACTTAAAAAATACAAATAAGATTTGTAGGAAAGGAATGTACATTCTACCTTACAAATGTCCAAGGAATTAAATAACTCACAAGTTAAACGTAAATTTGTTGAACTATAGGTTTTAATAGTTTGCAGTTCTCTGGTTGACCTTAGGTAAAGTAATGTTCAAATGTCCTGAAATAGCATGATAAAACACAAGACAAGTGTCGTTTTGAAAAAAATCAAAGTTTGAGAGAACATGTTTCAGGGACTTTCCACTCTTTAACTCTTTTGTGTATGGCACTGCCTAATAAAAAGTAGATATGGCTGTCACTAGCCATACTTTCTGCTGCAATTAACACTAGAGCCAAGTCGAACTGTCTTTTAAAATAAAGGGAAGTTTGGGGACTATCAGACTGACATGTTTACAGGCTTCAGTTGATCTGTCGGCTCAATGACATAACCAAAACCCTGGTTTCTCTCTCCCTGTTTGTCAGCTCTACTTTCCTGGGGATGCTCCCTTCTCAGATGGGTCTCCTAGTGGAATAAGCTATCTTTCAGAGGTTACAGATGTTCAATACTTCTTTTTCCATTTCAAGTGGAAAATAAGAATATCTGCTTCTCAAATAGAAGTGAAGTTGCTCAGTCGTGTCTGACTCTTTGCGACCCCATGGACTAGTCTACCAGGCTCCTCAGTCCACGGAATTTTCCAGGCGAGAGTACCGGAGTGGATTGCCATTTCCTTCTCCAGGGGATCTTCCCAACCGAGGGATCGAACCTGGGTCTCCCTGTCTGCAGGCAGACACTTTACCGTCTGAGCCACCAGGGAAGCTTCTCAGATAGGTCAATTCCAGATCCAAGAATTGCATCTTCTAGTTTTCACTTGCCTGGCACATATTACATGTCTACCCTGACCCAGTTATTGTTCAGAATATGAACTGTAAAGATTGGTATAAGTCAGGACTCCACAGAAGTTGGGTGTGGTAAATTCCTGGAAAACCACATGGCCAGAAAATTTGGAGTGAAATTAGGAAAGAAAGAGAGGATGAGGAAAGACAACCAACAAATAGACACCTCATTGATTCCCCCTTCAGCTCCTTACAGACTAATAAGACCAATAAAAGAAAACTAATAATGCCAGACCCCTTTTCTCTGAAAAATGAATAGTTCCTGAGACCACCCTGGTTAGAAGAAGCACTTTGAATTTCAATATTGGCATCATTGACATGGAAGTTAAAACAAAAATCCTCTTGATCTTCCTTACTTGCCCAATGGGTCATGGATTTCTCAGGCTGTGGGAGGAATAGGTTCTGACTCTGAGTTAAATGCCTGGGGGACGGTGAGGTGGAAGTAAGCAGTAAAGTTATTTCAGGGGATATAAACAAATGTACCTGTAAACTCATTTTTTTCACCATATAGATGGCATTTCTATTATTTATATATAATAACAACAATATAAACTGTGAAGTTCCTTTCATCATAAATTTAGAAATAATGTTCTATCCTTAAATATAATTAATTGACTGTTTAAAATGACTCTAATATAACTTACTTACTTAAGATATTCTTTTATTAATTCAATTAGCAGGTACTCTTTGAATACATGTGATGTTCAAGTACCAGAATTATGCTAGAGTTTACTGCTGCTACATTCTGTTCTTCATACAAAACTATGAAGAGGGAATGGGGCACAGAGGGTAGTGCTCTCTTATTAACATTAAACCATTTATACTTTCTATATCCAGATTGGGATTCTAATATGAAAAATAAAAGTATTGAAGGAATGAGGAGGACACTTTCAATCAGGCTGTTCATTTAATCAATAAATTTTTAGTTATTTTCATGGTTCATTGCAAATGCAATACTAAGTAAACTAATTTTTTCATCTTAAAGTTATTTTTCTTTTACTAAATTCTACATAAAATTCCACACCAATATTTTCTGTCCCCTTCAGAGACGTAACAGTCCATACTCATGCATGCTCAGTCATGTCTGACCCTTTGCAACTCCATGGACTGTAGCTGGCCAGGCGCCTCTGTCCATGGAATTTTCTAAGCAAGGATACTGGAGTGGGTTGCCATTTCCTACTCCATGTGATCTTCCCAACCCACAGATTGAACCTATATCCCCTTCCTTGTCAGGTGGATTCTTTACCACCACCCCACCTGGGAAGCCCACCTGTCCCATTCATCCCATAGTGTTTTAGAATTTCAAAGACAAAAAGAGATTAGAAGTGAAGTGGAAATGAATCAACTGATAAAAGTTAGAAAGTCGTATTTTTGAGGAGTCGTTTTGACTTTCTTTTCTAAATAATCAGCAGGATTCAGGCTTTAATTGACATTCTTATCTCCAAGACTAGCTGTATTAGTTTCAGAAAATAGCTATTGCCTTTATTTTGCATTCATGACATTATATCTCTCAGCCCATCAAAACTCAGATCCTGGATGATCCTGAGCTGAGCTTCCCACAATGCTAGTAAAGATGCTAAGGGGGCAGATGGCAGGATTTAAAATCAACTACTTCACTTACCTACTAGCTGTCTAAACTTGAGGTTAGTGTACATTTTTAAACTTGGTGCTGTGAAATGGCAATGATAATAAAGAGTCCACAGGGATTTTGTGATGAAAGAATGAAATAATGCACATAAGGAGCTCAGCAAGAAGTCAGGAGCAGAGGAAGAGCCTAGTGACATATTAGCTATTACCGTGGGGTCCTTTTATCTCTAATGCACTCTTCAAGAGAAATGCCCCATTTTTTGGAGGTAAAAAAGCATCTGCATACCATGGATCTTGAATATTTGTTTGGTTTTGTTCCAGAAAAATTTGAAGGTCATTATGCTCTTTAGCATAATTTGTAGCAAATTATGCTGTTTTATGTTAATTCTAATGGTCCACTGTCTGGTGAAGTCTACACAACCATCAGGTTAAGTGAGCATTTGTTTGTGAAGCTTGATAAAATAATTCAGGACAGCTGGTTGCCTCCGCTGGTGCAAGTAACTGAACAACTGCCAAGTATCTGCTTAACTTTCTGCAGTACAGACAGAGAATTAATGTTTGCACATTCTAGAAATATGCTGTGCCTAACAGTGGCAAAGCGAGGAATTTTTAGTTAGCTCTTGGAGGGTGGAAATGAATCTTCAAGCCTAGATAAATGATGAGATTATTTTAGTGTGGAAATTTCTGACTAATATGAATGGACTTCTATTACTTTTTGCACGTAGAGCAACTAATCTTTTCCCCTTAACTAATGACATAATTTGGGTGTTAAAGTTTTCAAAATGTCTTGATATTTTATTTCCTTTTACACGGTTCTATCAATCTTTCACACAAGTTGATGATATATACACAAAGGCAAGGAGGGAATGAATAGGAAGAATGGATTTGTGTCTGTTCATTGATTCTTAAAAGGAAAGAAAACCTGAACATGAATTTAAGAAACTTAAGAAAGCTCTAACATGAATAGGCCCTAGCTATCAGTTTATAACAGTCAATAAAAGGCTAGGAATTCTTTGAAGGAGGTTCCTGTTCTCCTTTCAAAGTGAACTAAAGGGAAGAGGATTTAATACCAAAGAAATGGATATATCACGTACTCGAGCTGAACAGCAATTTGCAGTTCACAGCAAATTTTAAACAATCTGTGCATGTAGGAGTATACTTGCTGTTTTTTAAGAACTTTTTCTACTTCTACTACCTACTAATTAACTTCTTATATAGTGTTTAGGATAAGGAAATATTGTACACAACTTTCTTTTTTCTATTTTTTTTTAATTGGAGGATAATTGTTTTATCAACTGTCTATTAAAGAATACAGTTATTTTGCTTTCCAGATTTAAATACTAGCTTCCCTTCTGGAATCGTGTAGTATTAAACAGATTTCTTTTTTTAGTGATAATTTATTGGCAGGCATAGACTGATGTCACAGTGGTGTTAATTAAGAAAACATGATAAAAACTTGTTGTGGCAGCTGTTTCCAAGATGTTGTCAAATCCTACAGGGTGATGTCACTTTCATTTTAAAGTGCATTTATTCTTTTTCCTAGTAAAATCTGCCATTTATAAGCATCCTTTATAACAATTAATAGAATATTGAAGGAGGCCATCTTTAAACATTAGGATTCATTTAAGAGCTGAATGAATGATGGATTTCATCCTTCTGTTACATATTCCATTTCTAGTTCTATCACTGTGCTTGGTATTTTATGAATTTCAGCAAGCTATTGCTTAACTAGCCAAGAGATTTTCAAAACTTTAGATTATCTTTCTGGTTAGGAGGTATAGTCCCATTCCTCACTGTAATTTTCCAATCTTAGCAAGAGTGAGGGAGTACACTGCTCACATTTAAAGACTTGTGGAGATGATTTGCAGCTTGAGTGATGATTTAGTAACCACCTCTCTCTAATCCAGTGCTCCAGGGACTCCTTAGCACCTGAAAGAATTCCTCCACATCTGACACTGAAATTGCATCCGACAGACATCCAGGATCTGTGCACATTCATGTTAGAAAGCGTCCCTGAAATTAGTGAGTCTAATTTCACAATATGAAGACCTATTGATTGACCTCAACTGCCATGTTAGCTGTGGTTCCCTACCGAATGTGATGGTTCCCCAAATTATATTGGAGTATTTTTATGATATCAATCAGTATGATTCACATGACATCATAGATGTCTGGATTTATTATGATAGTTTCTAACATATGCCAAAGGTCTTCTTCTGACATACTACACCACCACCAAACAATCATCATAATTATACAGCATTATGAAAACTATCAAATGATGGAATTCAAATGGTTTAGAGTCGATGAGCCTTTTTCTTAATCTGCACGTGGAGTCACAGAGCCATGCGGATTCAAGGTCTTCCTGCTACCATTCCCCTGTTCAACATATTCCAGTCCCACAAGCCCTAGCAACACATCAAGCTCAAGTTCACTCTCGGAAATTTGCATCACTGTTCACTCTGCTGGGATTGCTGGGGTTTTCCAGATTTTCCCCTGGTTCTTCTCATCATTCATAAATCAACTCAATTGCCACTGCCTGAGGGAAGTACCTCCTGAACAACCCATCAAAAGCTGTCCCTTCTTGTATCATTACCCTGTTGAATTTTTGACTCAGCATTAGTACTATCATTTTCTGAAATTCTTTTTTTTTTAACCTTTTAATTGTCTGTTTCTCCCATCTTCACTAGGATTTAAGTTCCATGAAAACAGAGACTTTGTCTATTTTGCTACATACCCAGTACCAGGAACAGTGGTTGACACATAGCCAGTGCTTAACAAATATGTTTTGTTGTTGTTATTGTTGTTAAATGCATGAATGGATATTTATGAAGAATTTTTCTTAAGTCTAAATAGTCATAAAGTAAAATATCATTTCAGATTCTGTGAGACCACCAGTGATCTGTGATCTTGGATGACATCTTAGGATTCCTATTATGGAAATTTGCTTTGGAGGAACTTCATGCATCCACTTTAAGGAACATTATTTCAGTAGCCTTGTGAAGGTCATTGCTTCACATAGCAAAATCATAACAAGAATAATACTAAAGGTACTGTTCTCACCCTTAACATGTTCTTTTTATGATGACACAGAGGAAAATTTCTCATGATGCTTTGTACCAGAAAGAGAGAATTTCTTCTGAGCAGCTGGTTTGTTTTTCTTTCTCCACCTTGAAACGCACATGATTAATCCTGTTTCTCTTCTTTGCTTGTTTACTAGGAAGTTCAGAGCCAAGTCTGTAGCTCACCTTTTGTGAGTGTACAGCACTATTTTGTGTAATATGCTTACTTCTTGCTTTTTATCGTTACTTTATGTTCAATTTCCATGATAATATTTTATACACAATTTTCTCTCTCAGTTCTTACTTATTTGCTTTATCATATTGAGTGATTCTTTGTAATCATATTGTTTGGAGCAAGGCAAGGTGGAAATGCATTTTTGAGTGAAATTAGGTTCCAAAAAGCACTACGTTATTTGTGGATCTGACATTTTGAGAATGGAGACAGAGCGCTGAATGACACTGAGCCCTTGGGATATAAACAGGTGTGCTGTAAAGATAAACTGGAGATTTTCCTTTAGTGACTTATTTTTTTGGCCCCAGTATTTAAGATGCTCCATATGCCTGGACAAAATTGTCTTCCTAAGAAAAACATAAAAGCTACTTTTTGGACATTCAAGGAGGTGAAAGAAAAATCCAGATTGCTTTGAAGGACGAGCCTGCAGTGCAGAAGGGTATAAACACAACCTCAGATGCCAGATGTTTTAGCGTAGCAATGTGAAAAAAAATACTCCCCTTTCTTTATTTACACCTTACAGCAAATATTTTGCAAAGAGAAAGCAAAGAATGTTGATGTCCCACCAGTTAAGCTTCAAGCATAACAAGGTCCCAAGATCCAAAATGTCAGCACACCCTGTAGCATCCTTGGAAGTACTGCATAGCGATACACATCTGGCATTTTATTTTCTAGTGTTCAGAAATGATGATATTAGGACCACAGAGGAATTAATTATTAGGACCTTCGAGGAAGGAAGAAAATCCTGCACCACTGATCAATTTTAACTCTTTTCAAGGCTGCAAGGAACTAGGCGAAGTGACATCATTGCTACTTTTTTTTTTTAACCAGCATAAAGACTTTGCTAACCTTTGGGCATGTGTGCATGCACACACACACATGAATACACACACACACGCACACACACACACAGGATAACCACGTTTCCTTCCAGTGCAAAATGTGTAAATTTCTTCAAATGATACTGTTAGATCACAGAACCATTTTCAACTTTTAACATATGTGTGATGATGGGAAAATACTCCTAGTGGATGTCTCACTATTCTATAAACTAACACATTAAAAGCAACTCCATAAAAGTGATCATTTAGATTTTGTTACCGAGCTAAGGTTCTTGTTTCTTACTTCCACTGATAAATCAAAGGAAGAAACAGTAAATCATACACTTAATAAAACATCAAAGACAGACTTGACTGGGAGTGACTACCAGCACCAGGTCCATCCTATCTATCAGGAGGAGTCTGAGGCTTGGATAGTAAATAGGCTGGGAGGAGGAGGGGGCTTCATAAATCTCACATCACAGCATTTTTTTCCAGTGTGCACTCAGCAAGCAAAGGAAGATGATAGGAGCATGTTCTACACACAATTCATAATGGAATGGAAGATCATATGGAATTACATTTCAGAGATCCTGCAACCCTTTACTCTTAAGGAATTGTCCTTTTCCTTCCCAACTCCAAAACATAGGGAATCTAATTCAATAAAAGACCAAAAAGAAGGTGAGATGCTAGGATGTTACAGACCAACTTATCAAACTGTGACCTAATAAAAGATAAAAGAAATCAAGCCCTACCAGGAATCTTTAGTCCAGGCAGATGGAAAGATTGGAAAAGAGTCTAAGTTACACTAGAGTTTTGTCACTTCTCTCAAGGTAAGAAAACAATCTGCTCTTATCTTATGAATAATGAAGGCCATAGCAGGAATCTGGGGCCTGGTCTCCTAAGATTACAGAAATATGAAGCAGGCCCAATATGTGGTTTTATTTGGAGAAGTAAAGCTAATGAAAACAGCTGGAACAAAGAGGAAGTTAGACTAGGTTTTGGAGATTATTGGAATATTTAACTTTTTTTTTTCAGTGAATATGATCATGAAATTAAACTTTTTATATTTTGACCTCTATGATATGACTTACATGAGGTATTTCTACATGAAGGTATCACTTTATACAATCCTTTTCAGGATGAATCTTCCATTATTGAAGTAACCTGCCATCACTAGGAATGAATACTTTCCCCTACCCTCTTAAGTATCACTTATCCATTAACTTAACGGCTACTGTTCCTTCCAAAATCATGCATTTTAGGGTTGATAGGCCAGCTTTGACTAAGCTAAACATGTCTTAAAGCACTTAACTGGCTCACGTGGGATCAGACCCAGTACCTTCTCTTTATTTCACCAGACACTAAGACATCTATTAGCAAGTCATGTGAAGGATAAGCATATGACCACATGCTTACATTTGCACTTTTACATTTTTATTTAGTAGTTGATGTAGAGATTAGGCAGCTCTTGTTTAACCATCACTAAACCCAGGATGAGATTACATTCAAAACTAAAATTAGTGAAACTTTAAATAGCACAGTTCAGTTCAGTTCAGTCCCTCAGTTGTGTCCAACTCTTTGAGATCCCATGAACCACAGCACACCAGGCCTCCCTGTCTATCACCAACTCCCGGAGTCCACCCAAACTCATGTCCATTGAGTCGGTGATGCTATCCAACCATCTCATCCTCTGTCATTTTCGTCTCTTCCTGCCCTCAGTCTTTCCCAGCATCAGGGTCTTTTCCAATGAGTCAGCTCTTTGCATCAGGTAGCACAGAAATAATAATTAAACCATGTTCAAACGTCATCTGGGGAGATTTTTTTTCCCCTATCTGATTATTCTTACCTCTTTTTTTGTTGTTAAATTTCTGACTCATGCTTCTGTTTTCAAAAGCATAGGAATTCAGGTCAGAAGTAAGCAAATATTAGTGTTCTTTTTTCTGCTTCTGTCTTGCATAAATTGAGGGCACAAACTGTATCAGTGAGGGGTGGCTGACTTTGTCCACGATAATGTCTTTGGTAAAAATACTCACAGTACTTGCTAAGTAACAACAAGCAGGAGGGAAGAAAACACTAATTCTAAATCTGATTGTTAACAATTATTTCATCTTATACAATGACTGGTTCTTTCTGGGTCCATATGCGAACACTGTGTCATATTCTTTAAATATCTCATCTCCTTTTATTGTCATGAGTCATATGAGGTTGATATTATTATTCTCATTTTACAGATGGGGAAAATGAGGCACAGAGAGATTAAGTAACTGACCCAAGATTATGAAACCAGGAAGCAGCACAAATTCTTCCTCACTATTTGAAAAATTCATACACATCAATCATATCGCTACTTTACAAATAAAAATTCCATGAATATCCATGATTCAATTAATGAGCATCTGGCTTAGGGATTGGCAAAATAATTGTGTTACCATTAATTATCATTTTATTTGAATACTCTTCTTTTAAAATTCTGTGTAATCATGTCATTAATTGGGCCAAATCATATTCTAAAAACACCCATTTAATATTGTATTAACACATTCCAGGAAATTTATTTTTTTCTAGGTTGCTTTGCTCTTGAATTATTTTGTTTTTGAAAGGTCTGTTATTTTACTGGATAAAATAGACAATATTCAGTGTTTATTCTTTAATGTTTTTTACATTTTGGAAAATAAATTCTTTATAATACACAGTGCATTTTATTATTGGGCTCCAAAATCACTGTGGATGATGACAGCAGCCATGAAATTAAAAGATGCTTGCTCCTTGGAAGGAAAACTATGGCAACCTAACCCAGCATATTAAAAAGCAAAGACATCACTTTGCCAATAAAGGTCCGTATAGTCAAAGCTATGGTTTTTCAAGCAGTCATGTACGGATATAAGACGATAAAGAAGGCCAGAACACTGAAAAATTAATGCTTTTGAATTGTGGTGCTAAAGGAAGTCAACCCTAAATACTCATTAGAAGGACTGATGCTGAAGCTGAAGTTCCGATACTTTGGCCAATTGATGCAAAGAGCTAGCTCACTGGAAAAGACCCTGATGCTGGGAAAGATTGAAGGCAAAGGAGAAGAGGGCAGCAGAGGCTGAGATGGGTGGATGCTATCACCATCTCAATGGACATGAATCTGAGCAAACTCCGAGAGATAACACAGGACAGGGAAGCCTGGTGAGCTACAGTCCACTGGGTCACAGAGTTGGACGTGACTTAAGAGACTGAAGAACAACAACAATGTTACAATTTGTTCACTTTCTTTGTCTTATTTCATCTTCCTAATGTAGATATATCCCTCCTGATTAGTTTTCCTCTCATGATCAAAGATCACAGGGAGAGAGACAGGCACCTCCCAATCTCCTGTATGAATAGGTATTTATCTTTCTTTGCCTCTCTTCCTTGCAGAGACTTCTATCCATATTCTAATTTTGATCAAACTTTTAACATTTCCTGTACTTCATTTTCTATTCAGTTAATTTCCATAACTAGAGTGATTTGGCATTTTTGTATTAAAATTTAATAACCACACTTGTTTGGCATATGGAAACAAAATACTTATCAGGTGTTATTTTACTTTAGAATTTGTAGTTTTTGTTTAGAATATGCTGAACAATATCGGTTATTTTATGTTTTTATTATGTTTCTTTGTGGAGGGTTCTTTTAGGAGATTAAATTAATCAGTTAATTTTAATAAAGCATTTCACTGTTTATTAAATTAAAAATTATAAGTTTTAGGAGGATATAAGTTGTTTATAACATTGTAGGACCTATGTAAAAAGGCAATCAGAAATGTATTCATTATCCTAAAAATTGGGAAAAATACACCAATGATAATGGAACTAGTGTGGGGCCAGGAATAATCTTTCTAACTCTTACTTTTTTGTATTTTCTAGATTTTCTTTAATAAACAACTAATTTTTAAAATGTTAACTTTATACTGGGAAGCATACACTTTTTAAAGAGCAAATTTAGAAAAACGCATATCATGTAAGGTCTCCCATCATACTGGCCTTTTCATGATGCAGAAAATCATACTCAGAGGACCTCTGCCCCATTCTTTGCCACTCACCTTTCCTACCTAGTGCTAGCCACACCTAAGAGGATTATTGTTTAGAGATGACAGCAGCAGAGACGGAAGCTCACAGGCCACCAGTGTTGATGTTCCTGGGACTGGCCCAGGGCAGAGAGAATTTTTTCCTCTTCATTCAGAGCATCTCTAAAATCTAGAATCTGCCCTGGGAGATGTACACTCCTTGGAACTCAGGGGCAGTTTTGACAGTTTGGGCTGCAAGGAATTTTCTATTTTTTATATAATCGTTTTAATATATTCATAGAGAAGCAGCATTCTGTTTATATTGATAGAATTTCAATCACTTTTGTTTCATGGCCCCTTTATTGTGTTTGGAAAGCAATAACCCACTGGGGTTCACTTTTAGGAATGACAAGACCTCAGCCCACTATACTTGGACATCGTTAATATTGTCTGCATTCGAGAAGGTTAAGTATTTCATCAAATTTGAATCACTTCTGTAATTAGAATTATAGAATCCTAAAGATTGAGGGGTAATATTGCCTTCAGTTCAGTAGCTCAGTTGTGTCCGACTCTTTGCGACCCCATGAATCGCAGCACACCAGGCCTCCCTGTCCATCACCAACTCCCGAAGTTCACTCAAACTCACATCCATCGAGTCGGTAATGCCATCCAGCCATCTCATCCTCTGTTGTCCCCTTCTCCTCCTGGCCCCAATCCCTCCCAGCATCAGGGTCTTTTCCAATATTGCCCTATTTTATACTTAAGGTTGGAAGTAGTTAAAGTGATTCATTCAATATTAGAATGAGGACCAGAAGCAACTCTCAGTGAGTCTATGCAAGTCAAGCAGACCTGACTTTCTATCCCATTTCAGCCCTTTCTCACCTTTTGGCTTGGCTTCTTATCTGGGGCCATCTCCCTTAATGGATATGGTGAGATTAAATGTATCACCCACCTATCCCCAAGCCCAGGCCTTCCACTATGTCCTCTCAAAAACTCATTTATTGTTTGTTCTGTTCTATAAAAGAAAGAGGACTGAACCCCAAATGAAGGGAATATATACATATTTAATTTAGATAATGTCAACTCACACTCCCCCACCACAGTTCAAATTCTTTGATGTGCTGTTTTTATAAAACTTGGATAAAATCCAAGCTCTTGCATGTAGCCCACTAAAAATTCCAGGATTTCGTCTCTGTCTCCTTCTCTAAGAACTTTTGCATTTTCCACTCCCTCCACAAATCCCATCTCCAGTCATGCTTGTGCTCTGTCTCTGGGGGGAAAAAAACTTCTCACCACAAAATCCATCTTCCAACACCCACTCCAGATCCCTTCCTTTACAAATCCCTCAATGTCCTCATTCTTCTTCCGAAAGATGGAATTTTAAAAAATTCCCACATTCAAAAAAAAGCAGGGACCCTAATTTATTTACCTTTGTGCCTCCAGAACTTGATGCCTAGATCCCAGAACCGAAGTGAGCAATATTAAATATTTCTTTAAAATTGAGATACATTACAGTTTAGCAATTAAGAGCACTTAAGATTCTAGGACTAGATTCCTTGAGTTTAAATATCAGCTCCACTATTTTTTAGTTTCTGTGGCTTTGGGTAACTTAAGCTTTTTTTCCCTTAGCTTTGTCATATGTAAACAGGAGTCATCATACCTGCCTTCTGGGGCTGTGTTGTGAGTTAATATATTTGAAACAACTAAATTAATGCCTGTGTGTGATTAGTACTGCTATTATTAATATACAAATATTAATCTGCTATTGTTATTATTATCTAAGCTACTATAGAACAGGGGCAATATCTTTTCAACATAATTTATTAAACTCTAAATAATTACTACAGAGGGAGGTATTATATATCGTACAAGGAAACATAAGCTAATCGAATTCTCATAAAAATTCTATTCAGCAAATATTCTGGCTCCCTTCTAATGTAAAACACACTAGGTTATGCTCAGGGAGATATAACTAAGAATAAATCAAGAGCCTAGTCTTCAAGCTCTTGCCATGGAAATGCAGTGCAATGGAAAACACAGACATATATACCCAGAATAGTAACACTTGTGGAACTAAATGAAGGCCCACCAAATGAGAACAAGTGAGCAATATTTATTCAAAGCCTGGTACAGCAAGTGAGTCAGCCATCACCACCACCGGCATCTGGTAGAGACACAAAGGCAGGCAGAGGAGTAGCAGAACTTCAGAGTGGGAAACGTTAGGCTCAGTTACCTGGTTAGAGGCTGTTGGCATTTTGGCTGTAGGCAGCTTAGCCAGAATCAGGCATCCTATGTAAGTGATTAGGGGTGTGTATTTGGCTTTCTCTGGTTGGGTCTAAGTTGGAAGCGGGGACACAATTAAGGAATCAGTCAGTTATTAATCAAGTCCTG
Organism: Oryx dammah; assembly: GCF_014754425.2. Taxonomy (NCBI): domain Eukaryota; kingdom Metazoa; phylum Chordata; class Mammalia; order Artiodactyla; family Bovidae; genus Oryx; species Oryx dammah. The sequence continues at coordinate 84,449,910 of NW_024070189.1, read as the reverse complement.
GAAATTTCAAATTGATCATTAAAGGGATTATTGTTTGGCTTCCAGAACCAGTGACTAGAGAAGACAGTCAGACTTCCTATAGATAGCAGGGTGGCTGTCTTTAACTAGATAATGGGTTGGTTTCCTGAGCTGGCTGCTGCATGTGGTGGGTCAAAGTTTTATTTTTATCTGTGTTTTGACCATTATTCTGATATGAAGAGGAATCACTGTGCTGCTGAAGACCTAGGTAAATTCAGCTTGAACCCATTACATTCTGGTTGGTATCTGGGAGTTCATTTTCCAAAACTTCTGCAAATTTCTAAAAGCCAATATTCCTGCTAGTTACTACCGAATTGTCTAAATTCCTCATTTCGTATCAAGCAACTCTTCACTTTCTCAGCTCACAGCACTGATTATGAAGAGTAGGCTCTGCTGCTTCCTTTCAAATACCAATTCAGCCTTCTTGTGATCATACAACCTTGGGCAAGTTATTGAACCCTTCATTGCCCCAATTTCCTCATCTGTGAAAAGGAATGAACAGCCATACAAACCTGGCAGCTGTTGTACAAATTTACTGGTGAAGCTCCTATAGGAGAAGTAAGTGCTCAGTAAACGTTAGCCTTTATTACTCTTTATCTTCACTCCAGCAAACACCCCTCGTGGGACAGGGACCCTTCTTCAGTTCCCTCCCACATTTCTCTCCCTTTATCCAGTCTGCACCACCTGGAGATTCAGCCATACATGAAAGAGCTTACACTTGAGTCATTTAACCATACCTATTCTTAAGAAAAATAACTGTAAATATGGGGACTATAGAGTAATTACACAAACTACTTCACTCACATCTATGTTAATAAACTCAAAGGCCTGAATGAACAAATTATTTTCTCAAAAAAAAAAAAAAAAATTCCAAAACTGAACTAGAGCAGAAAATGAATTATCATATGGGGAATAAACATTATTAAAGGAAAATCTCAAGAAAAGAAAGTATACATCAAGTCTAGCTTCAAAGCTATACTTGTTTAGTTTCAAGGAACAGGCAATTTCTAATGCTCTTTAAGCTCTTTTTTAAGTGAATAGACAAATTTCCTCCTTACAAAGCCAATAGAACTAAAGTCACACAGATTATAAAACACTATAAAGTAGCCTTCCTATCAATATCAACACAAAAATCTGAGGCATTAGTAAATAAAACCTTCCAAAATATTTAAAGAATTATTCACTTTGCCTAATTGGTGCTCATCTCAGGAATAAAATGATTGAAAATTATTTTAAAAATTCACAAATTTAATAGATCAAATACAAAAAAGCATATGCTCATTCCTGTAGATGACAAAAGCCATACATTCATATGAAATAATCATTATAAAACAGGAAAAGATGGAAATGTTCTCAACATAGGGAATATTTATGCCCTACTTAAAAAAAAAATAGCATAGTATTTTAAATATCATTGGGCTCATTCACATTAAAATCAAGAAGAGTGGATGAATGCTAGAATTTCCATTAGGAATCTTATCTGATTTGATTAGTGATGAATCTCAAGATCTAGAACATGGTAGATACTCAATGAAAATCTATTGAGTGAAAGATGCCAAGCATCACTATCGTAATTTTTAAATGTCCCGGATGTACTAGTCGAGTCAAATAACAAAGGAAAGATATAACACTTCAAAAATAAGGAAGAATAATACAACACAAAATAAAAAAGATAATCTGATATTAGACCAAAACGCAGAAATGATCAAATGAAAAAAATTAAAACAATAAGAATTTAAGAAGTTAGATGATCAGAAATTAATAAAAGTATTATCCTTTTTTTAAAAAAAACAACCAATTATTAGTTTAATAAGTGAAATCAGAAATTAATAAGTGAGAAATATCCCATTTCTTAAACAACCAGTTACTAGTTTGAGCCATATAAAATTGCCAAAATTCCTCTATTCTTTTAACTAGAAAACAAGCCAATTTCATGATTCTAGTTTATAGAACACAAAATGAAAGAAAACATCCAACAGCAATGCTACAGTACCTATACATATATACAAACCATTTAAGGAAATAGAAATTTTCCTGAGAAATGATTTTTTAAAGAACTGAGAGTTGGAAAGTTATATTCTGTTTTAACTAGGAAAATGCAAATAAAGATATAAACTTTCTCTTAATTTAAAAATATCATGTAGTTCAGCATCTTAAAGACGTATGCGTGTATATGGTTCCTTATATGAATGCTTATATGCTTCCTGCTATTTTACCTTTTAGACAAGTTTATTTCAATGTTTGTGTAGAAAAGTAGATGTGCAAATATGGTCAAAAGACAACTAAAAATAAGAAAGGTGACACTCATGTTCAAGCATGAGAATAAATATAACATTGTGAGGCAAGATGCTTCTAAAGAAAAGAGTGATTAGACAGGTAGCACCATAGAAGAGATGAGAAAGGTCTAAGTAACTATGCAAATCTAATGCACTCTGTGTATTCACTGTGCTCCGTGCTCAGTCACTTCAGTCATGTCTGACTTTTTGTGACCCCATGGACTGTAGCCCACCAGGCTCCTCTGTCCATGGCTTTTTCCAGGCAAGAACGCTGGAGTGGGTTGCCACGTCCCCTCCAGGGAATCTTCCTGATCAAGGGATGGAACACACATCTCCTGCATTGCAGGTGGATTTTTTACCACTGAGCCACTGGGGAAGCCCTCATGTATTCAAACTGGTGTGTAAAAGAGAATTCCGTAAACCATATAGGGATAACCGTCTAATGATGTGGAAATAGTTAATCGATTATTACTTCAAACTGAATTTCAAATGGTTCATCTGAAAAATAATAGAAGAATATATGGGGTGAATTTTTATCTTGAAAAAGGTCTTTGTAAATAAACAATAAACAATTCAAGAAAACCAGGAAGTAAAGTCAATAACTGATTAAACACATTAAATTTTTATACAAGGCCAAAAGTTGCCATAAACAAAAAGATAAGTGAATAAATGAAAAAAGTATTTACAGCACACATCAGGTAATGAATGTATTATTCTACTTATAAATAAAAATATTACATTACTTACTAATTAAAAGTATTATTTTAATTATGAATCAATAAGGGAAATCCAGAAGCCCAACAGAAAAATGTCAAATTCATCAATAGTCAACATATATAAAAAATTGCAACAGCTTATAATTGTGTGAAAAGATACTCATTTTCAGTCAAATATACAAACTAAAATGCCAATTATGTAAATACTTTTCACTTGATTGCAGAGATTAAAACATTTTTAAAGCTTAGTTGCGATGTTATACAATTCATATACTTCTCAATTCACACAGTTAGAATATTTTCACAGAACTGTGCAACTATCATACAATTTGAAAACATTTTCATATCCTCAGAAGAAACCCTGAACCCATTAGCAATCATTCCCTAATTCCTCCCAATCCTATATATCAACCCCAGATAACCATTAATCTTTCTCTTTGATGGATATTCCTGCTCTGAACATTTCATTTAAATGGAATCATAGTCATATAAACAGTTACAAAATAGCCTTTGATGACCAGCTTCCTTCTTTTGGCATAATTTCAAGATTCATCCATTTTGCAGCATAATAACAGTATTCTTATTCTTTTTAAACTGCCGTATAATGTCCAATTTTATTTATCTATTCATCAGTTAATGGACATTTGGGTTGTTTACAATTTTTGGCTACAGTGAATAGTAATGCTATAAACATTCAAGCACAGCTTTGAATGGAGATATCAAGATTGCCAGGAGAAATATCAATAGCCTCAGATATGGAGATGATACCACCCTTATGGCAGAAAGTGAAGAGGAACTAAAAAGCCTCTTGATGAAAGTGAAAGTGGAGAGTGAAAAAGTTGGCCTAAAACTCAACATTCAGAAAACGAAGATCATGGCATCTGGTCCCATCACTTCATGGCAAATAGATGGGGAAACAGTGGAAACAGTGTCAGACTTTATTTTTGGGGGCTCAAAATCACTGCAGATGGTGACTGCAGCCATGAAATTAAAAGACACTTACTCCTTGGAAGAAAAGTTATGACCAACCTAGATAGCATATTCAAAAGCAGAGACATTACTTTGGCAACAAAGGCCCGTCTAGTCAAGGCTATGGTTTTTCCTGTGGTCATGTATGGATGTGAGAGCTGGACTGTGAAGAACTCTGAGCGCCAAAGAATTGATGCTTTTGAACTGTGGTATTGGAGAAGACTCTTGAGAGTCCCTTGGACTGCAAGGAGATCCAATCAGTCCATTCTGAAGGAGATCAGCCCTGGGTGTTCTTTGGAAGGAATGATGCTAAAGCTGAAACTCCAGTACTTTGGTCACCTCAAGCGAAGAATTGACTCATTGGAAAAGACTCTGATGCTGGGAGGGATTGGGGGCAGGAGGAGAAGGGGACAACAGAGGATGAGATGGCTGGATGGTATCACTGACTCGATGGACATGAGTCTGAGTGAACTCCAGGAGTTGGTGATAGACAGGGAGGCCTGGCGTGCTGCGATTCATGAGGTCGCAAAGAGTTGGACATGACTGAGGGTCTGAAATGAACTGAACTGAACTGACTGATAAATACATATGTTGAGTGTATGCCTAGAAGTGAAATTGCTAGGTCATATGGTATCTGCATATTTAATATTTTGAGGTACAACCAAACTATTTTCCAAAGCAGCTGTACCATTTTTCATTCCCACTAGCAAAGCATAAGGGTTACAGTTTTTCCAGATACTTACCAATACTTCTTAATATCTTTTTTAATAGCTATTCTAAGAAATGTCTGTTTTTGGAATGTCTTTTTATTGTTTAGTTCAGAGTTGCTTATATACTCTTGCCATAAGTTCTTTATTAGATAAATGGTTTGTAAACTTATCTGTTTTCTTCTATTTTGTGAACTGTCTTTCCATTGTCTTGATACTGCCCGTTGAAGCAAAAAAGTTTTGAATAATGATGAAATCAAATTTACTTATTTTTTCCTTTAATATTTGCATTTTTTGTCTAAAACGTCTCTGCCTACATCAAGATTACAAAGATTTACTATGTTTTCTTCTAAGAATTTATAATTTTAGGGTTTATTTGTAGGTTCTAAATTCAATTACACAGAATTGTATGTCTGTCGTGTTTCCAGTACCACATTATAGTTAAGTAAGTTTAGTAAGTTTTGAAAACAGGAAGTATTAGTTCTCCAGCTTTGTTCTTTTTCAGGATTCTTTTAACTATTTTTGGTCCCTTGTATTTTTATATTCATTTTAGGATAACTTTGTTAATTTCTAGAAAGAATTCAGTTGGGATTTTGAGGGGAATTGTGTTAAATCTCTAGATAATCTGGAGCATCTTAACATATAAATTTATTGTCTTTTAACCAATTAACTTTAGATGTCTTTCTATTTATTTAGTTTCTTTCATTTAATTTCTGTAATTTCATTCAGCAGTGTTTTATAGTGTCCAGTTTAAAATCATGCACTTCTTTGGCTAAGTAAATTTAAGAACTTCACTCTTTATGCTATTGTAAGTGGAAATGTTTTCTTAATTTCAGTTTTAGATTTTTATTGCTGATATATAGAAACACAACTGAGTTATGTATGTTGATTTTGTCTGTTGCCTCCTTGTTGAACTTATTTTTAGTTCTCATGCTTTTTATTGGATTTCTTTGGACTTGCTACATAAAAGATCATGCATTATGTGAAAACAGACAGGTTTACTTCTTCCTTTCCAATCTGGAAGATGTTTATTTCTTTTTCATGCCTTATTGATATGGACTAGAATCTCCAGGGGTAAAAGTGGTCATTTTTGTTTTGTTTTTTATCTTAAGGGGAAAACTTTTAGATTTTACCATCAAGTATGATATTAGTACTGGGTTTTTATACATGCCCTTCATCAGCTTAAGGAACTTCCCTTCTATTCCGAGTTTTCACTGTTATTATCATGAAATACGTTGAATTTTGTCAAATGTTTTATTTGTGTCTATTGAGATGATCCTGGTCTTCGTCTTTTATTTTACTGATGTGGTACATTACATTAATTAATCTTCAAATGTTAAATCAACCTTGTATTCCTGAGATAAATCGCACTTGTTTGTAGTATATAATCCTTTTTTAAAGTAGTGCCAGATTTGGTTTGCCATTATTTTACTGAGAATTTTTACATCTATAATTATGAGAGATACTGATCTATTGCCTTTTTCTTTTCTTGTGATGTCTCTCTTGAGTTCTGGTATCCAGATAGTACTGACGTCATAGACAGAATTGAAAAGTTTTCTCTCTACTACTATATTTGAGGAATAATTTGTAAAGAATTATTAGTTCTTCTGCAAATGTTTGATAAAATTTTGAGCAAAGTCATATGGACTTCAGCTTTCCTTTAGAGGAGTTTTAAAATTAAAAATTTAATTTTTTACTTATTATTGATCTATTTGGTTTTATATTTCTTATTTAGTGAGTTTGATAATTTGTGTCTCTCTGGGAATTTGTTCATTTTGTCTAAGTTATCTTACTTTTCAGCATACAATTGTTCACAGTATTACCTTATAGTACTTTTTATTTCTGAAAGATTGGTAGTAATGTTACTTCTAAAGATTAAAACAATTTTTAGTATACAGTGTTAACACTGCTGCAGAGAAATGTTTTCATACTTAGTGGTAGAGACTATAAATTATAATTTGGTGAAATCTTCCTCAAGGGCACTTTAGCATCAGATTGAACACAACATGGTGGCAAGCTAGATGGTAGAAGAAAGGAGGAATTAAAGAAAGTCCTGGATTTTTCAGCTTGAGTGATAAGCAGACTACTCTTGGATATACAGAGGGAAATTAGGATGGACATCAGTTTTAAGGGAAAAGTAATAAATTTAATTATTAATGGTTACATGTATGGTTGTATGGATTGCAAATGTAAACATATAAGCAGCTGGCCAGAAATTCAGAATTATTATTCAGGAGAAAATAATTAGGTCATCTGTATTGAAACAGTACCTATTTGAAGCTACACAAATGATGAGGGGTTTTGTTCTGGTTTAGTTGGGTTAGGTTTTTGAGGAGTACAAGAGACAGAATCAAAAAAGAAAAAGTAGAATCTCAAGGAATACCTATAATTATGGAGTAAAAATAGAGAAAGAAATTAATACCAGAAGCTGTATGGTAATATTCACAGAGATAAAGAACCAGGAATGATATTGCAGGAGCAAAGTAGGAAGAAACTCTAAAGGAGAGAAGAAATAGCAGGGTCAGTTGGTCAGTAATTAAATAGGAGAATGACTGGGAAAAGGCTACTTGGTCCAACAAATAGAATGTTGAGTTTGGCTTTTGAAAGAGTAGTTGGCCTATCAGAAATACATTTTCCCCCCAAAGTTACTCATTTTAAATTGTATTTGTTACTGAACTGACTAAACAGAAATGTTTTCAAGTACATAATTAAATAATTCTTCTAAGTCTCAACATACAACCATTCTTACATCTCATAAATATAATTTGCATTAACTGTATCTATGCTGAAATAGAAATTCAATATTTTTTACAGTAGATAAAAGAAAGTATTTATATGCTTTGCCAAATATTTATATCTCATTTTAAATGTTAGCAAACTGTTACCAAAAACTATAAGAAAACCAAATGGTCCCTAAAACCAAGATAAAATGTTTCCGACTAAAAGGTAATATTGGGACCTAAAATTTATCTTGGCATAAAATTTATCCTGTGAATAGAGAGTACTAAAATCAGACTCTTACTCTCTTGTGAAAATTTTTAAAAGGCCACATTACCCCCTAAATAGTAACTGTCTGGATGCCTGACCAGAATGTATTCCATCTGGTCCTTGGTTTAGTTAAGTAGAGATGTAATGTTAAGTTGTAGCAAATTAGTAACAATAAGCCACAGAAAAATGTCATTTTGAAATTGCTAGGACATTCTCAGAAAACTGTGATTCAGTTAAATATGATGTGGAAAGCATTCACTCTGCCCTAGGGAACAAGGGAGTCACAGCTTCCAGTTCAAGAGGTATACTCTCCAACTGGAGCTCTGTTGCCCTTGACTCTTCCTGTCTCAGGATGGGATGATCACTAATCAAGAAGCCATTGGCCTCTCAGCAGACCTGAACCCCTGAGGCTGCTATGGCAAGGCCAGATCCCCAAACAGTCTTTTGCCTGTACAAGACTTTCCTGAATTACTGAAATTCAATCCCATGGATTGCTCCAAAGGTTTCGAGGTATGGCTAATGGCAGTAGTTCTTGGAGCTGAATGAGACTTTGAGAAGTATCAACTATAAAATAAATTGAATGCATAAGGAGGTTAACTTTAAAATTCCACTGAAAGTTTAAAATATACCTTAGAAAAAGTTTCTTTCTTTTGCACAAATAAATGAACACTTTGCTGTTTCGTGATATATACACTGGAATTAGCTATGTTTTTTTTTTTTTTAAGTTTTCCTAAGATTAATCTGTAAGTAAATGATGATAACCATTGGTCAGATTCTAATCTAACTTCTTTAAATTTTAGAAACAGAAGTTATAAGACTAAAGAGCTGAGAAGTTCTGTTATTTTAATTTTTTTGTTTTGTTTTGTTTATCTACCCAGGCAAAGTTTCTTATAAAAGAAATACTTGAAAAAAATTAGGAACAGGTGTAAAACTAAGATCTTGATATTAACAATCTGGTGATAAGTACTGAAATTAGTTCAATGTGGAGATTATACCAAAGAATTATGCATTTTGTTACCACATAGAAAATAAATACCAAAATCAACTTTTGAAAGGTAAGAAACATAATATAAAAAGAGTAATTTAATGTCAATAATTTTAATTAAATTCTGAAGCGTCACTTCAGATATAAATTGAGTTGAAAATTAAGCTCATCACAGTAAATTATTTGGTTGTAAGCCCTATGTTTATGAAACTGCTCTACAAACATAAACACTACAGTGGAAAGCACATTAAAAGGGAAGCAGTACTAAAGTGTTTGATAATATGACCTCTTGTACCGGGGTCTGATAAAAAGCTTACATTGTCAATCATATCTGAGGTTTCTTTTTCCAATCTTTTGAAATAAAACACAATGATTACAACAAAAACAATTCCGTTTTTTCTTCTAAACAACAAGAGGAATTATCTATTTACCAGTTAATATTAATGAGGAACACATGTTACATATGGCAACATTAAGGAAATAAGGGACCAGAGACCCAAAGCATAGTTTTAAGAATCACAAAGCAGAGAAGCATATAACTATATTCCTGCTTGAGCTCTGAGAAGAATCAGCTTATAGCAATTGCCTTGCACCATCCTGGGACAGCTAGAGTGTGGGGCCCTAAATGGGAAACCTTAAAAAAGAAGGGCTAGCTTTGGGGTTTAGAGCTAAGATGGCGCCTGGCAGAAGAGATGAGGGCGTGGCCTAAGTTGTTTGTCAAAACTTTTGATTGGCTCTCTTGATTTCCATGCACGTAGACAGCATGTGATCACCATAGACTCCTGTTATGATGATGGCACATGACGATTTGACCGTTAATGTGATTGGTGCAACTATGGAAAGTCCCTCGCAACCCCCCCCCCCCCGCCCCCCACCGCTTGCATTTATAAACCAAGAGCTTCCGACAATAACACAAATCCCATTTTGGCTTCTGTTCAGGCAAAGAATAGGCCTGCGAAACTCATCTCAAGCTCCTCATTCACAACCAAGAGGAATATCAGAAGGACGTTCCTGTGAGTTCTAGAAGAGTTTGGGAAAGTTGGAAAAGGAAGCATCAAAGAAGTTGATAGAATCAAAAGTTCTTATGTCAGAACAAGGCTGGCACAGATTGCTGAGACTTTGAAATCAGGGGCCATGACAAAAACTCCACAATTTAGTTATGGATGCGTCAGGACATAAGCCAGTAGCCAAAGTTCCAACTGGATGAACAACCTCAGCAAATAATCCTAAAGACTGTGGACAACACTGTTAGGCATTCACTTACCCAATGACTAAATCACTGATCATCTGCTTTGGACACCATTCTAGGTACTGAGCATAGCCATGAGGAAACAAAAAAAAAAGCTTAAGTACCTACACTCATGGAAGCCAGATTTTAATGAAGACAGTTACCTGTTTATCTTGATAGGTAAAATATTTAAGGGCCATGTTCAAAATGCTATGAATAAAAATAAAGCATGGAGTGGCTAAAAGGAATGTGTGCTAGGAGAGAGTATTGTGATTTATAATAGGATTGTCAGAGAAGGCTTCCACAAGAGGAACAAAGACCCAAAAAACGGGGCAGGAGGGAGCACATGGCAGGGTAGAAGTGTTCCCAGCCTAGGGAAAGCTAGGGCAACAGCCCCGAGGGCGGAACACACACAGGAATGAAGGGGGAAGGGAGGAGATGGGATGTCAGAGTGATGTCCAGAGGTGAGGTCACGTAGGGCTGGCTCTCCAGGCCCTGCAGAGCGATTGCATTTTACTGCGAACAAGATGGTAAGGTATTGGAGAATTTCGAGCAGAATAGTGACAAGATATAAAGGAGGCGTCCTCCCCTTACTTAAGAATAAAGCTAAAAAGGTAAAATAAAATATATCGGGGGTGATCTCAGATCTACCCCAAGGCCAGGAAGTTTGAGGTTCTTTTCTTTATCTATAAAAAAGTGATCAAAATTATTCAAGGGACATTACTACTATGAGAAATTTAATTAGCAATTTCCTGACTTCTAAGACTTTGAATTTGGAACTTAACTCTATAATAAATGAGAAAAACACTCCTATAGCAACAAAATACTCTAAGCTGCAACTTCACACTTTCATTTGGTGATCCCAGATAAAATTTAATTCTTATAGCATATTTAATAAGTGAAAATATGTCAATTATAACTAACATCCCATTTTAAAGAATATAAGGTTGATTCTTTGAGCATTTATAATACTCTTCAACCCCTCATTTTGAGCAAGAAAAATTCACAGTGACTTTAGGTCTCCCAAATATGAAGCAGAGCAGTAACCTCAAAAGGTTAACTACTTTATTATAATACAATTAAGAAATAGGCAAAGAATCTGAACATGTATTTTTCCAAAGATGGCCCACAAGTACATGAAGAGGTGCTCAATATCACTAAGTATCAGGGAAATAGAAATCAAAACTGTAATGAGATATCACCTCTCACCTGTGAGGAAGACAATCATCAAAAACACAAATAACAAATTCTGGCAAAGATGTGGCGGGAAGGAAAACTCTTGTACACTATTGCTTTGAATGTTGATGGATATCAGAGTTTTTCCAATTCTTCACAACTACAGCACAATGCTGCTATGAGAATCCTGGGTCTACATAAAGAGGGCATATGTGTATTTACTAAATTAACTACTAGGGTATTTGCCCACTAGTAAAACTGCTAGGTTTTGGGGGGTTCCAGAACCACTGAAGATAGTGACTGCAGCCATGAAATTAAAAGACACCCCTTGGAAGAAAAGCTATGACCAACCCAGACAGCATATTAAAAAGTAGAGACATTACTTTACCAACAAAGGTCCGTCTAGTCAAAGCTATGGTTTATCCAGTAGTCATGTACAGATGTGAGAACTGGACTAAAAGAAAAGCTGAGCACCAAAGAATTGATGCTTTTGAACTGTGGTGTTGGAGAAGACTTTTGAGAGTCCCTTGGACTGCAAGGAGATCCAACCAGTCCATCCTAAAGGAAATCAGTTCTGAATATTCACTGGAAGGACTGATGTTGAAGCTGAAACCAATACTTTGGCCACCTGATGCAAAGAATTGACTCATTTGAAAAGACCCTGATGCTGGGAAAGATTGAAGGCAGGAGGAGAAGGGGACAACAGAGGATGAAATGGTTGGATGGCATCACCAACTCGATGGACATGAGCTTGCACAAGCTCCAGGAGATGGTGAAGGACAGGGAAGCCTGGCGTGCTGCAGTCCATGGGGTTGCAAAGAGACAGAAACGACTGAGTGACAGAACTGAACTGAACTGACAGATTAGACATATTTTCATATTCACAGGTAATGACAAACTATTTTCCAAGTTGATCAGGTCAATTTATACTCCCACTAGCAATGTACGAATGTTCTCATTTTTCTATACCCTTGCTATTCCCTGGTATTGCTAGACTTTTAGTTTTTTCTTTAATCTGTTAGAAACATAATGGTATCTTAATTTATTTTAAATTTGTATTTCCCATGACACTAAACATCTTTTCATGTGCCATTTTCGTGATTTGGGATTCCCATTTTATGTTGTTCTTGTTCAGATTGTTCCATTTCTTAATAATTATTGCTGATGAATATTCAGATATAATCTGTGCTTTTTTCCTTACCCTCTTTTAACTTATTCTTTTTCTTGCACTGTTTTAACAGACCTATACTTAGTTTTCAGTGATCTTTGGTTTCACCAATATTTGTCAAGTGTGGATTTCTTCTCATTTAATCTGCCTGAGATTTGTTTAGATTCTTGAATCTGATACTGAGATCTCTTTCTTTAATTTTGGAAGATTCCTGTAGTTTTTTTATTCTTATACTGCCCCTACTCTATGCTCTCTTCTTTTTAGATTCCAATTAGACAAAAGCTATATTTTTCACATGTTCTCACAATGCCTCTTAATCTGTCCTTCATACTTTTTTATTTCTTTGCCTCTTTGTTTTTTCAGATTTAATCTTCAACTCACCAAATCTTTATTTAGTCACAGAGTTTTCTATTAAAAATATCCTTCAACATTTTTATTCCAATTATATATTTTATTTCTAGAATTTTACTTGATTATTTTTCAAAGGTACTTGGTCATTTGCTATAGTTCCTCATACCCTACACACATTTTCAATGAAATAGAAGAGATCAAAAGTATTTTGTAAATTGTGTCTTATATTTCATTGTCCTTAAAATTCTTGAGAGTCTGTTCCTGCTGGTTCTTCCTTATGGAGTTTGTTTAGTTATTTTTGTTTGTGGGCTTCTTAATTGCCTTAGGGTTTCTTATGGAAAGTCACTGGGGACTGGCAAGACAATGGATTTTTGCAGAGATTTGCATTTGTTTCTGCCAGGTGGTCTTTGGGACATCAACGATTTGGGATCTCTCTAAATTAAATTCTTGGTTTGAGATTTTTGACCACCCATGTATTTTTGTGTAATTAGGTATTCTCTTGGTTTGTGGTTTTAACTCTCAATAGTCTTGTTTCTCCTCCCATTCAGCTCCTCTGTTTGAAAGGGTTGACTTTCCTTTTAGGTCCATGACTGGGGATTAATTTTCCCCAGTGTAATTTTACATTGAGAGTGTTACCATTTGGGGTCTCAGATGTCTGGAGAGGGTGAGGCTGTCTATCAGAATCTTCATCATGAGTGGAACTTCTACCTTGTCTCTTTTTTCATCCATGTAATATCATAAAAAGTAATGTAAATAGTAATTTAGTGTAAGTTAATTTAAATAGCATCTGAGTAAAATCCAGCTGCCATGGTCCACTTAGTTCTCAGTCCCTAGACTAAGAATTCCTTACACTCTGGTCAACCCATTGATCCTTTTAAGAGCTGTTTTATATCTTTTTCAAGAAGTTTATCTGTTTTTAGAGCCAGAAAAAAAAAAAAGTTGCATTGGTTTTCTTTAAAGTCCATTTACTATCCTGGTTAGTTTATTTCATATGTAAAGAAGTCTACCATCCTGCCCATGTCTGTGTGATGATGGAAGCAGAGACTGAAGCACTGCTACCGCAAGCCAAGGGCTGCCTTGGATTCCTGGCAAGCTACCAGAATTAGAAAGAGGCAGGGGGAAAATCTGTCCTACAGGTTTCAGAGGAAGGATGGCCCTGGTGACACTGTGACTTCAGTCTTCTGATCTTCAGAATTGTGAGACAATAAATATCTTTTATTTTAAGCCATCTCATTTATGGTTCTTTCTTATCACGGCCCTAGGAAATGACTATAAAATAATCCATTTAGAATGAAAAGATCTCCAGGATAGGTGATTATCTCCTGGGCTTGAGAAAAGGAAAGGAAGGAGGAAATGCCTTTGGCAGTGTTCTCCCTAGTGTTGAATATGTGTGTGTTCTCTTATTTGCATACAATCACTGATGTTTCACAAACTGGTATTTGAAATACTTTCTGACAAAGAATTAGTACAAGTTAGGAAAGAATAGCTGTGTGAAGTAATATTATTTCCTTGTAATATTTAAGGGTAAGCACATGGGACATTGTCACAGCTAGAAAGCAAGTTGATATGGTGTTACTTCTTTTCAATTAGTTGAAATAAAAATGAGTGCCAGAATCCCACTTGGGCAACCAATAGCCAAAAACAGCAAGCCAGTGCACCTAGGAAGGCTCTCATGAGGAGAGTATGGGACCAATGTATAGTTTCCAAATTCTGTGCAGGATAGGGTAAAAGAGGATGCAGAGATGGAACATGTAAGGCTTTGCAGATCATGTTAAATGAAGATTTTAAAGTGTTTTAAATGTATGCTAGGAAGAACTGGATCTCAGAGGAAAATTGGCAGAGATACAAGCCTATAGACACTTTGAGGATTGTTGTTGTTGTTCAGCTGCTAAGTGGTGTCTGACTCTTTGTGACCCCATGGACAGCAGCCCGCCAGGCTTCCTTGTCCTTCAATATCTCTTGGAGTTTGCTCAAGTTCATGTCCATTGAGTTGGTGATGCTATCCAACCATCTCTTTCTCATCCTCTCTGGCCACCTGCTGCCAAGAGGCAGCTCATTGGAAAGGACTTTGACGCTTGCCACATATTAAAACAAAGGGCTCAGCCAAAGTACATGGACAAAAAAGGCAGGAGGCCTTGGGACTAGGAGAAAGTGACACTCAGAGCCTTTCAGTAATTCACCCAATACTGTATTCTTTCCATACCTGTCACCACATTCTCCTGGAGACTTCGCTATGAAAGGAGAGCTCTGTTTAAAAATGGTTCTGCTAACATTATCTAAAATTGCCAAGTTATGTAAGCAACCTAAGAGTCCATCAATAGATGAATTAGTAAAGAAGATGTGGTGTATATATCCAATGGAATACTATTCAGTCATAAAAAGGAATGAAAATTTGAGATTTGCAACATGGATGAACATGATGGACATTATGCTAAAAGTGACATATTAGAGAAAGACAAATATTATATGATATCACTAATATGTGGAATATTAAAAAAACCAATAAACTAGTGAATAAAACAGCAAAAACAACAACAAAGCAGACTTACAGATATAAAGAGCATACTAGTAGTTACCAGTGTGAAGTGGGATGGAGGGAGGGGCAATAAAGGGGTATAGGAGGAAAAAGGGTTTTTATGGGAATATATGAAATCATGTTCCTGAAACTTTTGGAAATTGTAAAGCCCTATAGAATTAAAAGAATCTTTCACTCAATTTAAAAAAAAAAAAAAACTTAAAACAGAATGGTTCCACTATGCTGACTCTAAGCCTTAAAGTTTTCCATAGAAGAAAATTTGGCTCTTTTAATAACAGATTCTCCCAGTTAAAATAAAGTGGCGTATTTACAAAGCACAGTGAAAGGCTTTCCTCAAAAATAAAAAGAAATCATCATAACCTAAGTATAAATATATCCCTAAGAAAACTAGCATCCTCTGTTGCCAATCTTGCAAAAAGACTGAAGAAGTTGAAAGTGGAGTTGAATAATAAAAGAGTATTATTCCATAAAAGTAGGTGGCTCACACCCATACTGGAAACGGACTCCTTGCATAGTCAAGACAAAGATTTATCAAACAAGAAAGTCCCCTCTCAACATCTGAAAGCACTTTGTAGCAGAAACTTGCAAAAAGTCAGGATAATTAAATACTGATTAATAGTAGTAGAGTTTAATGAAAAACATATCACAAGCTAAGACATCCAAATTCACTCTCTATTTTGCATTAGCTTGATAGTACTCAGCGAAATCATGACTACAGGAACAATTATTTTGATAAATATAGTATTTTTTGGTGAAAATTTCATGTCACTTAAATATTGTGCTCTATTTCATCTTTTAAAACTCTTCCTGCCTGAAAGTCATTGAGTTTCCACAGCTTTTGTGGTGCTTGCCATTCTCTGGGAAGCATTCGTTTCCCTACTTTTCCAGAAAAACCTCTATGTCCACCACTTTCCCTTCCACAGATCTGTTTCTGCTCTCCTACATGGCAAAGGAATTGAGTATAATTTCTGCTATAATATGCATCCTCCTATTCATTCCTAACCTTGCTGCATTCATGATTTTGCCACCAACTTCTGTATTTAAATGGCATGATTTTGAGAACAGCCCTAATTCAATGACTTCTTTATTGCTAAGTCCAGTAGTCAATTCTCAATTCTCATTTCACTTGGCTTATGAGTGGCATTTGTCACATGTAACACTTTTCCCCTTGATTTCCAAGATACCACACCCTCTTGTGTTCCTTCTCCCTTGCTCACAGGCCTGTTACCTATCTTGGTTCTTCCTCATCAAAATGAACTCTAAAATTTGGAATGCCTTAGTAGTTGGATATCTCTTATCTATCTCCATTGACTTCCTTGGTGATCCCAGCTAGTCTCAAGACTTTAAACTCCATCTGTGTGGACAACTCACAAATGTATAGCACCAGATGAGATGTTGCTTGAGTTGACACCTAAAATGAAAGAGTTCTTGGTAGTTTGAAAATTGATAAAAGTATTTTAAAAGTACAACAGAAGATTGAAAGATAAAATGGAAATATTGCCTAGAAAGAATTAAATGTCCAAATAACAAAATTGTTGAGAGAAGGATTTTAAAAATTGACAATCTATTCAAGAAATTCAGTATTCTACTACTAAAAGTTGTAGCAAAAGGGACTAAAGGAATGGAAAATGGGAAATTACCAAAACTAAAAACAAATATGATACAATTGGTTCAGTTCAGTCACTCGGTCATGTTCGACTCTTTGTGATTCCGTGGACTGCAGCATGCCAGGCCTCCCTGTCCGTCGATAATCTTCCATAATAAAACAAATCCATATATATCTCTATGAAAAGGCTCAATGAATGCTCTATGAAGGGGACAACAGAGGATGAGATGGTTGGATAGCACCACCGACGCGATGGACATGAGTTTGAGTAGGCTCTAGAAGCTGGTGATGGACAGGGAGGCCTCGTGTGCTGTAGTCCACATGGTCACAAAGAGTTGGACACAACTGAGCAACTGAACTGAACTGAACTGATGAATTCAGAGCAGAATAAGTTTTTAAAAAATCTAAACCAATGCACTTTATTGAAAAGAATAGGATCTCTATCTACATGTCCACTGGCAGAGTAATGGATAAAGAAGATGTGATACACACACAGTAATATTACTTGGACATTAAAAAGAATGAAATAATGCCATCGGCAGCAACATGGACGGACCTAGAGTGTCATATTGAATAAAGTCAGTCAGATAGAGAAAGAGAAACACTGTATGATATCCCTTATGCATGGAATCTAAAAAGAAATGATACAAGTGAACTTACTTCCAAAACAGACAGAGATTCACAGACTTAGAAAATGAACTTATGGTTGCCACAGGAAAGAGACAGTTAAGGACTCTGGGAATGTGGTGTACACACCGCTATATTTAAAAGGGATAGCCAACAAGGACCTATTGTATAGCACATGGAACTCTGCTCAATGTTCTGTGCCAGCCTGGACGGAAGTGGGGTTTCGAGGAGAATGGATACATGTCTATGCATGACTGAGTCTCTCTGCTGTTCAGTTGAAACTATCATAACATTGTTAATCAGCTATAACCCAATACAAAATAAAAAGTTTAAGGTTTAAAAAAAATAAGATCTCTAGAGATAAAGGGAAGATTCTGAAAGTTTCCAAACAGAAAGGCAAGGTATTATATGAACAAGTAATCATTAGAATGGCATATGGTATTGGATTTTTCAAGATAGGAATACTGCAAGCTAGAAAACTTTCAACAATGATTTATTTAATACCTACTCTGTACCAGCCACTATGTTAGGTGTCGACAGTAGAGAGATGCCTTTGAAACTGAGTGAAAATAATTATCTACCTAAGGTAAGATACTCCACACAAGCAGACTAAAGTATATAAACAACAACAACTGTACCTCTTATCAACTCTTGCTCAAGAAGCTACAGGAGCATGTGGACCACCAAAATAAAGTTTGTAAACCAAGAAAGAGGAATTCAGGATTCAGGGGATGAGGAATGTAGATGACAAACAGGCATGTCAGGGTGATTTATTGGAAGGAATGATCTGGGACAAAAATGGTTGATACTCAAAAAGGGATATTTGGGTGGGGAAAACAGAACTCATTGGTTACCTATAGTGTTTAATTATTTTGAGAAGAGTTTCAGAATTCTATTAATTCTAAAAATCCAAATTATAAGTGTAATAACAGACTCTAGGAGTAAGACTTGAAGTACTTTTATCATTGCAAGCTGTATAATAGGATTTAACTCTTTAAACTGTGATCACAGTACTTAATAAAAATAATAAGTGCACATTTTTAGATGAACTGAACTAAAACAAAAATATCCCAGCTAAATCCAAAATAAGATGTATTTTCTTTTTTTCCTTAACCTAAGATAATTTCAAAAGATGAATTTGTTGCTTTGCTTTCAAATAGTCATGATGCTTTGTTTTCCAATATCACTGCTACTGTCTATCTTAGGGTATTTTTAATAAAAGAACATCAGTTTACATACATGGAAAAGCAGATTCTGCAAGGTAAGGACTGACATCAAGTTTGCAACCTCCATAAACAATGGCATAATCTATGCAGCCTACATTTTTTTAAGAAGGAAGATAACATTTTCTTTATCAATGCAAGTCGAAACAGGCTATAAATTATACTATGCCTGCCTCCTGGTTCACAGAGAACTATAACCCATCTGGAACCAAGTAGGATGGAGCTATGTAAAGACTCCCTAAGTCAACATAAATTATAGTGAAAAAAATATTTCCACCTTGCTCTACTCATAGTTCTGGTTCATTTCTTTCCTGTACTTTGCTAGGCATGGTAGTCAACTGACTGGCTACCAGATACCCAGAGCATTTTTATATTTATTCCCTAATAAATAAAATTCAGGAGAAATAATAAATACCATGGTGAAAAATAAAATAGTTGACTCTGATGAATTTAAAGCTAAAAAACTATTGTTGGAGTCCAAACTTCCTAGTGTATATACAGGGAGAACCCAATGTCTGTAGTATCAATGTGGTGGTAAGAATATAGAAAATTGGAAGCATTAATGTGTTCAGAATGTGAACACCCTTTTAACCCCAAGAAACTTGAATTCAAAGACGGTTAACCACAGAAGCGAAAATATCTTGGGTGGTCTAACTCTAAACGATAGTTCTCAGTGAGTATGGCCAAAGCGCAAAACCACCAAAGAGTCTGGTATGATGGATGGTATCTTCCTAGAAGATGCTTGGGATTAAGCAGGTTGTTTAAAGTCAGATTACAGGTGCAGAAACTGTGGCATGAAACTTGTGAAGAGTTTTATCAAATGCCAGGTCATAGCCAGCCCTTCTCTTTGAAGGTATCATTAATAGAAGCCAGCCTACTTTGAAAAACTTGACTTTTCCCGTATTCCTCCTACCAAGTACAACTAAATATCAAAGATGTTATATATAAAACATACTAGGAAGAATCTGAAAGGTAGAGATTGGAAGGCAGACCAGCTAGGGACCTCAGGACCTAAGGAAAAACACAGGAGCCTCATATACCCCAGAGTAGGAGCTGGAAGAGACAGCAACCTGGAAACCTCAATGAGTACAGACCCAAAAAATCCCCAGGAAGAGCATTCTATCTCTGTACAAGGTACCAGGAAATAGGTAGCCAGCAAGACAGAAGACTTTAGATAACAACTACTCTATGACAGGGCTTCCCTGGTGGCTCAGTGGTAAAGAATCAACCTGCCAATGCAGGAGACATGGGTTCAATCCCTGAGTTGGGAAGATCCCTTGAGAAGGAAATGCAACCCATTCCAGTATTCTTGCCTGGGAAATCCCATAGGCAGAGGAGCCTGGCGGGCTATAGACCATGGGGTCGCAAAAGATTCAAACACGACTTAGTGACTAAACAGCAACAATAACACCACTCTATGGCAGGCAAATACAACAGAAGAAAACTATGGTTCCATCTTAATCCACGCCCACAAAACTGAACAGAGATCTTAGAATCTCAGCCTCACCAAACAGTAACTAGGTATCTCAGCCCCATTCTCTCTCTCCACTTGTAACAGGGAGATATGAGAGAAGGCTAAGTAGGAAGCTGGGACTTGCATCCCACCAGGCCATAAAGGAGTCAATTCTTCCCAAATTGATAGGTTCAATGTAACTTCTATCAATATCTCAGCAAGATTTTTGAAGAAATAGGTAAGATCATCTTAAATGTTACATGAAAAGGCAAAGGGACAGAAGAGCTAAAATAATTTTTAAAAAAGAATAAAGTGGTAGAAATCAGTCTATTCAATTTCAAGTCTTATTAAATAGTTGTAGTAATCAACAGTGGTAGTTGGCAGAGAGAGAAACATATAAATTAATGAAACAAAATAGAGAGCCCAGAACCAGATACACACAAGCATGCTCAACCGATTTTTTGACAAAGGTACAAGGACAATTCAATAGAGGATATATGGTCTTTTCATTGACACCAAAAGCACAATCCATAAGATGAATTTTTAAAAATTATACTTCATACAAATTTTATCTTTTCCTTTCTTAAAAATTTCTCCATCCCCACAATTGTTACCTTGCCTCACTTTTTAGGAATGATTTTAAGAAATGTTCAGTATATATGCTCAATGGTGTGTGCCTTAAACTGGTTCCCTTTAAACTATCTTCCTCTCTATTTCTGCACAGTATCCCTCTACAACCAGCCTTCCGAAATACTTTTCATCAAATTATAACTTACTTGTGTTTCCATAATCTCCCAACAATTACATTGACTTTCAAACTGGTAATTTTATCTTATCTAATAAACCAAACTTTCCACCCTCCTTGTGTGATTTTTATTTTCTAACCATGATCTTTTTCCTTGTGATTAAGTATCTTTCTCCTACGCTGAGCCTTCATCTGCCTTTCTTTGGACTTTTTAAAAAATTTATTTGAAACATTTTAAAATTATACAAATAGTACATAAATAATACTTGCTACACAAGATTCAAAGACTAAAGACATATTCAGAGAAAAAATATATAACATTCTCAATTTTCTTGTCTTCCACCCCTTGTTCCTCCCAGAGGTGAACGTTTTCACCTATATGTCATGCATTCTTCTACCTTCTTGTCCTCTTCCTGCACATTCACATATATATTTTCAGGTAAACAAATGTCTTTTATATTCCATACATAACATTATATTGAATACAGTATTCTGAAACTTCCTTCTCCATTTTGTTAGGGGATATTTTTATGTCAATGTCTATAGGTATTCAGCTCACTTCTTTTAAATGCATAGCACCACACTGTATGATACCACTATAATTTACTTAACTACCTCTTTATGTTGGACAGTTACCAAGTTTCCTCATTTTACCATTAAAAGTACTCTTACACTTCTGCACAAATGAGTAACTATTTCTTCAACTTACATCCCAGAACTGGAATTGTTGGATGTAAGGATATATGTGCTCCTGGTTTTGAGAAATACTAATCAATTGACTTATGAAAGTTAGAGTATAAAAAAGATTCAAAATATCTTACAAGCAATATTCTGAAGGAATTAAAAATCTCTATTATGTTAATATTTCCTTGATTGTCAGTGAAGCTGAGAAAATATTCATATATTTTTGGTTCCTTTTGTGACTAACATCTATTAGATTTTCCTATAATAACATTATAGTTTTATTTAGTTAAAGTTTACACATAGTTTTTCATGTTATCTTTATGTATACTGTAAAGTATGGATTGGAATTAATTTTTTCCAAAAGATGGTCAATTTTCCCAGAACATTAAATAAAGTATCTACTGTTTGCTTCTTGATTTTAAAAATCTTCTTTATCATAAATTGTATTATCTAATATATAGGAATTTTTCTGGAGTCCATTGTTTTCCACTTTTTATTCTGTACTTGCCTAACACTAGTCTACATAAAGCACAGATTTGTAATATGATTAATATCTGGAATAACTTCATCTTCAAAATTTTCTTGTTTATTTTATGTATCATGTCCATATAATCTTAAGAATAAGCTTGTCACTGTATATGAAAAATATTATTGTGATTTTCATTGTTACATTGAATTTGATTATTAATTTTCTCAAAAATTAGCACCTTCATGAGTTGAGTCTATATAGATCATGATCTGCCTCTTCTATTCATCTAAGTATTTATGGCAGCTGGGGAGGAAATTCTTTGCAACAGCTTACTGTTTCTTTCAGGTAGTCACATACAGTTCCTGCTATGTCTATGTCTAAGTCATTTATGATCTTGTGAATAGGACTTTGGCATAAAACTTTCTAACTGATTATCATTGATGCATAGGAATCTTACTGATTTTCATATATTAATTAGTCTTTTATTCAATCGCCATTCTGAATTATCTTATTATTTCAGTGGTTTCTAAGTTACTTACTTTCAAATAACTATCATTTTTGTTTTTTCTTTCATTCAGAAAAGATATAGATATAAATATAGATATAGATACAGACACTTGAAACACACATGTATCTGATATACACACACTCTTTAATGACATGTAGCTTGCATTTTTCCTGACTCATTGGATCATTTAGGACTTCCAATACCATATTAAATTGTGATGTTGATAGTGGGCCTTCTTATTTTTCCTAGAGGCCTATTTCATTAAACTTTACAGAAAAAGCATATTGGTTTTGTTCACTATTTTTTATATTGTATATTTGATTGATCTCTTTTAACTTTATTGATTCACTCCTTTGTTTTCATTGTACATTTTTATTCTTTTCTCCGCTCTTTAAACTTTACACTTCATTCATTTTACAATATTTTTATTTTCCAATATAAAAGTTTTATATTTTAAAGGACTGCATGTTAGAAATGTCTTTTTTTCCACTGAGGTATAATAACATTGTTAGTTTCAGGTACACACATCATGATTTGATATTTGTATATACTGCAAAATGATTCCCACGGTAAGTCTAATCAACATTTGTCACCACAGATAGTCACAAATGTTTTTTCTTGGGATAAGGACTTTTGAGATCTATACTCTTGGCAACTTCCAAATATCCAATACAGTATTACTTACAGTCTTCAGTATGCTATACATTAGATCCCTATGCCTTATTCATTTCACAACTGGAAGAAATATCTTATTTATCTTAGGGTTACATTATAACTACTTAATTGGGTATTGACTAACATCACATTTTGAGAATAAGGGAAGATGATCCTGGAAAAACTCTGTGATGCTGGGAATCAAAGACATATTGATTACTGTTCATGCTAGTCTTGCATCTAAGTCACTGATGAGTTTCACGGAACCTAGTGGTTTCCATGGAATGAATAGAGAGAACCTAGGCTAGGACCGGGGAGCCTGGTGGGCTGCTGTCTTGGGGTCGCACAGAGTTGGACACGACTGAAGCGACTTAGCAGCAGCAGCAGCAGGCTAGGAATTATTGTCCTTAGCTGAGGTGTGGGGTGAAACCGTCTGCTTCTATTTGGGGACCTTATTATGGCTGTACTCCAAACTGGCTACACTTCTAGGCTTACCCTCTCATCTTGTGGTAGTTTAAAGGTCAAGAAATTCTTTAGGGATCTTCAGGAAAAAATTGTTTTTTTAAGTTGATCAACACACACAGAAACAGAAGACCAATGATGGATATCCACATGTAGATAAACCAGACCTCTATCAACTTGTTAGCAAGAACAGAAGTCTAGGAATACACTACTGCTGCAGTAAATGAAGCATTTCTCTTAGCAATCCAGAAACACTGGAGATGTTAGTCTTTGTGATATTATGCATAAAATTTGTGTTTTCGATCTGCCATATTAATGTCATCATTTTAGAGGGTGATTCAAAGGAATCATAAAGACATATCTTTCAGGCTTTTGAGTGAAGCAATTAGGGAGCTTTAGGTAAGATTCTAGACCCTTTGGGACAATTATTGATGTAAAATTTCCCACTGGCAGAAAATGAATATGCAGTGTTTCTTCCCTCTACCTACTAGTATCTCAAGCTGGGTTTTATTGATGCTATAACAAAGTATGAACTATTTCAATCAATTTCAAGTGAAGTAGTACATTCTACAAATAAGTCTTTCAAAATCCAAAACAATATCTCCTAAAGTATTATGGGGGACAAATCACAAGAATACTAGGAATCCTAAATGACTCTCTACTAGATTTCTAGATTTTATTACAAGGTATTTTATGCATTAAAAAGTGAACATGTATACTATCATGTAAGAAACGAATCACCAGTCTATGTTCAATACAGGATATAGGATGCTTGGGGCTGGTGCACGGGGAAGATCCAAAGAGATGATATGGGGTGGGAGGTGGGAGGGAGGTTCAGGATTGGGAACTCATGTACACCCGTGGCAGATTCATGTCAATGTATGGCAAAACCAATACAGCATTGTAAAGCAAAATAAAGTAAAAAAAAAAAAATTAAAAAAAAAGTGAACCCTGAATGTGAATGAACTGTCTTAGTCTCCACTCTGTTGCACCTGGACAATTTTGGAAAGTCTAGACCCAGGTGTGCGCCTAATGAAAATGGGGAAACTTGGATCCTGGAAGACCAGAATAGGGAGGAGTGGGTAGAACTTCCAAAGTGACCCCAGAGGAGTTGCTTCTGATTTTTGGTCTCCAACATCAAGACCAGGAAAACTCAAGGGTCCTCTCCATGAGAGTGATGGCTAAAGAAAACAAAATAAATATGGGTCAGAATAAGAATTTCCTCCACCTGTATGAGGAATGTTTCTTTGTTAAATGATCTCAAAAGCTGAACGAAGAGACTTGATCAAGGCTGGCTCCAAGTTGAGACTATTCTTAAGTCACCAGCATTCTCATTTCTAAGCTGGTAACTTCAGGACACACAACAAAGTTTATAAATACCTTTTCCTGTCCTCATGCCTGTTTATTTATAAGAGTATAATGACAAATAGAGGGACATGTGGACTCTGTCTTGCAGCCTAACATAACCATAAAATAATGTGACTCTCTTCTAATTGCATTATGAGTGAGTCTTCTCTGGCCATGGACTTATACAATAAGGCCTCTTGCTATGAAATGCCTATAAATATGGAATTCATCAATAGTCTAGCTAAGAAGTCTGGTGAGAGCCATGACACCTCTTACTGGTGGAGGCCAGGAAACTGCAAAGACAATAAACCTTGGTGTCTGCTCCAGGCTAACTGGCTGGGGCCAAGGTGCACAGTCCACATGTCTCGAGTCTCTGCCAGGCTGTTAGTCATTATGCATCCTGCCCCAATGGTGCATGAGAAATGGAGTGGGCTCTGAATAAGCTTAGAGGGAAGAAAGAGAAATACCAGTTTATATTCGATTAGGTTTAAATGTTTTGGCCTTTTCCCTTCCTGAGAAAGTTATACTTAAAAACTGAAATGATTTGTTAGTCAACCTTCAAAGTCACTTTTCCTGTAAAAATGTGTAGTGGTTATTAACAGCTGCTTAAGGAAAAAGATTAAAGCTGAATAAAATGGACATGGCAACACAATATAGATGGCAGATGTCATTAGTAGAACAATTAAACCTACTTCCTCAAAAATCTGCTTACTTTTTCTTCTTATTCATGTCTGTACTTTTAAGAGCCTTTCCATTAGCCAGCCTATCAGTTAACACCTATATATGCTATTCTTGGTACTATCTTCTGGGATTGCACTTTTAAGGACAGTATCCTTCTGTAAGGAGTAAACCACAGAGATTAAAAGCATCTCTACCCCAGACACAACAATAAAAAACAGTTGACCTTCTTTGTAGGGGGAAAACAAAAATTTGGTCTCCAAACAATATCTTGACTTGCCTAGCAGTTGAGTCAATTAAGTTTAGATATCTCTAATGCTAAAAGCATAAAACTGACTGCATAAAGCATTAAACTGAATACATGAATCTTTCCAATCATTGCTTAATCGGTAAGTAAAATAAACATACAAATATGAATCTGTAGACTTGGTTTAATGTGATTTTTGTTACATGTGGTAAACAGAAGTTTTTCTGCTACAAATGATAGACATTTCAAATTATGTTTTCACAGAAATAGAAATTTCTTTTGCCAATAAACTAAAAATTCAAGGGTCTACTAAATTTAAGAACTGTATATCCAGCTATTCAATGTCTCAATCCAGATCTGTTTGTAGATTATTTCCTGTCACAGAAGAGAGCTTCTCATGAATTGAAAAGATGGTCACACTCTAAAAATATTGTCTTAAAAAATGTTAACATGCCAATATTGAAAATACTTGATATGTAGGATAGGTAACCACAATTACAGTCAGTAATCAGTAGAATGAGAATATATTTTCTATAAAAGTATACATTATTTGTTCAAAATACATTTCAAAACTCATTTCTTATAACTGTGGCATAAGTTGCTCTTATGACATAAGTTATGTTTATTAACTTTACCATCTCTGGCATTATTAAAATCACTCTTAGTTGATAAAGACATTTTTGCAACAAAATGGATAAAGTGATGAATATCAAATACTAATTTGCTCATCTCTCTCCTCTGTTTAAAGATATCAAGTAGTTCTCCACTAGAATTAAGACCAAGCTGGTTACTTTGGTATGCCAAGCTCTCCATAGTCAGAATGTACCTATCTCAATTCCCTGCTCAGCCACAATAATAATAAAACAAAGCAAAATAAAATGAAATAATGGCAACATATATCTCCTGCTTATATTGTTCTTACAGCTTTCAGTACAACAGAAAAATAGGCATTCGTTGGTCTTCAACATCCATGTACCAAATCTTTGGGAGAATTCTTAATGTCTGCTTTGAGTCACAATGTCCTCTTTAAATTAATCTCCTTGGACATGGACCATTATCTGGTGGCCTGGTGAGAAGTATGTATGGAGTATATGTTGACTTGACTCAGTCAAGGAGGATTAATACTTCCAAGAGAAAGGCCTATTTTAGAAATATTATATGCTTTTATTGCTCTGGTTTTAGACAGGCCAATTTGGACCAAAGATAATCTCTTTCTTGCAGAACTAAAGAAGCTTGTCCAAAAGTTATTAGTTTTCAAGTTAAAGTTGGTGTAACAAAGGCAGGGACTCAGGAGCCGGAATTTTTATTTAAAGTCACTCAGTCATGTCCAACCCCATGATCCCATGGGCCACACAGTCCATGGAATTCTCCAGGCCAGAATACTGGAGTGGTCAGCCTTTCTCTTCTCCTGGGGATCTTCCCAATCCAGGGATTGAACCCAGGTCTCCCACATTACAGGCAGATTCTTTACCAGCTGAGCCACAAGGGAAGCCCCTTAGAAACTAGAGCAGGAGTTAAATACAGTAGGAAGAGGCTAGAGAAGAGAGAAAACTAAATCTCTGCTCTCCTCCCAAACACTTCTGGCTGGCATCTCTTGCTTGACTGGTAACAATTAATCCCTCTTTAAAGAGTTCTCAAATAGCACATAGACTGGGATAAGGAGCAGGATTTTAGGGAGGAGAACATGTACAACCATGTCTAAATGAATTAGGGTTGTTTTTACCACTGTTCTGTGAAGAAAGCTGAGCGCCGAAGAATTAATGCTTCTGAACTATGGTGTTGGAGAAGACCCTTGAGAGTCCCTTGGACTGCAAGGAGATACAACCAGTCCATTCTGAAGGAGATCAGCCCTGGGATTTCTTTGGAAGGACTGATGCTAAAGCTGAAACTCCGATACTTTGGCCACCTCATGCAAAGAGTTGACTCATTGGAAAAGACTCTGATGCTGGGAGGGATTCGGGGCGGGAGGAGAAGGGGACAATAGAGGATTAGATGGCTGGATGGCATCACCGACTCGATGGCCATGAGTTTGAGTGAACTCCAGGAGATGGTGATAGACAGGGAGGCCTGGCGTGCTGCAATTCATGGGGTCACAAAGAGTCAGACATGACTGAGTGACTGAAATGAACTGAACTGAACTGTACTTACCAGATATAAGGAGGAAGGATACTGCACAAGCCAAAACAAGACATGCTATTCATAAAAACCAATCTGGGTAACCATGACGAGCCTTCTAGCTATACCTGAGTGTGATCTTCTAAGTATGGTTTTGGCTTAGTGAAGGTATTACAGCATTTGGTTCAATTATATATTATCCATATGGTATGGCTACAAACTCTGGTTGAAGGTACTGTGGTAGAGATGCTAATTTTATCTGATTTCATATTACATAATGAATGTCATTTAGTGACCTCAAAATTTAAATAATAAATGAAGAGAAAATGTCCATACAGTTGTACATTACATGTTTTATAGATAAATACTGAGTTGCAAGAGGGCATATTGAGAGAGACACTCTAATTCTACACATAAATGATAAATTGTTCACTCACTAATTTTCATAATCTTATAGCTGAAATAAGATTGTTCAGATATCTTTATCTTAAAATTAGCAAGAATTAATCTGTAATGGAAATTTTAAAAATACACCAGCAATCTAATTCGAATAACATCAGAATCTAAATCAAATACTTTCATAATTTGAAGCAGATGTTAAATCCATGAAGCCATTCCAGGTTCTAACTGCTATTTGAGCCACCAGAAAATCCTTAGGTTTTTATATGAAGGCAACTTAAATACTGAGAATTGATATTTTAAAATTTAATGTCTAATAAAGTTAAATGAAAGTCATAGGAACAATGTTTACATAATTCAGCAAATTTTATGCTCTTACAACAGAAAGAAATTCACTTTCAGTTTTCCACAAATATGTCTTACTTCTCCTTTCTTTTATCAAAGGAACATTATTATGTTTAGGTAAAAACTCTCTAAAATCAGTGGGAAAAGAGGAATTTTAAATTTAGTGTTCTCAAAAAATGACACCATTTCCCAGGGAATGTAACCTGATATAAACTGCTTCCCTACTTAACGCCATTACCATGGCTGAACTCAGTTGTCTGCATCACTGTTTCCTTTAAGAATTCTTAAATCACAAAAAGAAATAAATAACTGTATGAATTATTTCATGTACCAGCAAAACCCAAGTAAATATAGTTTGCACTTTTGTTTTCTGATTTCAGAAATTTATATTCTCATATTCTTGCTTAGTTCACACTATAGAATAAAATTAGTCTGGTGTGTATGTATTTTTACCATAGTCTTCAAGGCCTAAGTGTTCTTTTTAGAGATACTCAAGTATATCTAGCAAGACGAGTAATAAGTAAACCACCATCACATATTATAAGAAATGTGTGTAGTAAACTTCACTACATTTTAAGTGGATGACATCAGCATATCTTAAGCTACTGAAACTGATTTTTATGTGAGTGATGAAAAAATGTTTGAAAAATACATCCCAGAATAAAATATAGAGAACTGAGAGAATTGAGAGAAAGCAGCCAAAGGAAAAGAATTGTCATGTTTTGAATGCCTACTATTCACAAAGAACTACAGAAACAAATTTTCATAATGAAAAGAAATATACAAAATAAATTATTTTTTTCAGTCTCTACAATTTCTTTACCAATGTCTAGTATTTCTTTCAAGTCAGGCTTAATTCTGTCAAGCCTCCAATTTATGAGATAACACCAATCTGCTGCATTGCATTCATTGCCTGAACCTATAGTCCTGTCCATCCATTTCTGTCTCATTCTGTTATCTACCTATTTGTTAGGAAAACTGATATTTGGAAAGCAGGAATTGAATATTTTGTTGCAAAAAGGCAGAATGGGTATCTGAGGAGGCCTTACAAATAGCTGAGAAAAGAAGAGAAGTTAAAGGCAAAGAAGAAAAGGGAAAGATAAGCCCATTTGAATGCAGAGTTCCAAAGGATAGTAAGGAGAGATAAGAAAGCCTTCCTCAGTGATCAGTGCAAAGAAATAGAGGAAAACAATAGAATGGAAAAGACTAGAGATCTCATTAGGAAAATTAGAGATACCAAGGGAACATACCATGCAAAGATGGGCACAACAAAAGACAGAAATGGCATGGACCTACCAGAAGCAGAAGATATTAAGAAGAGGTGGCAAGAATACACAGAAGAACTATACAGAAAAGACCTTCATGACCTACATAACCATGATGGTGTGATCACTCACCTAGAGCCAGACATATTGGAAGGTGAAGTCAAATGGGCTTTAGGAAGCATCACTGCAAACAAAGCTAGTGGAGGTGATAGAATTCCAGTTGAGCTATTTCAAATCCTAAAAGATGATGCTGTGAAAGTGCTACACTCAATATGCCAGCAAATCTGGAAAACTCAGCAGTGGCCACAGGACTGGAAAAGATCAGTTTTCATTCCAATCCCAAAGAAAGGCAATGCCAAAGAATGTTCAAACTACCGCACAATTGCACTCATCTCACATGCTAGGAAAGTAATGCTCAAAATTCTCCAAGCCAGGCTTCAACAGTACATGAACCATGAACTTCCAGATGTTCAAGCTGGATTTAGAAAAGGCAAAGGAAACAGGGATCAAATTGCTAACATCCACTGGATCATCAAAAAAGCAAGAGAGTTCCAGAAAAACATCTACTTCTGCTTTATTAATTACACCAAAGCCTTTGACTGTGTAGATCACATCACAACAAACTGGAAAATTATTTAAGAGATGGAAATACCAGATCACCTTATCTGCCTCCGGAGAAATCTGTACGTAGGTCAAGAAGCAACAGTTAGAATCAGACATGGAACAACAGACTGGTTCCAAATTGGGAAAGGAGTACATCAAGGCTGTATATTGTCACCCTGCTTATTTAACTTATATGCAGAGTACATCATGCGAAATTCTGGGCTGGATGAAGCACAAGCTGGAATCAAGATTGCTGGGAGAAATATCAATAACCTCAGATATGCAGATGATACCACCCTTATGGCAGAAAGTGAAGAGGAACTAAAGAGACTCTTGATGAAAGTGAAAGAGGAGAGTAGAAAAACTGGCTTAAGACTCAACATTCAGAAAACTAAGATCATGGCATCCTGTCCCATCGCTTCATGGCAAATAAAGCAAAATAAAATGAAATAATGGCAACATATATCTCCTGCTTAAACAATGAGAGAATTTATTTTATTTTGGGCACCAAAATCAGTGTATCTTAGGGAACACTTTCCCTAAAGTGTCTTAGGGAACACTGAAGGGCTTCTCTAGTCTCAGCTGGTAAAGAATATGTCTGAAAGGAGGGAGATCTGGGTTTGATCCCTGGATTGGGAAGATTTCCTGGAGGAGGGCCTGGCAACATACTCCAGTATTCTTGCCTGGAGAATCCCCATGGACAGAGGAGCCTGGTGGGCTGCAGTCCATGGGTCGCAAAGAGTCTGATGTGACTGAGCAACTAAGCCCAAAAAGTTTCTTAAATGCTCTTGGTTTTTGTGTTATAAGCAAAAGGGTAAATCTGTAGTTTAATGATTACACACAAAGATTACCAACATATAACAGATTGTAATTCCTCAATAAACTTTAATCAGGATTTCTTTTTTTTTTTTTAATGAAAACATTTCCTTTTATGTTTTAGGGAAGGGGAGACCAGTGAATTAAATATCAGCACTCCGGGTCCTCTCATTAACTCCAGACCATTTGTTCAGTCCCTGGCCTCTGTTAGCCTCTACGAGAGTTTTAGAAGCTCTAAGAGAAGTTTATTCAACTGCTTCTCATCACATCCACCCACGCAGATTTTAATGCGAGAGCTCAGGATGTCCAAAAAACATGGACTTTGAAAACTGAGAGGAAGAAAGAAAGAGGGCAGAAAAGAGGGAGAGAAACATTTTAAAATGTGTGCTTCTAACCCATTTGTAATATGTGCAGTCTTTACACAGGTCATTTTATTGAAATTATTAGCTGTTAGAAGTTTTGTCGTCATCACTATAGTATGTTGAGCTCACCAGGACACCTCATGCTTTTCAAAGTGAAAGAGAGAGACAGGAAATAATTGCTAGTCCATTTAAAAAAAAATTTCCTGAAATGTGGTGATAAACAAAGGTGACTGTATGTACCAAAGGGGTCCCCAGTGAGAAATGCTCTCTGGGAACACTCTTCATAGTGGTGCTTCTGTGTCATCCACTTTGGAGGGACCCTTGGCACCATTTGCTTGCATCCCCATTCTCATCTCAGCCTAATCTTAAATCAATCTTAAATCAAAATCTTAAATCTTAAAGCCTAATCTCATCTCAGCCTCATTTTCTATTTTGGTGTTTTGAAGTTATCGAGTTCTTCATGGTCAGCCTGGGTCTGCTTATTCATTGCCCAGAAGGGGGGACAAACAAAACAAAACAAAACAAAACAAACTTAAAAGAAAATCTATAAAATTATTAATGAAATATGCTAGAACAGAATGTTTTAACCTCACAGTACCTGCTTTGTCCGTAGATTTATTTTGAGAGAAACTGTTAATCTCTCCAGTTCCTGCCAAAGGAAGCATTTCATAAAACCCCTTATTCAAAAGGGGTAATGTTCTAACCATGTATGGGGACCCTCTGGTAGGAATTGCTGGACCAAGGATGGTATATGACAGAGAAGAAACTGATCTACAGGGTGGACAAGCAACTTGTGAGGTAGCCTAGCATTAGAGCTTCACTCAATAGCTACCACAGTGAACCTCTCCCAGGAATTAGAATTGGGAACTCGTCAGGGGTCCAGAGCTCAGAGCTGGTTAGGAAACTGAAGAGAAAAGATATACAGAAAAGATAGAGATGAAAAGAATGGCTACTTCTTGTTAACTGCTAAAAGAGGGCTTTCAAATAATAATAATAATAGGCAAATAATAATCATTAATATTATTTGATGAAAAACCAACACTGCATCCCTGAATGGTCCATCATTTGTTAAAATGTTTTCTGGATGCCAACCCTCCCCTATCTAAGCATGTGCAGGCTTACCGTGTGCTTGTGAAGCCTAACCACCATGGCTGAAAAATCTTTCTTTTTCTTCCCTGAAAATCTGTATTACAGATCATTCCCTTACTTGAATTAGTTTGAGTGGTTTCTGTTATTTGCAACCAAACTATCTGACTAACACCAGGGGTCAGTAAAGATACTGTAAGTTGAATCAGTGAGTCTGTAGATTTAAAGTAAAGTGAAATAGATGACTAAGAACCTAGTCCATGTAACTCTAGGACAGCAAAAAACAATATATTCATGAACCTAAAATTTCAATTTTCCCTTTTACTTTTGATGATTCATTCGATTGTTCTACTAGGAGTCTGAGTATTGCCCTTCACAGTCGTTTCCAGTCACTAAAACTTGACAATTCTGCCTTCAAATTATATTCAATATCTTAAAACCTACCATATCTGAAATTCCTTATCTTGACATTAGTAATGCAAATGCTGACTTCACCCATGGAAACTGCCTTCTAACTGATCACCATGATGTTTCTTGCAGAAACTGTTTGTTTATTTCCAACACATTCAAATCGATCATTAGTTTAAAACTCTTCAGTGCCATCTTGTTTCTTTTAGGTTGAGAGCAAAATCCCTTACTTAGCATAATCTTCCAGTCACAATAATCTGGCCCCTGTGCATCTTCTCCAGTCTTTGCCTCCAAACTGCCCTATTTCTCCCCACTAGTTATAAGACTGTTCTCTTTTTAACCTCAAAGACTTTTTTCCCAGCCCATCCCTTGCTGAAACATTCCCTCCCATTCCGCTATCTCCATGCCAACTCCACTCATCTGGCTTAATTCTTGATCCTATCATCAATTTTAAAGTCCCTGTTTTTTTTTTTTTTTTTTTTTTTTTATGAAAGCATGATAATACATTTTCAGGAGACTTGGAAAATACAAAACGAAGTTACATATAGTTCTACTGCTGCTGCTAAGTTGCTTCAGTCATGTCTGACTTTTTAATTTCAATTATTTTTTTAAGCAGGTAAATTAAGATTTTTAGTTGAAGTTTCAATAACAAACTCTCAAAAATTAATAGAATGGACAGAAAAGTAGAAGGATATAGTAAACCTGAAAATGAGTGCTATGAACCAATTCAACATAATTAAGATTCATACAATTTTCACATATCAGTAGGATACAAATTCTATTCAAGTTTCCATAGACTATAAACTAGGGGATACTGAAACATATCCAGGGATATAAAACAAGGTGAAAAAATTTCATGGTTTAAAGGTATTGAAATCATACAGAGTCTGTTCTCTTATCACTGTGGGATTATGTTAGAAATCAATATCAAAAGATACCTGAAAATAACCCATATGTTTTCAAGTGCAATGTGACATTTACCAAAAGAGATATTAGACTTAGCCATTGAAAGTCTCAATAAAGTTAAAAAAAAAATTGAAAAAAACACAGAGGGTAATTGCAGAGAAGAATGTATTTAAATGAGAAATTAACATCTAAGATACTTTTAAAACTCCATGTATTTGGGAATTAAATGTCCATTAAAGTCTGTGCTTAAAATTCACTTCTTCATAGAAAGTTTTCCTGACCCTGCATTACAGATCATGTTCTTCTGTTCCATGCATTCAAAACAATCCATGTTATTCATCCATAGCACTTATTACATTTCTGACTACACAGTCATTTGAGATCCCAAATAATTTTGCCTTGTAGGGTCACCCTTCCTTTAATATCTATAAACAGAATTTAGTTCCTAACTTTTAAAACTATATAAAAATTGTTAGATATAATCTAGATCTCATATATGTTTGAGATGGTTGAATGTAAAATATAAGCTATCTAATTAAAAAATGGACTTTCTGGGGCTTAAGGGACCTTAATAATATTTTCTTTCATAATGAGTAATGTATGTAAAATTTTTAAGAGTTTTAAATTTTAAATTCTTTGAATTTTTTCATAATATCATGTGTTAAGAATTGGTCAAGAAGGAGAAAGGGTATTGGAGGATTTCAAATTTTCATAAATTTAATATTAATTTTTCTTTTATTGTATTTATGTAGTAAATATATGTGTGTATAAAAAATGCCACCCTGATGATAGGTAAATCTCACTTACTCAGTAAGAAGTAAGAATTTTGAGATAGATCAAAAGATCATTAGAGATGGACAATCATTTGATGGTAACTAAGGAAAGATAGGCTTTCTCAGAGGCAAACAAAAGCATCATTTAATTAAAAGCACTAAGAGGAATATAGTTCTGAAAGGCACTGATGCTCAGCACAAGCAAAGTTTAAGTACCCAAATAGAAGGTGCTATCCTCTAGTATAATCAATTCCAAATGAAAGTTAGGACCGTAGCAGCATCACCTTGGAGAGACATGCCTTTTTAAATGCTGAGCCAAGTCTAGCAAGGTAATAGACTACCAGCTTGAGAGGCAAATATGCACGAAGACAGAAAAAGAGGAGTTTAAATAATTTACAAAAATTGATTACACTTGAATACGTAGAAACAGTAGGTGTTATTATAATTGGGCTCTGATTTGGAAAACTGAA
Organism: Oryx dammah; assembly: GCF_014754425.2. Classification (NCBI taxonomy): domain Eukaryota; kingdom Metazoa; phylum Chordata; class Mammalia; order Artiodactyla; family Bovidae; genus Oryx; species Oryx dammah. The sequence continues at coordinate 84,414,541 of NW_024070189.1, read as the reverse complement.
CTCCATGTTTCAATAATAAGATCCTTTTCCATTCCCCTGCACGGTATACTCTTCTGACTAGCCAATTTTCCTCCTAAGTATTTCCCAGCATCTGATCATGTTGTTGGTTGGATGTCTCTCTCACTCCATCTTCTTTTCGTTCTTGCGTCCCTGAATTGCTCCTTTCCAATTTGCCTCAGAAAATTAAAAACTTTCCCAATTTTAATATGTTAAGTGATTTATTTCTAATTTTGGATCGACCTAGTTTATCTCAGCCATGTCTTGTGGACACCCAGAAAAGTCAAGACAGTTTCTTAAAATAAGATCAGTTATCTCCTCAAAACTCACAAGCTTTCTATCAACAGTTATCTTTTGTGTCACTATATGTATATGGTGGAGAAGGAAATGGCAACCCACTCCAGTATTCTTGCCTGGAGAATCCCAGGGACAGAGGAGCCTGGTTGGCTGCCGTCCTGGGGGTCGCACAGAGTCAGACACAACTGAAGCGACTTAGCAGCAGCAGCAGCATATGTATATGGCTCTTTTTTTAAAGTCTCTTTTCTCTACTAATCTATAAGTTCTGTGAAGTTAATAGCCATATCTGTTTTTTTTCCATTTCTGAATCTCTAACACTTAGCGTGCAATAATAAATATATATTCTAGGCCCAATATATATTTCTTTGATGAATAAATTAATGTGTTGACACAGATTGAAAAGTACTCATGACCTTCCTGAGGCTCTCCCTCAAACATTTACCAGTTTGGAATGACAGTGTTCCTTTAGATGGTAGAATAGATGGGGATGATGCTCAGAACTACACTGAGAATGGGAACATGGCTGGTCTACAGACCTAGATCTGGCTTCTTAAAATCTCCTGTAGCCTCACCCAGTGCCTGCATCCAGAGACAGAGTCAAAGGTAGCAGAATGATAGTAGGAGAGCTAGATAAGCCAAGAAGAAGCTCACAATGAAGTAAAAGAGGTTCACAGGGATGTAATAAACACCCCCAAATAGTGATATGCACAGCTGTGGTCTGTCATAATTGAATGTCAGGATTACTCGATCTCACAGCACTCCTTGTCGGCCAGTTTATCAACTAACACAATACACCACTATAAATTTGAAAGTTCAGCATCATCATCTTCATTTTAGATGTGAAGAAACAAGACCCGTAGCTGGGAAACTTATCAAATATCTTGCTGATAACTAGGGGAACCAGAATCTGAGCCCTGCTGGGTCTGACTTTTTCTGTTCTACCCTATGCGCTTGAGCACATTTCCACCACGGTCAGAAATATGAGGAGGAACAGAGCAATGCCTCAAAACAAAGACACTGATTTTCTTTTTAAAGCAACATCTGTTTGACCAGGAGAAATATCACCAAGGATTCCCCTCAAGAGTTAGTCCACAATCAAATACATGGACAAAGCCACTTGCCAAACTGTCCTGTATTCTTGTTGCTTATTCTGATGTTCTGCAGACTAGAACTGCAGCTCCCCTGAGAATTTTTCTCAAGTGTCTTCTTAACACTGAAGACATTATGAGTTTAAAATGAAGTGTGCATTGCTTCTTAAATCAGAAAACCAAAACTGCTAAAAGGGTTTATTTAAATATTGGTCTAAAAAACATAAAATTAAACTTTAACTAATTTAAAAATGAATATTAACATATATACAACCTTTTGTCAACTATTTAAATATTTAGATAAAAGTGGTTTGTTTTTACTATCTAGAGATTTTCCCAGGTGCCCATTTAATCATTGGAAATGAGGATGCTTTTAAAAAGTAAACCTGCTTAATAAACATGCTTTTAAAGAAGAACAAGTGATTAAAGTGTAAAAAGTTTTGTGGTTGGTAAGTTATTGTATCTATTTGCATCCAGACTATCAAATAAGCTTCTCCCGTATTAAGAAATGACCTCTCGATGTATAGCTGTTTGTTTTTAATTCTGTCCAAATTTTGCAAGCATGTCATTTATCTTGTTTCAAATGTTACTGGTATAATGATAGAAAATGTCCAATACTGTCAATTATAGGTTTAGGCTCAAATAGGAATAAAACATTACTTCTAACAAGCCAAATCCTTGAATTTCATTTCACATGGGTAGTATTTCCTCTCTTTTGTTTTCCCTGGACACTTGCCTGCTTTCACAGTACCATGCACCACACATCCTGTTTATTAGTTGAAAGGAGTTTAACAAGAGGATTTATTTTATGTTTTTCTCTGTCCACCAAAGTCAGTTTACTACCCTTATGAAAAGCATGTGCTCCCACTGTGCCTCATATGACAGTAATGCTGCAGATGATGTTCAAATAGTCCCTTGTACGTGTGTGCGGGCTCAGTTGTGCCTGGCTCTTTGCAACCCCATTGACTGTAGCCCATGAGGTTCTTCCATCCATGGAATCTTCCAGGCAAGAATACTGGAGTGGGTTGCCATTTTCTTCTCCAGGGGATCTTCTCGATGCATGGAGAGAAACTGCATCTCCTGTGTCTCTTGCATTACAAGCAGATTTTTACCAGTAAGTTGAGCCATCAACTTACTATCATCTGTGGTGCTGTTCCTTTCATGAATATTGCCCAAGAGCAATTTAATTGTCAATTTGATTCAGAACTTTAAAAATGGTTCTATCATCACGCTCCTCAAAAGAACCCAGTTGTATCCCATTCAATTGCAATGTATTAATCTGTCTCCACTGTAGGGACTTCTACTTTAGATTTACGACTTTTAGCAAAGTAGAGGGAACATATCTTGCTTTAATATAATTTCAACATAGTCCCTACCACGACAACTTGAACAAACTAAATACCATTACACTGATGTTCTATTTACAGAAAAGGTCTTATTATTTAGCATTTATGTAAACTACTTGCTTAGTTCCCTTAGAGACCCACAATCCAAACTAAAAATACACTGTATCATTTCCCCTGATGTGACCACTAATGAGTCTCTTTCTAATGGTCCCAACATGCCTTGGTGTAAAGAACAGAGAACTGTACATGGCAGTGCACCTCCCTGGAGCTTGGGGGTTTTATATATATAGATATATATTTTTTTTTTTTCTTAGAGCCAATTGCATACTCTGAACAGTGGTATGTAGGGGTATACTGGGAACACTGTTAAATTCTGAACCCAGTGTCTTTATCCTTTCAAATGTTTCAAAACAATAATTCCTGGCCCAAGACCACGTCCCCAAGAAGCACATAATCTCTCTTAATCAAAATCTGAAAGTCCTGTCTTCAGACTCTTCAACTTTCCCACTTCATACTAGCAGAATAGCTTCATTTGGCTCACCACATGGAATGTTGTTTTCCTGGCTCCAAATAGCATGAACACAATTCAATTACATAATGAACCATATGATGTGGATACTGCTAGAGCACTATGTGGGTCAGTGGGACTAAGCACAAATTAAATAATCAAAACCACAGTTAGTGTGGAATGCTCATTTGGGCTTGTTAGGGAGGCAGTGATGAGGGCTTGGGTACTATTATAGCGAACCATGTTAATTCTATTCTGATCTTATAAATACACTCTTGCATAGCGCAAGAAAGAATGATATACTCAGTTTGCCTTGGAAGCAAAGGACACAGAGCAAAGCAAGGAAACAGGAAATCATTAGCAGAGACTCCCACACCAAATCTCCTTATAGACCACTGGCCTCTGGCTCAGGTCCTCCTCCCTGGATGAGTCAGCTTTAACCAGCAAGGCAGGGTTAAAAGTAACTCTTCGTGGTGACCACAGATATGAGGGGACATTGCAACATAGAAGTAGCTTGGGGTAGCAGCTGAATAAATGGAATCAGTCTCAGTTAAGATTTTACATTTAACAGTTACCACCTGTGTAATTTGGGGCAAAATATCTAACCTGTCTAAATGTGAGGTTCCTTTTCTGCACAATGAATGTAAAGTTCATACTTCCCTCAAAGTGTTCTTATGAACACACTGAGATACAGCACTTAAATAGTTGGTTTTCAATATGCAGTCATATTTAAGTGATTGTTGTTATTGTTGCTATTCAAACTTTCATGAATAGTTACTGCTATGTGGGGTTAGAAACCATCTCAGTTAGGGTGACCAACAATCCTGGCTCACTGGAGGGTGAAAGGGTTCTAGGGCACTGAATTTAGACTGCTATATCTGGGGAGTCCTGGGCAAACCAGGATGAGATGGTCACCCTAACTCAGAAGTAATCATGCTACTACAAAAGTCAGGGGCCTTTTTGTTTTTTTTCCAATTAAAGTACTATATGACTTGTAGTCTTTGTACTGCTTAGCAAAAAGGAAGTTGGAAATGTAATTACTAATAAATACCACCTAGCTAGAAAGAAGCAGAAACTAAAGGATTCACAGGGTAGGCTTAAAAATTCCATGAAGTCAGTCTTTTTTCAAAGGAGACTACTCTTTAAGAAAGAGATAGTGACTGATATTATTTTTTCGCTACTTATTAGATTTTTCACAGTTGTCCTTTTTTTTCCCATTGTTAGCACAGTGGTTGCTAAGATATTCCCTTCTAGATAGAAACAAAAACAAGATGCTGGTGGGGCTATTATTCTCTGCTACTCAGTCATCTGCAGGGCAACTGTCTCATGATTATCTCTCTCCTATGGGTGGTCATAGGAGTAAAAGATGAAAGATTTTAGTCACTCTGGAATGGAAGGTGGGAGTGAGAAAATGAAGTGCTGTGAAAGACATTTGTCTAAGGCTGATCTTTAGGGAAATTAGGGTACTTTGTTTTGTTTCATACTACTATACTATGAATGTTTCATACAACTATACATTATGAAACATTTGTTAGGATTGTGACATCTTCAAAACATAATTTCATCAAAAGATATGGACACACAATATAAAGAACGTATTTTGCTGTATTCACCAAAACGAAAGATTTCCTGGCTTCTGTTTCTCCAGCCACCCATCAAAAGGTGAAAAGGCCCTTGCTTCACCTACATTCATTTTTGATGTGGCTTAAAATATAAACCATGATAGCTAGTTGCCTCATAATGGCTTGTGAACAGAATTCACAAAGCTAGAAAGAGACTGAGTTTCTTCTCGCAAATGGCCAAATGCCATTTTTCATGCCTAAACAACTCTGCTTCCTTTATCATTATGTCAGATACTGATGCGTTGATGATAGTGAAAATAGTTCTTGTGCAAAGCATTATCTCTCTTGATGGGCACGTGACATTTTCACTTAAAAATATTTAACAAGTAATTATAGTAATAATTATAATTATATAATGATCACGTAGAATACTAGGCTAACTGCTTTTTATGAGTTCTTTCATTACAGTGATGCAAGAGGTATTAGAAGCTTTTCCAGACAAATGAGGGAATTTTAGCTCCTAGAGGAAAAGTAATTTGCCCAGATCTCACTGATAGAAATTAGCAGTATCTGACTTTGAACTCAAATTTGACTGTCTTTATCATCACAACCTTACCCACACATTACACTTTCTTGCTATTTAAAAGCATCTGTACTAGATACAATCAGACACACACATGAATAAAGAACACAGTGTCTACTATATGAGTAAAGTTTTCTGGAAAGGCAAAACACAGTCTCAGGAAAAAAACTTGACTTCGGACAAAGAGCTTAATTTTACTGAGACTGAAGTAACCTCACAAATGAGAATAGTAATTTCCAATGCACAAGTCTATTGCTAGGATGTAATGGGACTGTACATAAATTAAAAGAGGTGTTCGATGCCTGTACCAAAGCTATTTGTGTCTCCACTGTCCTACCACATGGTCAGTTCACACCAGTATAGTTCCTTCCTGTTACCTCAGTAAATTCCCAGGGCTCATCAGCTCTCTGAGGGCTGTGCTGAGGAACACCCTTTAGAAAATGATTTTATAGGAACCGGATAATGGCAGAGAGATGATCTCAGTAGATCTCCACTCCCAGAAGAGACAGTAGATAGAGGATTGGTAAAATGGTGATCCAGAAGGACTGTACTCATGTGAAGACAGGGCAGGATGTGACTGCAGACCACTTTAATCCTGAACATTTTAATGGTGTTCCTATCCTTCATCTTGGCCTACTCTCTTCACCCCAAGGGCAAGGACCCTGACTCTAAGACCCTGTTGGCAGTGATCTGGTTCCCAGCACACAGTTTACTTTCTCTCTGGTTTTCACCTCCAACTTTCCCTGCCCAATCTCTGTTACTCTTTACTCTCTACTTTCCTCTCTCTTTTCTTCTCATTTAATTGCCTTAAATGTCCTATCAGAACAACCTTATTGACTCTTTAAAATATGGGCTCAGATTGTGACTATCAGAAAAATAGTTCCCTTTTTCACAAACCCTAACCAAACATCCAATGCACTGTTCACTATCCCATTCCTCTCCACTTATCCATAAAGTATAACTCAAATATCATCTGCTGAAAATGTCCCAAATCCACCAAAGAAGAAAAAAAATTCTTCTAATGGGATCTAATAGGCTTCTGAATAAAATTTTAGGCTTTTGAATAAAGTTTCAGCACAGTACTTATCATTTCTTACTAATATTATCTACTTACATGTCTTGGTCCTTAAGAGAATGTCAGTTCAGTTCAGGTGCTCAGTTGTGTCCAACTCTGTGCAACTCCATGGACTGCAGCACACCAGGCTTTCCTGTCCTGAGGAAAGGGAATGTAACTTCCCTAAAAAATTAACCATGCCACAGAGAAAGATGTGTTGGCCAGGTCTGCTAGGAGAAAAGCGCTAGGAGAAAAGCTGCTGCTGCTGCTGCTGCTAAGTTGCTTCAGTCTAGGGACTCTCCTATTTTTTTGCTGCTTGTTTCTATACTGATTAGTCTCAGAGTAAGAGCAGAAATCCAAATAGGATATTTCAGAATCTCAACTGAAAATTTTGTCAGGGTCCTCTAGAAATAAGAGCTTCCCTGGTGACTCAGCTGGTAAAGAATCTGCTTGCAATGTGACAGACCTGGGTTCGATCCCTGGGTTGGGAAGATCCCCTGGAGAAGGCAAAAGTTACCCACTCTAGTATTCTGGCCTGGAGAATTCTATGGCTGCATAGTCCATGGGGTCACAAAGAATTGGACACAACTGAGGGACTTTCACTTTCACTTTTCTATAAAATAAAAATAAGCAGTAGGAGAATAATTAGATAAATAAATTTTTATATATCTATTCTATGAAATACTATAATATGGGGCTAGTAAGTATAATGTGGTAAGTATATACACACACATATATATACACATATACATACATATGTACAACATATATATGTACATACACATATATAAAATGGTATCAAAAGTTATCTTATGTATTAATATTATGAAGTAAAACCAAGTAATTACAGGATATATTTAGATCATGATATAAATTATGTAATGAAAAAAATCCAGATAGGTGAAAGAAGGGGGAATAAAAAGATCTAAATAAGTCTCTCTATATGTAAATTAGTTATATTATAAAAAGATTTTGTGGCACACAATGTGTAAAGATGTAATTTTGCAACATCAACAACTAAGAGGTGGGCTGAAGCTGTAAAGCAGCAGGGTTTTTGTATGTTATTAAAGTTAAGCTTATGTAAATTCAAATTATAGTGCTTCAACTTAGAATGTTAAATGTAGTCTCCACAGTAACCACAAAGAAAATAGCTATAGAATATATACAAAAGGAAATCAGGAAGGAATTTGAATGTTTCAAGACATAAAATCAACTAAACACATAAGAAGATGGCAATGCAGGAGTAAGGAAGACCGAAAAAAAACCTACAAGGCATATGAAAAGTAAATATTAACAGCAAAATGACAGAAATAAGTTCCTCCTTATTGGTTATTACTCTAAATGTAAGTGGATTAAACTCTAATCAGAAACAGAGATAGCAAATACACACAAAATCATGATCTAATTATATACCCTCTGTAAGAGACTCATCTTAGTTCCAAAGATACAAATAGATTGAAAGTGAAAGGATGGAAAAACTTATTGCACGCAAATAATAACCAAAGAAGAGCAGGATTGGTTAAACTAATATCAGTCAAAACAAACTTTAAATAAAAAAAGAAACATAGAAGGGCATTATGTATTTTAAAAGTTTCAATACAGCAAGAAGATGTGGTGGCTCAGATGGTAAAGCATCTGCCTACAATGTAGGAGACTTGGGTTCAATCCCTGGGTCGGGAAGATCTCCTGGAGAAGAAAATGGCAACCCACTCCAGTATTTTTGTCTGGAAAATCCCATGGATGGAGGCGCCTGGTAGGCTATAGTCTATGGGGTCACAAAGAGTTGGACATGATTGAGCGACTTCACTTTCACTTTCACAATTATAGCCACCAAAATATTTGAAGAAAATCTGACACAATTGAAGGCAGAAATAGACAGTTCTGCAATAAGAGTTGGAGATGTCAATAGCCCACTCTCAACAACAGAACAACCAGACAAAAGATAAGTAAGGAAAAATAAATTTGAACAACACAACCTAACAGAGACATACAAGACACTTTATCCAACACAAGAGAATACACATTCTTCTCAAGTACACATGGGATATTTTCCAAGATAACTATTTAGATCACAAATAAAGTTTCAGTAGACTTGAAAATATAGATAACATAAAAAGAATTTTCTCAGAAACACAAAGGATGAGGTTAGTAATCAATAACAAAAGGAAAACTAGAAAATTTACAAAAATGTAGAAATTAAACAACACACTTAAAAAAAAAACAAAACCCTAAAGAGCAAAGAAAAAAATTACAAAGAAAATTAGAAAATATTTTGAGTTAAATATAAACAATACCACAACACATCAAGATTTAGGAAATGCAGTCAAAGTGATACTAAGGGAAATTTATAGGTGTGAATGCTCACATTAAAAAACAAAGAAGACCTCAAATCACAAACCTAAATTTACAACTTAAGGAATTAGAAAAAGAAAAAAAAAAAAAAAAAGAAACCTCAAACTAGCAAAAGAAAGGAAGTAAAGATTAAAACAGAGACAAATGAAACAAAGAGCAAAGAGTAGAAAAACAATAGTGAAAAGAAAGCCAAAAGTTGATTCTTTGAAATCAGTGAAACTGACAAAACTTTAGTTGATGGAATAAGAAAGATTCAAAATATTAAAATCAGAAATGAAAGTGAGGACATTACTATTGATTTCATGGAAATAAAATGTGTTATAAGACAGTGCTATAAAAATTGTATACCAACAAATTGGACCACTTAGATTACATAGACAAAATCCTAGAAATACAAAACTTACTAAAACTGAATCACAAAGAAATAGTAAATCTACATAGATCTATAACTAGTAAGGCAAATGAATTAGCAATAAAAATCTCCCAGCAATGACAAAAAACCCACAGAAATAAAACCAAACTTGGAACAGATGGCTTCACTGGTGAGTTCTACCAAATATCTAAACAAGAACCCATCTTTTAAAAATTTTCCCCCAAAAAAAACGAAGAGGAGGAAACACTTCCTGACTCATTCTTTGAAGCTAGTGTTTCTCTAATATCAAAAACAAAGACATTACAAGAAGGCTATAGAATGATATCCCTAAAAAACACTGATGCAAAAATCCGCAACAAAATACTAGCAAGCTGAGCTCAACAGCATATTAAAAGGATTACTCATCATGATCAAGTGAGATTTAAACCAAGATAAGGATGGTTCAACATACAAAAATAGATTAATGTAATACACCACATCAATAGAATGAAAGAAAAAAGCCACACAATAATCTCAATCTGTGCAGAAAAACTCACCTCATTTGAAGAGTTGACTCATTGGAAAAGACCCTGATGCTTGGAGGGATTGGGGGTAGGAGGAGAAGGGGACGACAGAGGATGAGATGGCTGGATGCCATCACCAACACGATGGACATGAGTTTGGGTAAACTCCAGGAGTTGGTGATGGACAGGGAGGCCTGGCGTGCTGCAATTCATGGGGTCCAAAGAGTCGGACACGACTGAGCGACTGAACTGAAGTGATGCAGAAAAAACATTTGGCAAAATTCAATACGTCTTATGATAAAATACCTGAAAATTACAAATAGAAGTAAACTATCTCAACACGATAAAAGCCATACATGAAAAACCCAAAACAAGTATCATATTCAATGGTGAAAAACTGAAAGCTTTTCTTCTATCAAGAACAAGGCAAGGATGCCCACTTTTGTCATTTCTTTTCGACACAGACGTTCTAGCCATAGTAGTTAGATAAGAACAAGGAATAAGAGCCATCCAAATTGTGAAGAAAGAAGTAAAACTATCTCCTTGCAAATGACATGATCTTATACACAGAAAATTTTTAAGGTTCTTTAAAGAAATCATTGAAACAATCAATGAATTCACCAAAGTAGCAGATTGAAGATTGATACACAAAAATCAGTTGCATTTCTGTACACTGACAATAAACAATTTGAAAAGAAAATTAAGAAATCAATTCTATTTGTAATAGCATCAAAAAGAATAAAATACTTAGGCAAGGAGGTAAAATATTTATATAATAAAAACTATAGAACATTGCTCAACAAAATTAAAGGAAATATAAATAAAGGGAAACACATGCCATATTGGAAGACTTAAAATTGTTAAGATGTCAATACTACTCAAAGTGATCTACAGATTCAGTACAATCCCTACCAAAATCCCAATGAATTTTTTTTTTTTTCAGAAATAGAAAAGCCTACCCTACAATTCACATGGAATTTCAAGGGAGCCTAAATAGATAAAACAGTCTTGAAAAACAAAAACAAAACTGGAGGACTCATGTTTCCTTATTTCAAAACTTACTACACAGCTATAGCAATCAAAGTATAGTACTGGCATAAAGACAGATCTATAGACCAATAGAATAAAATAGAAAGCCCAGAAATAAACTTTTACATATATGATCAAATAATTTTTATAAGGGTGCCAAATCCATTCAATGGTAAAAAAGACAGTGTTTTCAACAAATGCTGCTGGGAACACTGGCATGCAAAAAGAAAAAAAAAATGAAGTTTATCCCTTACTTAATACCACATGCAAAAATTAACTCAAAGCAGATCAAAGACCTAAATATAAACGCTAAAGGTATAAAATTCTTAAAAGGAAACATAATGCAAAATCTTTATGACCACCGAATTTGGAAAAGATTCCTTATATATGATACCAGAGGCATAGGCAACAAAAGAAAACAAATATATATATGTTGGGCTTAATGAAAAATTTTAAATTTTGTGTATCAAGAGATACTATCAACAGGGCAAAAAAAGGCAAGCCTCAGAATAAGAGAAGCATTTGCAAATAATACATCCGATAAAGGTTGTTATCAGTGAGGCGTTAAGGTCAGTGGACTGGAAATCCTGGTGAAGTTGAAGTATTGTTGGATTTGTTTTTAACTAGGAAATATAGGACATGGTTGTCAAGGAACAGAATGCTTACAATTGAGTTGTGGACGGGGTATTATTATTTATAATAGCAACTCCTAGGATATGGTGTTTCTAGTAGTCATGTATGGATATGAGAGTTGACCACAAAGTAGGCTGAGCACCAAAAAAAGAAGCCCAAGAGCCAAAGAACTGATGCTTTTGAACTGTGGTGTTGGAGAAGACTCTTGAGAGTCCCTTGGACTGCAAGGAGAATAAACAAGTCAATCCTAAAGGAAATCAGTCCTGAATATTCATTGGAAGGACTGATGCTGAAAGTGAAACTCCAATACTTTGGCCACATGATGTGAAGAGCTGACTCATTAGAAAAGACCCTGATGCTGGGAAAGATTGAAGGCAGGAGGAAAAAGGGACAACAAGAGGATAAGCTTGCACATGCTCCTGGAGATGGTAGACAGGGAAGCCTGGCGTGCTGCAGTCCATGGGGTCATAAAGAGTCGGAAACAACTGAGCAGCTGAACAACAAAAGGATGTGATTGAGAAAACCCTGGACTTAAGAGTTGAGTTTGCTATGACTGATTCATGTTGATGTTTGCTAGAAATCAACACACTGCTGTAAAGCAATTATGATGAATTTTTAATTCTGTAGCCCTTTTCAACAGTGGAGATCCAAAACTGACTAATTAGACCACATAAACATAACAGTTGATATGTCAGGCATCATGTGTGCGTGTGTGTGTTAGTCACTCAGTCGTGTCCAACTCTTTGAGACCCCAGGGACTGTAGCCTGCCAGGCTCCTCTGTGCACGAAATTCTCCAAGCAAGAATGCTGGAGTGGGTTGCCAGTTCCTGCTCCAGAGTCAGGCATCATGAAACAGGCTAAAAACTCACTACATTTTTTTTAATGGTAGCCGAAAGAGTTGAAAAGTATTGTCACTTCCCATTGTATAGATGGGGAAGCTGAGGGTGAGAGATATGTAATTTGCCCCATTCATGTAACTACTCAGAGGCAGAACTTGAAAATGAATAATAACATGCTTGACTCTAAAATCTGTGCTCTGAACCTCTGCCCTTTACTGCTCAATTCTTCATAAAATAAGTTAAAATCAAGAGTGCAAAAGATCATAAAGCAGGAATAGGAGTGTTCACTAAGCAATAACTTACACTTCCTTTCTGTTCAATCAAAATAAAGACAAAGTATCAAGTAAATAAGATGGTCCATAGGAAATTACAAGGCAATTTGGTCTAAAATTTAACAGTATCTTTAAAAATCAAAACAAACATTCTAAGAGGCTTATCTTATAAGGCAATTTTGGTTGGCAATGTAGGTGTTGCTCTCATTTCTCCTCAGAAATCAGGAACATGTATTCCATCATCAGTTGCTACACAGGATATATGGCAAAAAGATTTGGATGATTCATTAAATGCAAAGTTTGGCAGCACATATGGGGAAGTGTTTATAAAGCAGTTTGGGAAACAAGACTGCAACAAATTCAGGTTAATATTCTTCCCAGAACCTGCTGGTCCCCATCCAGATAGGGTTATAGACAGATACTTCATTTTGGAAATGCTGAAAATGCAGAGCTGTTATTCTTCATTACCTCAGTTTCGTTCTGATCTTCCCTTAAGCCAGTAAGTCTAATTCCTTTTTATCATCATTCCTTTTATCATCTTTGCGTGTAATCTTAGAACACAGCACACTATCAATAAAACAATAATACATACTTTATTTTCGGCTTTGCAAGCAATATTATGAACAGGAAATAAACAAGGTCTGAGCTGAGGCCATTAAGAAAACTGCCAGGACAGAATTACTGACTGAAGGGGTATTAGGTGGAGTTTAAGTCCCTGTTTTTATAAGGCAGAGTCTGGACTCTTCACTAGTTCTTGACCAGTATCATTTGCCAAAGAATCAACTTTACTTCATGTTTTGCCTACAAATTTTACTTCATATGGGGGACTGTTATTATTTAAATTATACAAACTACTGTATGTTTGCCAGGAGCTCTTTGTTACCCTCTTTATAGAAGAACTAGCTTAATGTTAGTAAAATATTAACAGGGGGAAAAAGAGAGAAAAACATTGCTGTCTCTCTAGGTCACTGGGGTAAAGAGAATGTGGGGACAATGGAAACTTGCTGGACCTAACACTAGCAGGCAGACCAGCTCTGCTGAGTTTTGAACTCATTAACTCCTCTCAGTTTGCCCTTTGACCTAACCTGGCCCAAAGGAGTGCCAGCAAAATCTAAGGAATGTCAGGTGATGCCTCTCTTAGGCAGCGACCAGCAGGAGCACTGGCCGCAAGCCACACCGGTCTACTTTGGCACGGTGGAGGGTCTAGTCATGGGACTAAACATCACTCACAAAATTCTTGGAAGGAAGAGAATTTCTTCTGGCAGACCAAGGTGGTTGCCATGGAGATAGAGGGCATTTCTGGGGAAGCTGTTTGCCCCACTGCCCTTCTAGAATTGGAGGCCACCCTAGCTCTAGTCTCGTAGGAATTGTGCGGAGGGCTGCCTGTACCTGCCATTATGTTGTAATATTCCATCGATTCCCTGGGCAGGAATCTGTCCGTGCGTGTCATACACAGTCATGAACCATGAAGAAGAGATGCATCGGAAGGTAAGGGAGGCACCAAAGGCATGGGGCCACAGAGAAGAAGCTTCACAACCATGACCATGACTACCCAGTTGCTGAGTTCTTAGCTTGGGCCAGATTTTGTGTTAAGCTTTTTGTATCAATTATTTAACTGAAGTCTCACAAGAACCCTAAACACGGGTATTAGGAGCCCCATTTGACCATCTCACCAGTCATGTGTTAAAGTTAGCAAGTTTTTGAAAAACAGCTTGACTCAAATCTGGCTGATGAGATTGCTCCTCTGTTAACCAAAATTCTATTTGCTGGAGTTCTGCTCAGACATCTCAGGATTTCCAGGAGCACGGTCCCTGTGTGAGCCAGCTGGCCCCAGAGGCAGCCAACATTCTTTGGGCTGCACACCCGTGATGGGAAGCTGGAGTCCAGCCCTCCACACAGCTGGCTTATGAGCAAGCCTCTACTTTCCCCCTGGAACTCCTTCTGTCTGCAGGCTTATGATGCTCGGCCTTTTGTTAAATCTGGCTGGACTGTAAATGAGAATAATACTTTGCACTTCTACCAGGCCTTTTAGATAACAAGTTTTAAAGACTTCCCCAATTCTGTCAACAAACCACCATCTCCTCCTAGTAGAGGTATTGCTATTTAAATCATTTTGGGAATAAGTAATTAGCAATGCAGATTTAGTCACCTGAGAGTTTTCACAATCGCTTTAGTAATTATGAAGCACTGATAGCCTTCACCAAGGGGGATGATGGCAGAACCATTTATTTTCTAGACATCATACAACCTTTAACAAAGCAATTATTTTGTTTACCATGTCAAAATCTGCCACACTTATGTGGTACTATGCAAAACTCTATCTACTTTTCATGATGATTAAATAACTTGTGCTGGGAACAGGGAAGACAGCAATAGCTGTAACCTAATGCCTGCAAACTCTTATTAGCTTTGAACAAAAACTAATATATTAGCCTCACTTTAGGGGCAAATGGGTCAGGGATCTCTACATGATAGCTTGATATTTGCCATCAACTCCCAGAGTGTTAAGAAACAGAACCTGAAGTTGAACTGCTTGGATTTACACCTCAACTCTATCTCTTACCATCCTAGCATCTTGGACAAGTTACTCAACCTCTCTATGTCTCAATTTCCCCATCCACAAATAGGAGTACTAAAACAGTTCCTACCTCATAGATTTGTTGGTGAGGATCAAATGAGTTAATGTATCAAAATTGCTAAGAACACTAACTGGCATACAGCAAGTTCTATGGAAGTATTGGCTACTATTATAATTTTAAAGTCATAAGTCTGTAAATGAAGTAAACCATACTGTAGCTTCAGTACTATTCATTTCTTTCCCACATGATTCCAAAGAAAGCATTTTATTTCCATGTGGATACTCTCATTTACAATTGAACCAGGGAGAAAAATCACTTACCCCAGTGAAAAATACACACTCGTGTTATTTGTATAGATTATCTTTTCAAAAGCAGGATGTGAGTTTGCCTTCTGGAGAAGATGCTGTGATTCATCATAGTTTAATGTCCAATTTAATTAAGCTTATTAATATTCATTTATTTACTTCTTTCTTAGCTTGATAAATCTCTTTTCCCATATATCCTTTTCCTTTTAAGATACACTTTCAATTTTCTAGACATCTCTTCCCTTTGTTTTAATAGTTTGTTTTAAAGCAATTTTTTCCTTTGCTTCTCTTCTCAAAGCTCACCACTTTATATTACCATCAACATACATTTTCTCTTGATTAATCACAACCTCATATTCAATAATCTGTCTCCTTTTTAAACTTGAATTCCCATTTCTGGCATCACAATCTTACTTCCCTTCCTTTCCCTTTTCCCTCTTCATATCGTCTGGCTCCTTTCCACTGGATCTCAGTCATACTTTGTTTCTCTACCAGGAACTTTTCCCCTTGAGAACTTTGACATAAATCTCTAAAACTTTAATTTCTATTAGCAATCATTATACACATCCCCCCATCCCATAAGCCCCTGGGGGGGGGGCGGGGAAAGCCTTCATCTTGGCTTCTATTGGTTGTATAACACTCCGAAACCATCTTGGGGAAAATTGACATTTTAAGGACAATTCAACCAATAGCATAGCTCCTCCACTTTCCTAAATACAGCATTGGGAATACTCCCATTTGGGCCATATAAATCTGAATCTTTAATGAGGAGTTTCCTTATGCATTTCAAATAGACACAGACAAGTACAGTAAATTCCTTAGAATGAAATGTGACTGACAGACAAACAGTCCCCAGGAGAATGAACAAAAAACCCCTATGGCCTCCACATATTCTGGCCAACCTGTAGAGCATTTCTGAACAGTTCTAGAGCCATCAGTGGGTCAGCACAGTTAGCAGAGCACACTGCCAGAGAGCCAGATGTTGCTGTTGGAACGACATCAGCAACACCTCGTGCACACAGCCATGGGGCTACAGAGGAGAGACGAGATGGCAAATAACTTTTATCCCTTTATTCCAGTCATTCAAATGACAATCTAGAAAATATGGTCATGTGGTGCTTTTTTTTTCCCTTCTTGGCGAATCTGTATTAGGCAGGGGAGATTAGAAGTAAAGAGATGTTAAACTCTTGATAAAATGAGAAAGAGACGGAGGCAGAAAGAGACCAACATTCACTATGCAAGGAACATGCTTTTTGTTCACTCCTAGAATGAAATACATCGTGTTCCATATTTGAGTTCAAAAACGGGACAGAGCCAGTGCAGCTCCAGTCTCTATTGGGAACATTTTCCTTGGCATCAGCCTGCACGTTTTGGATTAAATACTGTTCTCCTGAACTGACACAGAACTTAGGTAATGTCTTTTTTGCAAGAACTTTACAAATATACTGGCAATGAAGCTAATCGCACTTCAAACGCTCTCTTTCCTAGTAATCACAAAAAAATCAACATTATACGCAGCTGGAAAGAACACCTTTGTATTAATGGTTTACTCTACCCTCTGTTTTAAGGTATATCCATTTTTGAAATCATTCTCTGGTACTTAGAAATACAAACTAGCATTTTAGAACATTTACTGAAGAAAGATGATGTGTCTAACTCATAACACAAAGAGATTGGTCTCAAAGAGGGACTACACTGTGAAATAGCTACGGGGGCAGCAGAGAGCGCAGTGACTCTCCCTTAGGGGTGGGGGGGGTCTCTTTCCACGTCCTCATTTGCCACCACATCAGGTCTCTCTGCCACGTGGTGGAAAATCTCTATAGATGACAGGAAGCGTCACTGGAGAGGAGCACGTCTCTACCACCCTCATGATGATGCCGTCGTCACCGCCTGCAGGGCCCATACTCCAAACTGCCTCCACCTCCCTCACCACCCTCACCCTCACCACAGCTTCCACTCTTCCTACCGCCATCACCACCAACAGTTTCCAGTACTTTTCCCTTCCTTTTCACTTTATTTTGCAGACACTTCTAACGTCCAGGTCCAATTTTATTTTCTGTAACAATCTAACCCAGCCAGAAATGACTATGACTACCTATATTACCCCGAGCTGCTTTGTGTTAATGTTATAGTAGTATAAGCTACTGGATATTTTTTCTTCACATATTTTCTTCTCTCATTATTCCTTCAGAGTGTAATGACTTCCTTACCCAACAGAAAGCAATAAAAATGAAATGAGTAGAATAGAAAAAAAAAAATCACCCTGTGTTTCTCTTCTATTGTGTGTGGGTGTGTGTAGATGTGAGTTACTAGCTCAGTCATGTCTGACTCTTTTCGACCACATGGCCTGCAGCCCGCCAAGCTCCTTTGTCCATGGGATTCTCCAGGCAAGAATACTGCAGTGGGTAGCCATTCCCTTCTCCAGGGGATCTCCCTGACCCAAGGATCGAACCCAGGTCTCCTGCATTGTACGTGGATTCTTTATTGTCTGAGCCACCAGGGAAGCCTTCTATTCCTCCTATTAGAAAACCTAAAAGCAATCACATGGTGAGACACAGCAATGGGAGGGAAAATAAGGCTACAATTATACAAATATTAGGACTTTAGAAATCAAATAACCAAGACTGGGTTGTATTTATTTATATAATTTCTGGCTCTTTCATCCATTATTAAGTTCTGAGGCTCTCTAGCTGAAAAAAATCTGAAAAATGACATCCAATCTTCAATTGAAAAAAAAAAAAAGAACTGCTAATAGATGGGACAGTGGAAGTACTGAAAACTGATAGCAAAGAATTCTTACTCAGGCTTCACCCACTCACCCTAGCAGAGACTTCCTCACTGAAAGGACAAAAATAGAATTATATCAGCTCATGTTTACTCATACAACATGTACCAAAAGACTCTGCGACAAATTAGAAGGTTATAAGGAAAGTTACAGAGTTATATTAATATCTCAGGGAACCTCTGGCTTTATTCAATTCAGTTCAGTCACTCAGTTGTGTCTGACTCTTTGTGACCCCATGGACTGCAGGATGTCAGGCTTCCCTGTCCATCACCAACTGCCGGAGCTTGCTGAAACTCATGTCCATCGAGTCAGTGATGCCTTCAAACCATCTGATCCTCTGTTGTCCCCTTCTCCTCTTGCCTTCAATCCTTCCCAGCATCGGGGTCTTTTCTAGTGCATCAGTTCTTCACATCAGGTGGCCAAAGTATTGGGGTTTCAGCCTCAGCATCAGTCCTTCCAATGAATATTCAGGACTGATATCCTTTAGGATAAACTGGTTGGATCTTCTTGCTGTCCAAGGGATTCTCAAGAGTCTTCTCCAACACCACAGTTCAAAAGCATCAGTTTCTCGGCCCTTAGCTTTCTTTACAGTCCAACTCTCACATTCATACATGACTACTGGAAAAACCATAACTTTGATGAGATGGACCTTTGTTGGCAAAGTAATGTCTGCTTTTTAATATGCTGTCTAGGTTGATCATAGCTTTCCTTCCAAGGAGCAAGCGTCTTTTAATTTCATGGCTGTAATCACCACCTGCAGTGATTTTGGAGCCCAAGAAAATAAAGTCTGTCACTGTTTCCATTGTTTCCCCATTTATTTGCCATGAAGTGATTGGACTGGATGCCATAATCTTCATTTTCTGAATGTTGAGTTTTAAGCCAGCTTTTTCACTCTCCTCTTTCACTTCCATCAAGAGGCTCTTTAGTTTCTTCACTTCCTGCCATAAGAGTGGTGTCATCTGCATATCTGAGGTTATTGATATTTCTTCCAGCAATCTTGATTCCAGCTTGTGCTTCTTCCAGCCCAGTGTTTCTCATGATGTACCCTGCATATAAGTTAAATAAGTAGGGTGACAATATACATCCTTGACATACTCCTTTACCAATTTGGAACTAGTCTGTTGTTCCATGTTCAGTTCTTTTTTTTTTTTTTTCCATGTTCAGTTCTAACTGTTGCTTCATGAACTGCATACAGATTTCTAAGGAGGCAGGTCAGGTGGTCTGATATTCCCATCTCTTTCAGAATTTTCCACAGTTTGTTGTGATCCACACAAAGGCTTTGGCATAATCAACAAAGCAGAAGTAGATGTTTTTCTGGAACTCTTTTGTTTTTTCAATGATCCAGCGGATGCTAGCCATTTGATCTCTGGTTCCTCTGCCTTTTCTAAATCTAGCTTGAACATCTGGAAGTTTACAGTTCACGTGCTATTGAAAGAAGCCTGGCTTGGAGAATTTTGAGCATTACTTTGCTAGTGTGTGAGATGAGTGTAATGGTACAGTAGTTTGGCATTGCCTTTCTTTGGGATTGGGATGAAAACTGACCTTTTCCAGTCCTGTGGCCACTGCTGCTGCTGCTGCTAAGTCACTTCAGTCGTGTCCGACTCTGTGCATCCCCACAGATGGCAGCCCACCAGGCTCCCCCGTCCCTGGGATTCTCTGGGCAAGAACACTGGAGTGGGTTGCCATTTCCTTCTCTAATGCATAAAAGTGAAAAGTGAAAGGGAAGTCGCTCAGTCGTGTCCGATTCTTAGTGACCCCATGGACTGCAGTCTACCAGGCTCCTCCATCCATGGGATTTTCCAGGCAAGAGTACTGGAGTGGGGTGCCATTGCCTTCTCCGGTGGCCACTGCTGAGTTTTCCATATTTGCTGGCATACTGAGTGCAGTACTTTCACAGCATTATCTTTTAGGATCTGAAATAGCTCAACTGGAATTCTATCACTTCAACTAGCTTTGTTAGTAGTGATGCTTCCTAAGGCCCACTTGACTTCACGTTCCAGGATGTCTGGCTCTAGGTGAGTGATGAAACCATTGTGATTATCTGGGTCATGAAGATCTTTTTTGTTTAGTTCTTCTGTGTATTTTTGCCCCTTCTTAATATCTTCTGCTTGTTAGGTCCATACCATTTCTGTCCTTTATTGTGCCCATCTTTGCATGAAATATTCCCTTGATATCTCTAATTTTCTTGAAGAGATCTCTAGTCTTTCCCATTCTATTGTTTTCCTCTATTTCTTTGCACTGGTCACCGAGGAAGGCTTTCTTATTTCTCCTTGCTATTCTTTGGAACTCTGCATTCAAATATCTCTCCTTTTTTCCTTTGCCATTAGCTTCTCTCCTTTTCTAGGCTATTTGTAAGGCCTTCTCTGACCATGATTTTACCTTTTTGTATTTCTTTTTCTTGGGAATGGTCTTGATCACTGCCTTCTGTACAATGTCACAAACCTCTATCCATAGTTCTTCAGGCATTCTGTCTATCAGATCTAATCCCCTGAATCTATTTGTCACTTCCACTGTATAACCATAAGGGATTTGATTTAGGTCATACCTGAATGGTCGGGTGGTATCTATCTATTTTCACAAAACTTTTTCTTTGTATTCAATTTACATGGAAGGGGAAAAAACTGATGATTTCCAAAGTCTCTCACTACCCTGCTGCAACTCTAGGCTTTTCTATCTTTTGTGGACAGGATCTGTTTTTACAAATCCCTTGAAATATGAATCACATTCTAGTTGCAGAAAAGAAACATTCCTGAAAGTACTTTATCTCAGCCATGGCCTCAAGGCTGCCCTTGCAAAGTTTGTGAAATCTAATGGGATTATGGGGGCAAGATGGAGAGAGACTGTCAGCATCTCTCACATGAGATAATAGCAATAATTCTAAAAATGCTTTTGTCTTGTTGCAACAACTGTCATCAAAGAGGCTCACGTTTTCCTCGAAGCAGCAGCATCTTTACGGACATGAATCACTCTGGAGAGCGGAAGTATAAGGCAGAGGTTTATATGTTACTGCCTGAATAGCTTAATCACTGAGGACATATAGTTTGATGGTCGCCTGGTTTCAGGGATTAAGGAGGAGGTTATTTGTTCTCCTGCCAACTCTTTCCTAATAAACTTCTCCAACTGGGGTTCATCTAATCATTATCTGTTCAAACTGTTAAGATTAATTTCATAGCCTATGCAATCAGAAAAGAAGTCTTGTGATGTGATTCTTGGTTAATGTTGTGCCAGAAACATCAGGATCTAATGAATGGAGTCCTGGCCTGAAAGCCAAACTGATCTGCTTCTTTTGCCAAGCTCACCTCTGACTGACTCAACTGCTGTTCTGGATGAAATGGGCTCAGCCCGTGAGTGCCTTAGATCTGTGAATAAGTCATTAAACGACCCTGACTTTCAACTCCGTATCTCTAAAATGAAGGGATTTCTTATGTTATCTTGAAGCTAAATAATCTCTAAGAACATCCCTTCCTGGCAGGGAAGGAAGAAACCTGTGAGTTAAACCCTCTTGTCCCAGCCACAGTATAGGGAAGGTATAATGATATAACTTGTTTTTATTCAACAAGTACTTAGTGTTTCTAAGGTGGCTGGCATTGTGCTAAGTACCAGGTATACAGTGGTGATCAAGCACAGATATATTTACTTGCCTTGTGAAACCTATAATCTAATGTGGGAACCGTATATTAAAAAAAAAAAAAAAACCATACAAATAAAGGTATTGTTATAGTTTTGATAAATACAAGGAAGAAGGGAAACATGATGTAAATTAGAGCTCGGGTACCCTTCTGCCTCATGTATACTCAGGCCAGCTGTGATAGTGGGGCTGGCTGAGCTGGAAAGGAATGGAAGAAAGAGAAAAGAATGGGAGAGAAGAGTTGTTTTTTTTAATAACTTCAAAAAATATTTAAGAATAAACATGCTTAAATACTATCTTTGTGATCTCATTAGATGCATTATTCTAGAGTCCAAATGATTCTATGATGGAATTGATAATGGCACTTTTGTCTAAAGATCTTTTTTTAAAATTACTTATTTTAATTGGAGGCTAATTACAATACTGTAGTGGTTTTTGCCATACATTGACATGAATCAGCCACAGGTATACATGTGTCCCTATCCTGAACTCCCTTCCCAACTCCCTCCACATCCCATCCCTCAGAGTCATCCCAGTGCACCAGCCCTGAGCACCCTGTCTCATACATCGAACCTGGACTGGCGATCTGTTTCACATATGATAATATACACTTTTCAATGCTATTCTCTCAAATCATCTCACCCTCACCTTCTCCCACAGAGTCCAAAAGTCTGTTCTTTACATCTGTGTCTCTTCTGCTGTCTTACATATAGGGTCATTGTTACCACCCTTCTAAATTCCATATATATGCATTAATATACTGTATTGGTGTTTTTCTTTTTTACTTACTTCACTCTGTATAATTGGCTCCAGTTTCATCCACCTCATTAGAACTGATTCAAATGCATTCTTGTTAATAGCTGAGTAATACTCCATTGTGTATATGTACCACAGCTTTCTTATCCATTCGTCTGCTGATGTCCTTCCATGTCCTAGTTATTGTAAACAGTGCTGCATGAACATTGGGGTACATGTGTCTCTTTCAATTCTGGTTTCCTCGGTATGTATTCCAAGCAGTGGGATTGCTGGGTCGTATGGCAGTTCTATTTCCAGTTTTTT
The DNA here is from genome assembly GCF_014754425.2 of Oryx dammah. Taxonomy (NCBI): domain Eukaryota; kingdom Metazoa; phylum Chordata; class Mammalia; order Artiodactyla; family Bovidae; genus Oryx; species Oryx dammah. Next base: position 84,391,749 of record NW_024070189.1, on the reverse strand, counting down.
AAGGAATCTTCACATGGTTCTCCATAGTGGCTGTACTAGTTTGCATTCCCACCAACAGTGTAAGAGGGTTCCCTGGGAGAAAAGAGTTTGCTGTGGCTCAAGGATGGCCTAGGCAATCAAGCTACAGGCGATGCTGTGCCACCCCTGCTGGATGTGCAGAGGCACAGAATCTAAATTGTAGCATCACAGGAACGACTGAATTCATGTTCATGAATAGTGGTGTGACGTATGGTCTAGTTAGTATGCCATCACATGCCAAGTAGCACCACCTAACCACAAAATGTATCTAATACGCCACTAGGTAGGACGAAAGCCCTAAGAGCCTGGAACCAATGGTAATCTGAGAACACCAAGGTTAGTTGCTATTTGCCCTGCTTCTCTGTGTGATTTGTGGTGTGAAGGACATATGAAACATAGCATCGCCCTTTCCAGAATCATCTTTATTCAGAATCTCATTGCTGGCTTTTTTGTTGTTGTTGTTGTTTCATACAGTCTGAGGATTGCAAAATGAGTAATTTTTATAAAAGACTATGGTTTTTCCTCTTTATCAATAACCCATGAAAAATACAACAAATAGTCATTGATCCAAAATGCAGAAGCCAAAGTCTATTAAATCATCAATCTGCTTTGCCTCTCGGTCAGCTATGGACATGCCTAGGGACATTAACATTGGATCATGAATAACACTAAAAATTGGTTCCTCGAGTTTCACAAAATTCTTATTGGGTTCATACGAATTATTTTACCTGGACTTCACACACTAACTTCCTTGTGGTCTCCTCTCCCTTCTACCCACTATATGGTTCATAACTGTCCATCAATCCATAGAAGGGCAAGAATGCAAGAACACCAAGTACTTTTTCTGCTCTCAGTTCTAAGGATTTGGAGTAATTCATATCAGGAGCAAAAAGTTGTATCTGCCACCACGACTCCTGTTGCATTGCCTCTAACTCAGACCTCTTTGTTCTTTCTCCTTCTAATGTCTGGTTTGACTCCTAGCCAGCCCCAAATCCCTCCACCCATGCCTCAGTCCACCTTTTTTGGCATGATTTCTAGCTGCAGCTGCCAAATCTAACAAGGGGCAGCTGCTGCCCCTCACCAAAGGCTGCCCTGCTTCCCTGATGCCCACCTGCTGCTCCTTCACTCATCATGCCCGTGCTGTCTCTCTCTTCTGACCCTTCTTCACCTCTTTTACCCAAAGCCAGGACTTCAATCCACAGCCGTTCAATATCTTTATACTTTCAGGGACTTAAAAGATACTTCTACTCTCTTGTTTCATAAATTTTCTGCCTTTTAAAAAAGTTATACTGTTTATAGAAGATATTATTAAAACATTAAAATAACTGATAATGTACAAAACAGAACTTCAAAAATAAGCCAAAATCACACTACTTAGGATATATTAAGGTTTCACATAGTGATGAATAGACAGACATCTCCCACTCTCTCTGCATAAATGCACACATGATTTATAATAAGTTTACTTATATGGGAGCATGCAGAACGAGACGATGGGTAACCTGCTCGCTTCTTGTCTGCATACTGGTAAGTCAACATCAATAGCCACCTGACAAATGACTGCAGAGAACTGCTTATTTGTGTGTGTGTTTAATCACTGAAGGGAATCTGGATTATTTGGGACTCTTCCAAGTAGCCATCCAGGATATCGTACAGGGTAGGACTGCTGCTTGGTGAATAATTTTGGGCTTCCTTTTTCTTTTCTGTAATCCCTTGGTATTCTAAAGCTGCACACTTGCTTACCTGGTTTTCCACTGAAATGGAGCCAATGGAAAGAATCATGGCCCCACAAAGATGTCCATGTCCTAAACCCCAGACCTGTAAATATAGCAAAAGGGACTTTGCAGACATGATTAAAGCAAGAACATTGAGATGTCCTCTAGAGAGGTCTGCATCTCACATGCTAGAGTATTTGTGGGGGAAAGTGTAATCACAAAATTGCTTGTAAGGCAAAGGGGGAGGGAGATGAAATGGAAGATATAATGGGAAGGAGATGTAATGACAGGTGCAAAGCTCAGAGAGAGAGAGAGAGATTTGGAGATGCTGCCTTGTTGGCTTTGAAGGTAGAGGAAGGGACCATGCACCAAGAAATGGAAGCAGAAGCTGAAAAAGGCAAGGAAACAGATTCTCCTTTAGAAATTCCAGAAAAATAACATTCTGCTGACACCTTGCTTTTAGGACTTAAGATTCCCAGAACTACAAGATTATAAATTTGTGTTGTTTTAAGCCACTCATTTTCTGATATTTGCTGCAGCAGCAATAGCAAACTAATACAGAGCCAATATCCAACTTCCCCTGTTAATACTTTTCTAAGAGATTCAGTGAAACTGTTATCACTAGTTCTGGAGACTCTTGCTCTGGAGTAAAGAATCCGATCATGAACCTGAAATTCTTCCTCACAAATACTCTTGGAGTTCTACATACCCTGAGACGAAGAGTGATCTTGATTTTGAGAAAATGCTCTCTCTAAGAGGTCTGTGAGGAAGAAAGAGAGCACCAGCTTCTGAAGAACATTGGATGAAGTGACCAGGTCAGCCTAGACAGATGTAGCATCCCAGCTGTACTCACTTAGGTGACATCAGTGGGACCTCTGATCTGCTTGACTCCTATCTTCCCCCAAGGGCAGTAGGAAAAAAGACTATATTTGACATTATAGTTCTCTTTAAAACCTTGGTACAGATGAAAAACTTCTCAGGGTTGGGTTTCACACATTGTTTTTGATAGGGTAAAGTAAAAGTCGAAGATTCAAACATTTGAAAGAGTAAAAGGAATTAGCAATACTAGGGCTACAACTGGAGTATGTCAGTCAATGCCAACAGTTTGGCTATATAATCCATTCTTTAAATTTAAAAATACGAGGCAAAATGAACACCCATCCTGTGAGGAGAATCCTAGTCTACTGCACAGATGAGGACCACAGTGAACCACTGTATTATATCAGCTTCCAGGTTCTCTGGTTGCAAGTAACTGATAGAGATGCCAGGTAACTTAAGAAAGCAGAGATTTTACTGTAAAGCTATGAAGTAGCTCCTGAAATCCACGAGGAGCTGAAGATCAAGGCTTGGAAAGATCAGCATCCAGAGAAGCTCTGGAGACTTAAATATCAGGAACTAACAGACTCATTAGAGCTCTTCTCTTGGGATGGAAAAGCGATAATATTTGAATTCTTGGGGAAGAGTCCTGTGTCCAGCCCTAAGAAAGGTGGAGAAAGAAGACTGATTGATAATCTTCAAAATGTGGGCGACCCTGTAAAGCTGGTTCTTTCTGTTACTGACACCCTCTTACTGAGAAGAAAGCTGAGTTCTTGAGAAGTGAAGTTCCTTGATCCAGATAAAAGAGATGGTAAATAGTCATATCAGGGTGTCAGCAAAGGCAGTCTGATTCTAGAGACTAATACTTCATCTCTGTATTATTAAGCTTCTTTGCATTTCCCAAGAAAAATATGGGGTACTGATATCAGAAGAATGTGGAATGGCTAAAGTTGGCAAAAACCACAGTGGAAGCCAAATTATCATTGGCATTTATCAGACATGAATTTACTATGCGTCACAAAGTAACACATAAGAAATTAAATATGGTGAGATGGATCCTCTACCTTTGCACAGACAATACTACTATCATATAAAGCAATACACTGAGATATGAGTTCCATAGGACACGGAATTTGATGTCTTATTCAACACTATATCCTGAGCATCTAGAACATGGTCTAGGGTTTTTATATTTGTTTAATAAATGATTATAATAAATACATCTAAAATTCATTTAAACAATTTTTATAAACAGATTTAAATAAAACAACCTTAGCATGTTATCTGTGAGAAAGGTGCTGAGTCAAGAAGTGAGGCAACAGGAGAAATCATGGGAGGCTTTGGTCATTGGGTTAAAACCTGTAGCAACTACCAGCAGCTGGCCTTATTCTTGGCTATGTACTCTTTTCCCACCATGGAATCTAGAAGGAGTAGATGCCCATTAAACACCTTTTTGGCCACGTCATGCAGCATGCGGGATATTAGTTCCCTGACCAAGGATTGAACTCATGCCTCCTGCAATGGCAGTGTGGAGTCTTAACCACGGGACCACCAGGGACCTCCCTCATTAAACACTATGTGGTTGGATAAATGGGTAGATAAAATAAATAACTATGAATGTTCATTATTTTGAGTGCCAAGTTTCTTTAAAACTTTGTGTGTGAGAGAGATTTCACAGATGAGTGGATAAGCCTCTAGAAGATGATGACAAAAATATCATATGGTCTCTTCTCATGGTGAAGAGAGATTCTCCAATACAATCTACTTCTTATATTCCCAACCATGCATACTTTAACCTCTGATTTTTAAAATAACTATTAAGCAACACAATCTGGTTTAGAGGCCTGGTTTAAAGCCTGGTTTAGAGGCCATTCTACTGTTCATAGATAGAGACAGGACTTTCCTCACCTCCCAGGATTTTCATGATAGAGACCATCTGCCTCACAAAGCCTAAGACACTTACTATCTGGCCATTTTCAAAAAAAGTTTGCCAACTCCTTTTGTAATGGCTTAACTCTGTCATTGTAGCACAAAAGCAGCCATAAATAATGCACAAATAGCTAGGCTCAGTGGTATTTGGCCGTGTGGAGTCCAGACACAGAAGAAAGATCCTTGACTCTACTTCAGGAGTTCAAGGAAGGCTGCGTGGAGCAGAGCACGTGCAGTGAGTCTGGCAAGAAGAGCAGGAGCTAGAAAAGCAGAGAACCAGAAGGAAGGGCATTCCACGAGGGGCAGCAGTTCCAAAACAGAGGTGAGAGAGGACTGGGGCAGTCAGCAACTTCAAGCCATGTGGCGTGCCTGGAAGATCTGCTGCATGGGGAGAGTGCTAACAGACGAGGCTGGAAAGATTAGCTCCATTCAGTCAGGATGTGTCTTCTCTGTCCACCTCCTCCCCTGGCGCCAGGCACAAAGCCTGTCAGGTAGTGGAGGCTCCATAAACGTTAGTTTACTGGGAATGAAAGATAGCCAGGGGCTAGATCAAGAAGTAAATCAAAGTTTAATTTTTTAAAGGACAAGACAAAGGGAAAGCTGAGTGACATGTTTCTGAAACATTAGGACACAGCCACTTATGGCCTGCGACCATGAGCAATTTCCTTAACCTCTCTGGGTCTTTAAACCTCCATTTTCTTGAATGTAAAGCAGCCATGGTGATGCTTACCTCAGAATATTGTTGTGAGGATTAAATGCAGTGTGATTACGTAAACTGCCTGGTACGAGGCCTGGCATGTGGAGGCAGAGATTACTCTGAGTGTGTGTTGCTGCTGAGCTTGGCAGCATCTCAGCGTTTGATATTATATCTCATTTGGCCAGGAAACTGAAACAGAGCTGAAGCTTAGGATAGTGAAAGCGGTGTGCTGAGAGTCTGTTCTGGTTTCGGCTGGGATTGTTTGTTCAGTCCTAACAGCTAGCATGAGCCCTCCTCTGGGACCCTGAAAAATCGCCAGCCACACGGTAACCAAAAGGCAGGCAGAAACCCGAGCAGCCGGGAGGGAGGCAGAGGCGGCCTTTGTGGAGAAAACATTTGTTCCCCTTAAAGAAAAAGGATGTTTGAAAAGAAAACACGCAACATTCGAGAGGCAGACTCCAGCACATTCATTCTGGTTACCACTCCCTCCAGATGGGTGAGAGGATCAAGCCAGCTACATGATATATTCCTTTGCCAGGAACAAAACACACTACAGAGAATGTTGTGTTCTCACACAAAGTCATTTTTGTGTTACATTGAACTAAAGCCGTTTCCAATTGCTGTATTCCAGAAAGCAAGGAACCACCTTAGTTCCTTAAATTCATGATGCATTTAAAAGTCATGAAATCCATAATCAATCTGTGGTTGGGGTGTGGTTTACTATGCCTAAAAGATGACCCTGGACTTTTTCCAGACTTTATTTTAGAAACACAGAAGAAAATGAGCTGAATGCACTCCTTTTACATGTTTTTAACAGGTCTAGACTGGAATTGAGAAACTGTCTTAGCTTGGGAATAATCTACATCCACAGTTAACGTGATGGGGCTCACTCTGTGGGGAGCCTGAAATAACACAGCCCAGAAGAGGAGACAAATACCATGGAGGGCAAAGACAAAATCCCACACGCAGAGTTCTTGGAGCCACAGAAGATTTCCTGGGTCGTCTTGTCCACCCTCCTGCAAAGTTCTTCTTCTGTAAGGCAACTTTTCTTGAGCAATCCGTTCAAGTTTTGATGACCACCATGCTGCCTGCTCAGAGAGCATTTCTTTCCCTGATTACTTGCTTTACTGACATCATTAACATTTAACCCAACTAACCAGCCTCCTATATATAATGTAACTCTTGATTAGGAGGTGGCTTTAATGGCTCCCATTGCAAATACTAGCATTCCCTGGTGGCTCAGTAGTAAAGAATCCACCTGCCAGTGCGGGAGATGCAGGTTTGATTCTTGGGTTGGGAAGATCCCCTAGAAGAGGAAATGGCAACCCGTTTCAGTATTCTTGCCTGGAAAATGCCATGGACAGAGGAAGCTGGTGGGCTACAGTTCACGGAGTCATAAAAGAAAGCCAGACATGACTTAGAGACTAAACAACAGCAAACAGTAATAACAATGACTACAAATACGGAGTGATGATATTTTGTATTTACCTTATTTTTCTGCATAACTCTGTTTTTATAAAGTTTGGTCTTTCACTCAAAAGCCAATAATTATTTACCCTGCATTATTATTTAAACCAACTTCTCATCAATAATAAAAAAATGTTAGGGGCTTAATAATTTAGTAAATATTTAATATTTTAAAATATAAATTTATATGTATATATACACAGGTTTGTGTTTATCAAATTTTTATACTTTTAAAAGTTTATAAGCTATATAACTTTTCCTTTAGCTTTTTTATACCCACATGAGATTAAGAGTTTTATAGATCTTTTGTGTTTTAAGTTATTTTTACCCCTTTTTCTGAGCATCTTCTCTAACTATACTTCAGACAGCTACATGTAATTATATATCGGAAAGAAGTTCCACAACTCTGAATAAGAGTTCCCAATACATGTCCTAGAACAGAGCAGTAAGAGGAAAACATAAAAATGATTTGCTTATACTATTTATAAGCTAAATCTGCTTTGTAGTAAGTTGGCTCTATCCAAACCAGAACATCTGCATGTTTCTTTTAGAGAATGGTTATGAGTGTGAAGCATGAATGACTCTCTGGCCCACTGCCTTCTCCATCACTTTTTACTTTTCTTTAAGAATTATTCTTACCCCAGTTTGGTCTCATTACAAATATTACTCCCATTTGAGAGATAGTATAGCACTATGGTCAAACACACAAACTCTAGAACCAGACTAGGTTCTCTAACTAGCTGTGTGTCCCTAAGAAAGTCTTTGTGTTACAGCTACCTCATTTGTAAGAAGAAAACAGTAGTTGTAAGCTCCTTAACAATTTCAGGGTCCACAGTAACTATTCACTGAATGATAGATAGGATTTACTTTGTCTTTCTTCTGCTACTTTCTTTTGTACAAAATCTTCCTTGTTTGTAAGAATTAACTTGTCAATAATCTCAATCTAGAAATTCTAGCCTTACTATCCTATAGGCCAACAGTCAAAGGGCCATTGCCCCAGTGTTTTGTGATGATTTGGAAATGAATATGGTAACAATCAAGCAAAGTTGCCATCATTGCCATGGTACAATAACCAAAGAGAGATCTTCACTGAATAACATCTGTCTTTGTAAAACATCAGCAATTTATTCAGTGAGGTGACTAAGGATGGTCTAGGTGAAAATATAACACCAAAATTTCTTGCAGGATCTATATTTTACAGTGCTCAATTCTTTCTGTGTCTCCCTCTCTCTCTCTCACACACACACACACATACACACAGATATTATGCTAAGATATTAATAGATATGTGAACACTCTTACTTCAACAACTGAAATAGTTAATCATGAATTTATTTTAATTAGACAGTCAATAAATATAGGAGAAGCTTGTCCCAGTGAGAGAACATAAATAGCATCTAGTCAGTTCACAAACACTGGTTCCAACAGTGCTTACAAACTCCTCCCCACATTCCTCAGCAGTTTCTAGAATGTTCTCTAAACATCAACAGGCTCAGTCCATAAATCAGGCATTGCTAGAGGTCATTTTCTTAGTTGTCATGGCACAGACTAACTTATTCTATTAAAAATATTCATACACATGTATAGGGTTTAGCATATGAAGCACAGCTTTTGGTTTTTAGGGTAAAATTCTAAAATGCTCACAAGGTGGACTGTGTTTCTTGACTGTGTTTCCATTTCTATTTGACTGGGTTTCTATTTCTGTGTTATTCCCTCAAATGAATTTAGTTTTGGTTCTTGGTGATTTCCTCAAGGTTGACATAACTCTTGGTGTTAAATGGCTCTGTGATTGTGCCTCTTTCCTTCTTTCATTCTACGTTACTTCATTTTTCCCAATCATTTTCTTTACTACTCCCTGTTCATTCATTACTTTCTAACTTTAATGTCACCTTGGTCACTTTTTACTTTCTTTTTCTGAACAATCATTGTATAAAACAATAATTTTATATTATTTCTTAAACATATTGAATGAAAATGTATTTCTTAATGGGATATTTTTACCTAAAAAAAATCCAATAACTCTGATTTAGATAATTTAGTTTTTTAAACTAAAGTTGAATTTTTACTTACAGGAAACCAGCAATTATCTTTTTCTCTCAAACTGAGAGGTCCTATGAGTCCCTTAAGATATGTTGCTGCTAAGTCATTTCAGTCGTGTCCGACTCTGTGCGACCCCATAGACGGCAGCCCACCAGGCTCCCCCGCCCCTGGGATTCTCTAGGCAAGAACACTGGAGTGGACTGCCATTTCCTTCTCCAATGCATGAAAGTGAAAAGTGAAAGGGAAGTCACTCAGTCGTGTCCGACTCCTAGCGACCCCATGGACTGCAGCCTACCAGGCTCCTCCGTCCATGAGATTTTCCAGGCAAGAGTACTGGAGTGGGGTGCCATCGCTAATATCCTTTTAAAAATTTGCATTTAAATAAGTAATGCATGACAGTATGTTTTGGACATCTTTATCTCATACTTTAAAATGACTTTTTATTCTAAAGTACAGATAAATTGTATTTATTTATTTCCCCACTGATGAATAGTTTCTTCCATTTTTTAATCTGTGAACAAAAGGGCCTCAATAACTATCCTTATTTATACACATCCTTTTCCAAATATGAATGTTTCTTTATAAAACAGGTCTAATAAGCAATGTCAGTAGTTTAAATAGTACATGCATTTTCAATATTAAAGTGAGAAGTGCCTTTATGAGATGCATATGATTACATAAATATTGAAAATTTTAAGTTGAAAAAGACTATTAAGTATTACAAAAAAGGTAGACTTCTCTTCTTATTTGATAAAATTTGTATCAGAAATGCATGTTAGATTTTATAAGCTTTTATTTCCCTCAAAATCTGGAGAAATGATCTTTTTTCCTTTATCATGATTATGATCAATTATATTAATTGTATCCTATTTGTTGATAATTGATTGTTCCTGGATATTGTTTGCTAATGTTTCATTTGGGATGTTTGCACAAATAGTCACAAAAGAACCAAGACTTTTCTTTTTAATACCCCCTTGGTCAGGTTTCAGTATCATTGCAATGCTGATTTTCTTCATAAAAAGAATTAAGACTCTCTGTGTTTCAGAATAGCTTAAACAGGATTGAAGTTGTTCATTTCACAATGTACTCACCTGTTAACATTTCATTCTTATGCTATGGAAGAAAGGATTGCAGTCTAAAAACTTTCTTCATTTCATTAAATACTTCTACCTTTTATGGGGGTTGGTCTTGGTTTCTTAGAAAATCAAACATTTCTTACAGGTTTTCAATTCTGCATGTATCCAGAGTTAAATAGAATATTTTCTAAAGTTTAACAGTATTTTCTCTATTCTTTCTCAATTTTATCTTCTAATTTTACATGTGCTTTCTTCCTTTTCTTGCTGATTAACTATTATCTGTCATATGTACTATTTCTGTTTTATCTCTAACTTTGACCATTTTGTTCTTTTGTAAACTTTCAGATATTTAATGCTTTATTAATATTTGCAAATATTTTCTTTATGAATTCCTAAAGTTAGAATCTTTTCTAACTCTATGAATTTTCCTTTGGATATTATATCATCCAATATCTTCTTTTTGCTGTTTTAAAAATATTGTGAAATTTGTTCTTGATTTAATGAAATTCAAAATGGCTAAAGGGAAAATTTTTACAAGTCGTGAGACTTTTGGTTTTTTTTTCTTCTGGTTTTATTCCACAAGGGGAGAGAATTTTTTGCATATATTATATACAACTTCTACCGTTTTAGAATATATTACTTATTCTTTGAAATCTAATATGACATTTACAAATATTTTATGGGTCCTGCTATATAAGGTATGCGTTTGTGTGTGTGTGCCCATGTGTGTGCACATACATGTATCTGAAAAAGAGCAAGAGGTTTACCGTGTTAATTATTCAGTTCCTGCATATGCATGTCCTAAGTCTCTTCTGTTGTGTCTGACTCTTTGTGACCCTGTGGACTGTAACCTACCAGGCTCCTCTGTCCACGGGATTCTCCAGGTGCGAACACTGGAGTAGGATGCCGTGCCCTCCTCCAGGGGATCTTTCTGACCCAGGGATGGAACTCACGTCCGTTATGTCTCCTGCATTGGCAGGGGTGTTCTTTACTACTAGTGCCATCTGGGAAGCCCATTCAGTTCCTGAGCTATCCTTAATTATTTCTGTCTTCCCAGTCTGCTGAGAGATTTATATTAAATTTTCCAGCTTTCAGTCTACAATAATAATAATCTCTCCTTGAACAAGGTGTCCTTCATTTCCGTTTTGCATTTAACACTGCAAATTATGTAGCAGGCCCTCACACCTTACAGTATATCTGAAGAAAATGACTGCCTATCTCCGAGTAGAACTGCTAGGTCAAGTGTGTGTTAGTTGCTCAGTCCTCTCTGACTGAGGAGGCATATATTGGCTCTAGTAGGCACAACCAAACTATTCTCAATGCAGTTGTACCAATTTACAATCCCTCCTGCAATATGGCAAAATTCCTTCTGGCAACTCTTACCAACTTCTTAAATTTTCTGCCTTTTTACTTATTCTGCTAAGTCAATTTGCATTTCTCTGATGACTAAGCAAGTTGAGCATCTTTTCATGTTTATTAGCAATTTGGATTTCCTCTTTAGTGATGTGCCAGATAAAATCACTCTTCCCATTTGTTTATTGGTTGCTTTTCTTTTGTCTCCTATTATTTATAGAAGTTTTTTAAACTTATACTGTAACCTAAAATATTTTTATTTACTTTTGTAACTTTCCTATTATTCTAGAAACTTAAAATATCTTAATTCTATTTTCCCCTTTGCACTATTGTGACAGCATTTCCATTTTATATATTTTAAACCTCATAAAATTTTATCACTCTCATTGTTTTGCATGATCAAGAGGCACTCAATACTCATTTGTCTTATACATTTATTTATTCTTTCCATTGCTCTTTCATCCATTTTGTGTTTTTTAATTTCCCTTTGTGATTATGTTCTTTCTGCTTGAAAAACTCCCTATAATTTTGATCTTATAGAAACAAACTATCTTTTTTTCCTGAAAATATCTTTGTTCACCTTCATTTTCAAAGGATATTTCTGCTGGATATTTAAGTAACAGCTAGCTCTGTTACAAATGCCCTTTTGCTGTGTTTTGGCTCTTCTCATTTCTGTTTCAAAGTCAGTCTAACTGACTAAACAAGTCTAACTGTTGCTTCTCTTCCTCCTCACTTCCCCATGTCTTCTCTGAGGAGAGCCAGTTCCTCCCCAACTCTTCATAGCCTCCTGAACCCAGTGTTCTGTCTCCCCTAGAACCCTACTCCTATCAAATAGTTCCTGACTAAGAGTGAAATTGTCATATCAGCTGCTTACAGAAATGTGAATTTTCCCACCTCATTGTATATCTTTCATCCCCTTTGAAATAAGTCTTTTCCTCACTTTTCCTTTGTACATTTGAGGTGTTCTCCTTTTCTGTGCACAATATTTGGAGTCAGTTAATCCTTATTTTATTTAAGACAGGCAAGTACTTTCATTTCACAGTATCAGTGATCTTTAAATAACTAAGAATATTTCAACTCTGCTAGTAAATATCTATTCTGTTTTACCTTGTGTTCTTCAACTTTAAAAACTGTCTTTAACATCTGACCTCCAAAGTCTTCTTAGGCTTCCATGGTGGCTTAGATGGTAAAGAATCTGCTTGCAATGTGGGAGGTCCCTGGATCAGGAAGATTCCCCTGGAGAAGGAAATGGCAACCTACTCCGGTATTCTTGCCTGGAGAATGTCATGGACAGAGGAGCCTGATGGCCTATAGTCCAAGGTGGGGTCACAAAGAGTAGGACACAACAGAGTGACTAACACACACACACACAGAGTCTTATCTGTCTTACTTTTCCCACATTCTAATACCTAATTTGGATTTTTCATTAGCAGAATAAAATCTCTTCTGTCCATTTTTATAGCTATTTTTATACTCCCTTTCTAAAATGGCCAATAATTCTTAACTAAAAACTCAACATCTGCAGTCTATCTTAAAGACTGGTATGTAACTTTCTGAATTTTTCTTTATATTCTACAACTTTCTCAATGGACTGATACAATTTAGTTGTGCATAGTTTTCCTCACACTTTCTTATGTTTCCTTGGAATTTACTAAACACTAGAGACCTTGTCTCATGAGAGTCATTGTTTTTTCTTTCAAACTGGGGTAAACATATACATTGTAAAATTCATAGTTTTGACAAATGTATACATTCATGCATATATTCATATAACCTAACACCCCAACTGAGATAGAGAAGATTTTCATGTCTCTAGAAAGTTCCTGTTCCACTTTCAAGTCAATCTTTTCCTTACCAGAAGCAACCAGTATTCTGATTTCTCAGTAGCTTCATCTTTGCATGCTCCTGAACTTGATATAAAATCATACTGTATGAACTCGGCTTCTTTAATGCAAAATGTTTTTGAGAGCAACTGATATTAATGTGCTTATCAGTAGTTCGTTTCTTTTTGTTGCTGGGTAGTACTCAAGCTTGCAAATATATCATGATTTGTCTTTCCAGTTTCCTATTGATGGACACATGGGTTGCTTTGGAGTTCAAATTAGATTTCATTGCTTTTTGTAACATCTTTCCATTACTTTGAGTGGGGGAAGGTTATAGAACTGTGTACTAAATTTTGGAATACTTTTTAATCTTTCCCTTTGTTTAAAAAACATGTACAGGTTTTCCTGTTTTCTTTTTTTGATAATTTCATAAATAGTTAATTTTTAAAAATTATAGTCTCTAGAAATTTTCCTTACTCTGTCATTTTATCTGAACAATTAATGCCATGTTAAACAAATATATCTTAAGTAAGCACTAAGAGCTTTAGAACTTAAAAAATTTTAATGCAGTAAAAATTGTCAGTTAAGAATAATTGAAACAAAATTGCTAATTAACTACATACAGGTATTATTTGAGTTATTTTGTAATTTTGAGATATAATTTAGATTCAATAAAATGCACTGATTTGAAGGCACAGTTTAGTAGATTTTGGTAGCTGTATATATATATGTAACTACTGCCCAGATAAAGATAGAAAATAGATCCCATATTCTAAAAAGTCTCCTTTTGTCATTTGAAGTCAACCTCATTCTATGACCTCAAATTATATGCTTTCTTTAACTATAGATCGGCTTTTCCATATAAATGGAATAATGTAGTATGTAGATACATTGAGTTTGTTATCATTGTGCTTGTGGGATCAGTTGCTCAGTCATGTCCAACTTTTTGCAAGCCCATGGACTGTAGCCCACCAGGTTCCTCTGTCCATGAGCTTTTTCAGGCAAGAATGCTGGAGTGGGTTGCCATTTCCTCCTCCAGGGGATCTTCCTGACTATTACTTTAGCATAAATTTGTTGTAACTTATCTTACATGCTACAAAATTCACTAATTTCAAGTGTACAATTTAACTATTTTTTATAAATTTACCAAGTTGTGTGTAACCATCACCATAAATTAGTTGTAGAATATTCTCCTCACCCCAATAAGATCCATCATGCCCACAGTCTGTTCATCCCAAGCCCATCCTCTGTCCCACACCACCACTAATCCCCTTTATATCTCTATCGATTGGTCTTTTGTGGACATTTAGTATTAATTGAATTGTATAATATTCAGTTTCTTGTCTCTTGCTCCATTCACTTAGCATACTCTTTTTTAAGATTCATCCAGGCTTTTGAGTATGTTAATACTTTGCTCCTTTTTATTACTCAGTTTTCACTTATTTTATCAAAATGTACAGTATTTAGTTAAATTGCTTATCCATTCATCTTTTAATTGACACTTGGGTTTTCCCAGTTTGGAGCTATTATGAATAATGCTTTCATGAATGCTTTTGCAGAGATGTGAGAAATATGTTTTCATTTCTTTGGGGTAATTACCTAGCAGTGAGATTGCTGGGCCATTTGGTAAATATATATATATAATTCATAATACACTGCTTCACGGGTTTCAAAAGTGGCTGCACAATTTTGCATTGTTCAAGCAATGTGTAAGAGCTCCAGTTGTTCCATATCTTCACCAACACTTAGTGTTTCTTTTTTAAAACTTTACACTCCAGTGGGTATGCAATGGGATCTATATAATGACAAATATGTATCTATATAAAGGCAATCCCAATCAAAATCCTAGATGACTTTTTAAAGAAACTATTAATAATAACCTGACTATAAAATGTATATGAAAAGGCAAAGAAACTAGAAAAGCTAAAACAATATCAAAAAAGAAGGACAAAGTTGCAGGACTTTTGGTATCTCATTTCAATACTTACTGTATAGATTCACCACAAGACAGTGTGGTGTTGGCATAAGGATAGACACAGATTAATATAGACAGAATAGAGCACCAGGAAACAAACCCACACGTTTATGGTAATTGCTCTTCAACATTAAAAATATTTGAATATTCATTTATTTATTCAACAAATATTTATTGGGTATCTTTTACACACCAGGCACTATAATAAGCACTGAGAATAGGACTATTTACAAAGCATTCAAATATTTTTATCCTCCAGTAGTTTATACTCCATTTGGGGAAGGAAAAAATAAACAAAATAAATAAGAAAAATAAATACTATGTATAATAGTGATAAGTCCTTTGGGGAAAATAAAAGCAGGAAAGGAAGATGAGTGACGAGGATAAACAATTCTGGGATAGTTTAAATGTTGTGGCCTGTGTAGCAAACCACCTGCATGCCATCCTGGGGAGAGGATGTGTGAGGCTACTTTGAGGGCGGTCTTGAAGGAGTGAGTCCCTGTGACAGTGAGCAGAGTCAGGAGCCCTGGCTCAGGAATACAGCCTTGGCCAGATCTCAGGATCTTATAACAATTGTAAGGAATTTGGCTTTGATTGCCTGATTGCTATTGAAGGGTTTTGAGTTTAGAGTTGATATTGTATGATTAAATGTTTTCAAAGAATTACTATGGGCTGAGGCAGTGAGAACTGTCCAAGACGGTAGAAAGGGCAAAGGGGAAGTGAGAAGTATGACCTAATCAAAGGTTAATCTAGAGTCACAGGAAGTAGCACAGAGAGACTCTAGAAGGAATGTTGGGGCAAAAAAAGACAACAAAACAAACAGATAAACAGGAGATAAAGAGTGAGATAAACTGATTACAATATTAAAAAAAAAAAAAAAACTAAAAGAGGATTATCAAAACACATAATGAGATAGTGTCAAAGGCTTTAGAGAAAGAATAAGAAGCACCAAGGCTAGGAGAAGACCATTTAATTTTAAGCATAAACTTTAAGCATAAAGAAATTGGTAAATTTCTATAGCACAGTCTTGGTACCATGGTGGGACCATACTGGGTTTTCAACAAATAGACATATGGTGCAAACCACTTGCTTAAGAAATGTGCCAGTAAGAAATTAGAGGACAGTGAGGGGAAGACAAAGATTGCTTTCAGGATAGGCTAGACCACAAAGGTCTACAGGCTGAGAAGAAAGGTTCAGTGTACTGGAAGCAACTTAAGATGACAGAGAGAAAGTTGAAGATTGGAAAAATGCTAGAGGGAATGGAGAAGGGGGGAACTGCTAGGGAACACATTTCCAAGAATCTCTTGGGCAATTCCAGAAATTTCCTTAAAGGCGCTGTTCCTTTTTACATTTTTGCAGTGTTTTACTTGTCCTCCTGAACTACCAATCCTACCGTAAATTGTCCCAGGTGACTAATAAGTCACGTCAACTAGGTTATCCCCATCTGCTTTACTCTTAACTGCAAGCTGTTGTTCTTGCAAATCTAAATAGGATTCAAAACTTTCAGGAAGAGATACAAGTCATTCCTGTAGAAAACATTTGTTTTCTGGTTGAGCTTCTCTCTGGACAGGACACTGTAACAGCGCTGTTCACAGCCTTTGCCCAGCGCTGTTTGAGCACCTCATCTGTGAGCCACTGGAGGTGCTGTTTTGCTTCCTGACACACAACATCTGGGCCTTGCTGTGCAGGGCAGCCTGGTTTCTAAGTAGGAGGTAGGCAGGAACAGCTGAGCAAGACTTGGGAATTTCACCCCCCACATACACATCCTTCTTTAATTTTTCCTTAAAAGGCTCACACCCAGTTTCATTTTCACACACAAAGAGGTCCTTTGTATTTCATTATGACCAAGTCCCAAAAGTAAATGTTTCCTTTAAAAAGAAAGTGGGTGTGGATGATGGTCGTTCAGGTGGAATGTGAGTAAAGACTTTGCCGCAGCAAACTGAACTCCAAAGAAAAATCCAATTATATTGAGCTCCCAATTTGACGACCATGCTTTAACTTTAATTATTTGTGCTTTATTTTGTTTTTTTTCTTTCTGATCTGTAAGAAATGTTGGAAGTATTTTAAATTTTAACCATGTTGGAGAGAATTCTTAGGTCTCTGAAGTGAGTTACACTGCTGAATGGGAGCAAATTATTCTTCATTATCCTTCATTTCAAATGTGAATGCTCAGCTGCAATGTTCAAATATGTTTTAATATCACTATAAGATGTGGAATGCATTTTTTACACGGGAACTATAAGCCAGTGACCTAACCGGATACAGCTCAATGGGACCACAGCAGATCGGTTCAAATAACCAAAGTAAATTAAAACACACGCTTTGGTTTCCTTTCCACTACTACACTTTTTTGGCTGACCACAGGAAGCATTAGGACTCTGCTTTTGCCAATCGTAAAGTAGGCACATATTTGGAGTAAGCTAACTTGACGTGCTACTTTTCACATTCTTCAACTCCACTGACAGTATATTCCCATTCCAAAAGTTACTGTTTTTCCTGAAGGACTCATGCTCTTCCTTCAGTCTTTCCTTCCATCAAAACCTCCTTTTGGGAAAGGGTCTTAAGAATACTAAGGTATACATAATCAGTAAGTATCTAAGTGTTACATGTCACAACACCTTCTGCAATAAAAATGGAAACACAGTAAAAAGCAAAGGAATGAAACTTTAAGCAATTTCAGATGGCAACCCGCACAAGCTTTCTTTTCTTGAGCAAAGACAACTTTCTAGTACCTTTGAAAATGCACATCAGCAACTTCCTACTCTGAACAGTCTTAAGTATAGGAAGTCTTGTAGACAAGCATTTTCATCTGAAAAAATTCATTGATTCAGTGAATATTTACTGGACCTTTTTTTCTGTGGCTTTTACTTTTTCTCCCCTGAGGCCCACATTTCATACCATGATACATGCACACACAGAGATGCCAACTTTAGAAACACCATTTTCATTAAAAACTACTTATACTGTACAATGTGTTCTGATATTTTCTACTCTATTGATTTTTTTAAATGTTCATCATATCTCAAAACCAGATTCTATGACCTAGTTTTTAAGAGCAGTGTAGAATGTTTGGACCTTGTATTAGGCATTTAGAAGGCACTTTCAACCTTCACTGTGGCTGCAGTTAAGCACAGGAGATATTCGAGAAGTAAGCAAATAATTATAATTTGTAGTATATTCTATGAAGGTAACCAGGATGGAATTCTGATAAAATTAGGAGACCTAGTTTGTAAAGAGTGGTCAAAGAAGACCTCTTTGAAGCAGTAGTAAGTTAAGCTGAGACCCGAAAGATGAAAAAGAGACAAACATACCAAGGGCAGGGGGAACAGCATTCCTGGGAGAGGCGACCACATTCCACTAGGCTGGAAGGAGCCTTTTGAAGAACTGGCAGGAGGCCAGTGCATCTCCCTGTAGTGAGAGAGGAGAAGGGGTTAGGAAATGAAGTTGGAAAGAGAGGCAGGGGCATAGCACGCAAGGGTTTGTAAGCAATAGTGAAGAGTTTGTATTTATTTCTAAGTATAGTGGGGTTGAGTAATTTTTGAATTGTGATAAATTAGGCTATGCAGCTAAAGTTATTGTAAATCATTCTTTGACCTTGATTGTTGAAGATTCCATATCACATTTTCAAAATCTTACCAAGTTCCAAGAAAACTGACTGACTTTTCAATGCTTTTGGAGGCAGCATGTACAAAGTAAGCTCATGCAGCCAATGAATAAATGGAAGAATTCCCTTTGGGAATGGAAATAACAATAGTGCAAACTCAAATTCCAGTGCATTTGAGAAAATTTCCATTGTAAAGGAACAAGTTTTTGTTGTTTGCTCGCTTGTTTTTCATTGCTGCATAAAATTTTTCACATCAAATCTTTCTACTGTGGCACACAGTTGGCTAATCACAAATTTCCATCTCCCCAACTTGTATATGGACAGCTGTGCCTAAAAAAATAGGTGAAAGATTACATTTGCCAGTTCTCTTGGTATTCCCCTTTTACGGCTTTTGTGGGAATGCAGTTCAAGCTTGCCTGCTATTTTATTTAATACACCTCCTTGTAAACTCCAGCTGTTGACCCTGTAATTAATCCTTATGGAGAAATATTGGCATTTGTTTCTGCAACACCTGAGCTTCACCCCAACAGAATTATATTCGTCATAGCCCTTTCCATTACCCTACAGCTGCTCCTTAGAACGATTTTATGTGCCACACAATTAGTGTACACCAGGATTCTGCTCCCAACTTCAGCACAGTTATTCTGAACCATGACTTTCATTTATTCTTCTTGGTTTCAAATCACTGAAATCTGTCGTTTGAAGTAACAAGTATGTCCTGTGTTACTCCTAGAAAAGCTTAGTGCTTAACTTGTTAACTGACTATAGTGTGTGGTCACTAGGATAAGCATGGTGTTCAATCTTGAAAATCATCACTGAGATAAGAGATAGTCTTTGACATTTATCCTTGGCCACCGGATTCTCTCATTAGGTCCTTTTTGGCATCTTATCTTTCTTACTCATTCATCTTTGTGATCTCTGCTTTTTATAAATATATGGAGAGTTGTTTTCCTTTATTACATCAAAATAAAAATGGCTGAGAATTTCAAGCATGACCCTTATAGGAGTATTTGCCTTTTTATAGGGAGCCATGTTTTAAGACAAAGGGAAAACTCACCTACTTTTTGTCCAGAAGGTGACAAAACAAAGCTCTATTGAGTTAGGCCATGACATGTCATCTTGTAATTAGAACCTATACAACACATATAAGGGCATCTCTGTTCATTACAACTTGCTGTCTGGAATAAGGATGATATTTAGATTATCAGTATTGATCTGATGGCAAAATAAATCCTCAAACATTTTCAAAAATTGATAGAAGATCATCAGCTTTGCAACAATGTCCGGAAATCAAGTTTTTTAATAAGCCCAAAGAAGAAAGGACTAATTTTTTAAGTTAATATTATCTGGAAATTTATCGTAGGATCTGGCAAATACACATACTAATAAAGAACTGGATTGAGGACACAATTATGAAAGTAAATCACACATTTGACTGGTTACATTTTCTTTAGGACAGAGATGAAGAAGATACATTGTCAACCCAAATGCAAATAGATTTTAATGTATTTTGTAATATATAAAGTTGAAAACGGTTTGATAAAATCTTAAAAATTATTTATCAAATTAAATCTAGTATAAATGGGAATTTGTAGTGAACATAATTTTATGGTTGGAAAAGAAAGTAAAGAAATTCTGTAAAATCCACTGGAGTGAAAATTTTAAGGAGAAAATGTTGATGAAAATTTCTTAAGAACTGGCTAGTTTGTCATTTCCTCTAGAATATTCGAAGATCCACAGAATGTCTCTGTTAGCCATAACACAAATAGAAAAAAAGGAAACAGGTATCGGTATAAGAATATATTTATTTCTTCAACTAATATATTTGATGATTTACTATATTTAACATCAGAAATGTATACAAGTAAACTAGACATGTCTTAAAAAGTTGGTCATGGTGTTGCAGGAAAGGGGACCCCTTTCAGGGTCTGAAAGTGGGCTCTTATCTAACACTCGGAAATGAATTTCCGAGGAGACATGTGTGCTGACAAAGCAAGCTATTTTATGGAAAGGGTGCCTGGGTGAAGAGCAGAAGGATAAGGGAATACAGAAGAATTGCTCTGCAACATGGCTGCAGTCTCGGATTTTATGGTGAAGGGATTAGTTTCTGGGTTGTCTTTAGCCAATCATTCTGACTCAGAGTCCTTCCTGGTGGTGCATGCCTTATTCAGCCAAGATGGATGCCAGAGAGGATTCTGGGAGGTGGTCTGACATGTCATGTCTCCCTTTGATCTTTCCCGAACTCTTCCGGTTGGTGGTGGCTTATTAGTTCCCTGTTCCTTACCAAGACCTCCTGCCGTAAAACAACTCATGCAAATGGTTACTATGGTGCCTGGCCAGGGCGGAAGGTTTCAGTCAGTGTGCTTCCCCTAAGAATGGTAGGGAATAAAATACAAATATGAATGATTACAAAATATAATAAATTAAGTAAATCTATACACTGTAGTATACCTAGTATATGACTTGTGGAATATTATCATTATCACCCACATCAAATGATTCCCTTATTAGTTTTAGAGAATTATCAGAATTATACATACCAGTATTGATGTGCATTAAAAACTGTATTTCCTGACACTGTTATAGAATCTTTGTTTTTGTACTGCAAGTTGTTTCATATTTTTCAGATTGGGATAGGACTAAAATTTTATGAACATTTTCCTTCAAAATATAAAAATATAAATTATAGCCATTTTAATATATTTTTAAACACTGAAAACCAGTTAGTACAGGTTTAGATATGAGACATCTGGAAGACAGCTTTAGAACAAAGTCTATCCCAAATGTTATCTCGTCTATAGAGAAAGCCATCAGCAATTTTACCACAGTGAAGGCAGGGCCCACAGGGCAAAAGGCCAGCTTAAGCAAGGCTATGGTGTAAACGTTTTTTCAAGGTTTATCCAACTAAAATACGTGTATAGTGTGTATAAAATTATTACTTACGGATGTATCCTTCACACTGTTGCTGATTTTGTAAAAGGCTCCTAGTCCAAGTCATTACTTTACACCCCTGCATTTCCCCCTCTGCAAACAAACGGTTGGAAGGGAATCCACTCTGTAGACTGCCTTTTATCCTCACACTATTTCTCACTTTACAGCATCTAGGTTGAGAGCAACTTAAACTGGAATTTATTTACTTTTATGTAAATATAGAAAAAAAAATCTTTCCTTATTAAAAAAAAAGCTAGAAAATTATTTTCTTTACTGCAAATTAACAAATTACTGTTGTCTGTCAGAAAGTGGTGCTAGGAAAGCTGGATAGCCGCATATAAATCTAAGAAGCTAAAGCACACCTTCTCACTATATACAAAAATAAACTTAAAATGGCTTAAAGACTTAAACATAAGACACAACACCATAAAACTCCTAGAGGAGAACATAGGCAAAACACTCTCTAACATAAATCGTAGCAATGTTTTCTTAGGTCAGTCTCCCAAGGCAACAGAAATAAAAGCAAACATAAACAAATGGAACCTAATTAAACTAATAAGCTTTTGCACAGCAAAAGAAACCATAAACAAATGAAAAGACAGCCTACACACTGGGAGAAAATATTTACAAATAATGTGATCAACAAGGGCTTAATTTCTAAATATACAAACAGCCATGCAATTCAACAATAAAAAACAACCCTATCAAAAAATGAACATCCAAATAGATATTTCTCCAAAGAAGACATTGCATGCCCATGGGTGCCAAGTCACTTCAGTAGTGTCTGACTCTTTGCGACCCCATGGACTGTAGCCCACCATGCTCCTCTGTCCATGAAATTCTCCAGGCAAGAATACTGGAGTGGGTCGTCATTTCCTTTGCAGGGGATCTTCCCAACCGAAGGATCAAACCCACGTCTCTAATGTCTCCTGCATTGCAAGCGGGTTCTTTACCACTAGCGCCACCTAGGAAGCTGTTGGTAGGAATATACTGTTGGTAGGAATGTAAATATATCATGTAAAT
The DNA here is from genome assembly GCF_014754425.2 of Oryx dammah. NCBI lineage: Eukaryota > Metazoa > Chordata > Mammalia > Artiodactyla > Bovidae > Oryx > Oryx dammah. The sequence goes on along the minus strand of NW_024070189.1, from coordinate 84,369,282 downwards.
ATGTACACACACACACACACAATGGAATACTGTGCTATGAGCTCAGCTGCTCAGTCATGCCTGACTCTTTGTGACCACATGGACTGTATACATAGTATATATGTATACACACATGCACACACACAATGGAATAGTACTCAGCCATAAAACAGAATGAAATAATGCCATTTGTAGCAACAGGGATGGACTTAGAGAGTATCATACCAAGTGAAGTAAGTCAGAAAGACGAAGACAAATACTGTATGATATCACTTATATGTGGAATATAAAATATGACACAAATGAGCTTTTCTCCAAAACTCAAAACAGACTCACAGATATAGAGAACAGACTTGTATTTGCCAAGGGGGTAGGGAAAAAAGGATTGAGAGTTTGGGGTTAGCAGATACAAACTATTATATATAGGATGGATAAACAACAAGGTCCTTGTTTATAGTATAGGGAACTATATCCAATATCTTGTGATAAACCATAATGGAAAAGGATACCAAAAAGAATATATATAACTGAGTCACTTTGCCATACAGCAGAAATTAATACAACATTGCAAATCAACTGAAGTTCAATAACATTTAAAAACAAACTACTCTTGTCTGGGATGTCTACTGGCTCTGGACTCTCACCCCCTTAATGGGCCAGTTGAGTTCTCTAAAGACCCACAAACCCTAGCTCCAGGACTAATGCCAGTGAGGACTGGGGAGAAGAAAGAATGAGCAGTGGAATGATCCCTAGAACATTATCGTCTGTCACCTTTCTCTACACCAAGCATTCCTCTCTTTGGTTATAAGCAATCTGCCAGAAATGGGAAGATATTTTTCTTCTTCCCAATTAGAATGCCTTGCCATGAAAGGAATGTTACACTGGGTGGTTGATTGAAGCTGAAACTTCAGCTAGTATATAGTTCAGCTGGAACTATAATTATATACATTAAATTGTAATACGGCTTGTGGTAAGAGGCTTTCTAAATAACAAACAGCTAATTCACAATGGAATTTTTGGAACACAGTTCAAAATAATACCCATGGAAATGCTTTTCTTCACTCAACAAAGAGCCTGTGTTAGGTTGCTTATGATCCCATTATAGTCAAGTAAAATGACAGCTGCAGTGTCTTATAGTTTGCTCTTCTCTTTCAAAGCCACATCTGTAGCCAAGAATACAACATCTTCTGGCTGAGGCATACTGAGGGCAATTGCTTGCCCTGCTTCCCCAAACTCAGCTTGCAACTCACCCCTCTGGGAAGGGAGGGATGCAGGGGTACCACACGTAACCACTTTATATTTTTCCTTCTCTTTCAATCTACTTCTCTAGGACCATCTTCCACAGTTAAGTGCAAAGTCTTCCAATTTTGTGTTGATCAGAAGTGGGTTGGCCAAAGTGGTTATGCATAAATGAAAGTTTCATAATCACCCACATATGTACATGCCATCTATCTACTTTCAATTTTCTGCTGTCAACAAAATTAAAAAATAATGTTAAATTTTTCATTTTCCTAAAAGTAATGCTGATACACAACTCTTTTGCTTTCTATGAAGGAGAATTTTGATCTGATGAAACCATAAAAGTCAAAATTTCTTGTAGAGAATACTGGCTTAATTCATATTCTAACTTTAATACTATTATTTTCTTAATTTTATGTCCACCTCCAGGAATTTCTACTGAGACTGTGTGACTCACATTTATTTTTCTGATGCTATTTGTGGTCAAACCTACATCATTCCAACCTCATAGTTGTTCTACTATCTGTTAAGAGACATTTCTCAATTATTTAAAAAAAATTTTTCTCTATACTTGACTTATATAGTCATGATAGTAAATGAACAGTCTTTCAAAATGAGAAACAATAAAATTGGTTAAGTACAAATAAGCAAAAGAAAAGTTTCACACATAGGACAAGAAAGAACAATGTGAGGCATAGGATATGAACCCAGGGTTTGGGAAAGTAAATTTTTAAAATGCTGCTGCTCCTGCTCCTAAGTCGCTTCAGTTGTGTCAGACTCTGTGCGACCCCACAGATGGCAGCCCACCAAGCTCCGCCATCCATGGGATTTTCCAGGCAAGAGTACTGAAATGGGTTGCCATTTCCTTCTCCAATAATTTTTAAAATATGGTTGTTCAAAAGATGTATATGTACAGTTTTAGTAAGGAAAAAAGACAATGAGAGTAGGATACTTTAACATTTGGGAATTCTGAAGAAATACAGGAAAAAATTAGAAATTCTGGAAATTTGGAAGAATTCTCCATTTGTACAGTGGAGAGTTGAGGCTGTGGGGACAGAAAGGGAACTGAGAAGTAAGAGTCCTTGGGGACTGGGGCTTTCCAATCTTTCTGTGTTTTCATCTGGAATACATTATTGCAAGATCCTTCCACACTAAATCCAGAATCCCCTTTCAGAGCTTTAAACCCTATCTGCTTTCTACTAAGAAAACTACTGTAAAGTTTTCAATTAATTTTAAAGAACTGTAGTTTTAGGTTACTTGGAGAAATTGTTTTTTATTGAAGACAGACAAGCAGAAAGTCTAGAAAATATCTTAGATACACATATACAGGAAAAATGTGTGAACATTGAGAGGAAAGTGAACAAATTGATTGGATGGAATGTCAAGATCATGAAAGACATTTTCAGTTCTATTAATGTTATTCCATGGATTTTAGGCAATAAATCAGAAATTTAAAAATGAACTCTCTTGAATATTGTTTCCACGCCACTACTGGTTGCTTAGTTTGTTCAGTCTTTAAAAATATCTTCTTAATCCATCTGTTTTTCTCCCGCTCCACAGCCTACCCTGGGCTTAGCCACCACCTTGGCTTTCCTGCAAGAACTTCCATAGGTTCCTTATTGCTCTACCAGCATCCACTCTGACTTCTTCTAATTCCCGTCCACATTTAAACCAGAATAAATTTTCAAAACAATAACAAACTGTTACTAATAACAATGATATCCTACTATTCTTACAGCAAAATTCTTCATTGGCCTCACATCATCCCTCTCTGACCTCAGTTGCTGCAGCTTTAAAACCTCTTGCATTATCATACTGTAACCACTCTGGCCTACAGATTTCTCATCCTTCTTCCTTGCTCAGACCTCCCCAGCAGTCAGAGGAGCACTTCTCACCCCCGTCTCTTCTCATCATGTTAACTTTTTCTCACTTGTTAGATCCCAAATCGAAAACGCTTTGCCTCAGGGAGTACTTTCTAACTACCTCTCAGACTATATCAGAAAACCTTGGAGTATTTCACATTTCCCAGTTTTGTTTTGTTTTTTTCCTTCATACTAATTTAAGTTTGTCTTTATACTTCCCTTCATGTGATCCTTTGTGTAACTGCTTTCTTTTTCAATAGACTATCCATAAGGGGAGAGACTGTCTTATTCACAATTTATATCCCCAAGATATAATACACCTGATATTTGATCTTTAATAAGTTGAATAAATGAAGAAAATAGAATAGATTTATGACTGTGAAGTGAATCTCACTACTTTACAAATTTTTAAAATACCCTCTTTCCATTCAATGACTACTTTTTGGTTAATATTGAAATATCATTTAGAAATTCCATGAAGGGTATTTTTTGGTCAACTTTATTGATTTCAAAGCACATCCCCTTTTTCATTTTCAGTTTCAGTTCAGTCACTCAGTCATATCTGATTCTTTGCAACCCCATCGACTGCAACACGCCAGGCCTCCCTGTCCATTACCAACTCCCAGAGCTTACTCAAACTCATGTCCATTGAGTCAGTGATACCACCCAACCATCTCATCCTCTGTCATTCCCTTCTCCTCTCACCTTCAATCTTTCCCAGCATCAGGGTCTTTTCAAATGAGTCAGTTCTTTGCATCAGGTGGCCAAAGTATTGGAGTTTCCACTGCAGCATCAGTCCTTCCAATGAATATTCAAGATTGATTTCCTTTAGGGTGGACTGGTTGGATCTCCTTGCAGTGCATGAGACTCTCAAGAGACTTCTCCAACACCACAGTTCAAAAGCATCAATTCTTCGGCGCTCCGCTTTCTTTATGGTCCAACTCTCACATCTGTACACAACTACTGGAGAAACCATAGCCTTGACTAGACAGATCTTTGTTGCAAAGTAATGAATCTCTCTGCTATTTAATATGCTGCCTAGGTTGGTCACAGCTTTTCTTCCAAGGAGCAAGCATATTTTAATTTCAAGACTGCAATCACCATCTGCAGTGATTTTGGAGCCCAAAAAATAGTCTCTTACTGTTTGCATTGTTTCCCCATCTATTTGCCATGAAGTGATGGGACCAGATGCCATGATCTTAGTTTTCTGAATGTTGAGTTTTAAGGCAACTTTTTCACTTTCTTTCACTTTTGTCAAGAAGCTCTTTAGTTCCTCTTCCTTTCTGCCACAGGAGTGGTGTCATCTGCACATACGAGGTTATTGATACTCCTCCCAGCAATCTTGATTCCAGCTGTGCTAGAGTAACTTAAAAATATCCTTCATGAAATTTTTGATTTGGGATAGATAAATCCAAACATGATTGAAAATTTATTTAGACCACTTGGTCTCTTTTTCAACTTAAAGTCTTAATTTAAATATTAGTTCCTCTAGAGAAACTGTCTGGGTCCTTCAGCTGAGACAAGTACCCTTCTCATGTAAAACCAAAATTGATATTCCTTGTGGGCAGGTGACTTCACATAAGATTCAGGAACAAAGCATCCTTCCACCTTGAGTATTCATCATCATGGTGAGCTCATGGTCATTTAAATGCAACCAGTCAATAGGCAAAGAGAGCCTGGAGAAGCTATTCTTGCTTTTTAAATGACACACACTTCTTCCTATATTTCCATTGGTGAGAACCTGTTACATGGCTACACCCTACTTAGAAGGAAGATTGGGAATATAGCCTAGGAAGAAGAAGAAACAGGGCTGGGGAGCTCCAAGAAGTATCTCCCTATCTGAGTCTCAGGGACCTAAGCTTTATTAAATATCCACTAAGATCTATGTGTACTCTGTACCATGGAGTCATCCTGAAAAAAAAAAAAGAAAGTAAGAGAAAGTCGCTCAGTCATGTCCAATTCTTTGTGACTCCATGTACTGTAGCCCAACAGAATCCTCTGTCCATGGAATTCTCCAGGTAAGAATACTGAAGAGGGTTGCTATTCCTTCTCCAGAGGATCTTCCCACTCTGTGCGACCCCATAGACAGCAGCCCACCAGGCTCCCCCGTCCCTGGGATTCTCTAGGCAAGAACACTGTAGTGGGTTGCCATTTCCTTCTCCAATGCATGAAAGTGAAAAGTGAAAGTGAAGTCGTTCAGTCATGTCCGACTCTTAGCGACCCCATGGACTGCGGCCCACCAGGCCCTTCCGTCCATGGGATTTTTCAGGCAAGAATGCTGGAGTGGGGTGCCACTGCCTTCTCCGAACCTAGGGATAGAACCTAGGTTTCCTTTATTGCAGGCAGAGTCTTTACTGTGTGAACCACTAGGGAAGCCCTGTGGAATGAACAAATCATCCTGGTATTTTTATATAATACTGTTTATCATGGTGATATCAAGGCAGCTCCAGTAAAAGTTAAATTTGAAACTGATGCCCCAGAGTTTTAGTAAATTTGCATCCAGCTTTCCTGCTAACCTCCAAGTCAGTTAGAATCACTGCAGCATGTGCCTCCTAGATGATCATCCAGTAGCTACAGCAGAGCCCTTTTAGACCAAAGACTCCTTCACCCCGCCCCATCACTGCCTGCCCACCCAAGCTGCTTGACTGAGGATAAGGCCTATGTGTGGACATCAGCAACAGCAGGGACGAAGGAAGGAGATCTTGCACTCTGTCTGCAGGAGAGGGTTTGGTGAGAAAATTCAACAATGATTTTGAATCAGAAAAGTGAAAATAAGAAGGTGTGTCCGTAAACTGTGCTACAGAGCAAAAGTAACCTCTTTAAAGGTCTCTCCAGCTCTGCCTTTTGTAACTGACTTTGTCTTGATTCTAGATAATTCTTTATGGATTTTTTTTTAATAGTTCAGTTGAAAGAAATGAAAGTATTTTAAAACATTATGCCTGTCTTTTCTTATAAGCAAAGAAAATATACAACATAAAAGTAAAATATTTATAGAAGAATAATAAATCATAAACCAGAAACATCTAAAATATATTTAAGTAAGCAAGCTATCATTTCTCCATAAGCCATTTCACCTTCCATAATTATAGTCTCCATTAGTCACTTCATCGTACCCATCATCTAAGCAAGAAACAATGGAAGACATATCTTAATTACCCTTGACTCAATTATATCCAGTCTATCAACATGTGATATTTAGTCTACATACTACATATTTCTTTACTGATCACCTTCTTTATATCATGTTATCTAGAATAGAGCCCATTTTTTGGGCTTCTCACAAAAACACAGGTGACCATCACACCCTACTTCTCCAAGCTCCAGGCTACTCGGCACTCTCCTAATGCTTTGAGCATGCCTCCATATTATAACTGACATTGCTAAGTCCATCACAGTCCTTGTCTATAAAATGGAAAGTAATAATAGGATTTAAGCTATTGTGCATGTGTGCTCAGATGCTTCAGTCATGTCTGACTTTGTCCATGAGATTATCCTGGTAAGAACACTGGAGTGGGTTGCCCTTTCCTCCTCTAGGGGATCTTCCCAACCCAGGGATGAACCCATGTCTCCTGTAGCTCCGCATTGACAGGTGATTCTTTACTGCTGAGTCACCTGGGCTTCCCTTTAAGCCATTGGGTTGTTATAAATTTTAAAGGACAGTGCTTGAAAAGTTCTTATCACTTTGTCTTACAGTTACTTACGGTATTTCTTATGTGCTTAAGTACTACCAACACTTTCTTTTTTGGTTTGTCTGTGTGTGTGTGTGTGTGTGTGTGTGTGTGTGTGTGTGTGTATTAGTCGTTCAGTCATTTCTAACTCTTTATGACCCCATGGACTGTAGTCCACCAGGCTCCTCTGTATGGAATTCTCCAGGCAGGAATACTGGAGTGGTTTGCCTAGTTTCCTTCTCCAGGGGATCTTCCTGACCCAGAGATCAAACCCACATCTCCTGTAGCTCCTGTATTGCAAGCAGATTCTTTACCTGTTGAGCAATCAGGGAAGCCCCTAATATCTACTAAGGTACCCCATTAATACTGTAACTAGTAATCACAAAAATTATATATGTGCAGTGTTGGAGAAATACAGTTATTATGATAGCTTTCTCTCATATATGATTAGACTCTTTTCTTCTTTTCAGATAGTATTTTTTCTCCATTTTAGTAGAATATATATTTTCAAGTAATTTCTCTAAAAAAAATGCAATTTAAATTTCAGGGTGGAGTCTTTTGTAGAGAGACAAATATATTCTCCCACTGCTATTCACAGGTGTAGATCTCTCAAGAATATTCAAATCAGTCAACCAGGACTCCTCAGCTGAAAAGCTCAAAGTTTGTTTAATGTGCAAAACCTCAGAACTATTGTTAAAATTCCAAGCAAACTAGAAGTTATTTGAGCCAGAAATGACACAATTGTATACAGACCTCCAAACCAGTGGTTCTTCCCGAGAGCACTTTTAATCATTCTAAGAGAAAATAGTTTTATTTTAAAAAGCTTAAAACTTGGAACTGTACAGTGTTGGGAAAAAAGACTGACAAAGTGACCTTGCAAAGTGAACTCTTTGCCTGCAAGTGACCACCACGGGCAAAGCTTCCAGAAAGCTTTTAAGTCTATAAATGGAAAAATCTGGAATCATAGGTACCAGAAATATGCAGTGCCTTAAGATCAGTTTTATATGATTATTATTTTTGAATTTGAATCAGAAAAGCCTCTGTTTTTTAGTAGTTAGGAACTTCAAGAACTGAGAAGTGAATACTCAGTCTGACCATCTTAGTTTAAGTATCTTATAATAAAAAGAGGCAAAAGATCCCAACAAAAGCACTAAAAGAATTTTTTCTCTGCAACTTGAAAATTTTATTCTAAAGCTTTTACAGAAAAATAAACAATAAACAATAGTATCCAGGGAAACTTAGACAAAGAGCAATAGAGGACTGACAAAACTAGGTACTAAGTTATACCACAAAATATCAGAAAGAAAAATGGTATTGTACTCAGTATGAATAACAAGGTAGACCAAAAGAACAAAACAGAAATTACAGAACTAGACTCAAATACATATGGAAAATAAAAATATGATAAACCAGGCTTTTCATATCAATAAGCTTCTGATGCACTTTTAAATAACTGGTTTTGGAACAAGTGAATAGCCACCTGGAGAAAGATAAAGCTGGACTGATCCCTCACTATATACTCCAAGAAAAACTCCAAAAAAGAATACAGATATATATATATATTTTTAAAGAAAACCATATAAAATATGATATGAAAACATGAGCGAATTGTCTTATTACTTTCAACTAGGGAAGACTTTCCTAAATATATAAATTCTAAAAGCCATATGAGAAGACTGACAAAGGAAAACACATAATATTAAAAACTTATACATGTCAAGAATTGGGGAAAAATAGTATAAGAAAATTGCAAGACAAATAACACATTGAAAAAAAAAAAAAACCTGCAACAACTATCAGATAAAGGTAAATTTTCCTGATATGTGAAGAGCAACTAGAAATTGAAAAAAGACCAAAAATTCCTGACCAAACTATGAGGGAAAGATTTGAACAAAGAGTACATAAGAAGAAAAAAATGCCCCTTAATCACATTGAATGATGCTCAATCTCACTCATAGTAAGAAATGTAAAGTAAAACTATACAGCAAGGTACTATTTCTTATTTATCAACTTGGCAGAAAAAAGCTCATATTGTTGGTGGGAAACAGAATGATGCTACTTCTATGCAGAAGAGTTTCACCACAAAATTCCAGATATTATCTTTAGTTGGGGAAAACCCACTTCCAATAATTTATTCTACTGATATGTCTTCGGAAGTATGAAATCACGTATGCACGAGTATATTCACTGCAACATTGTTAGTAAGAGCAAAAGACTGGGAAAAAAAAACAAGTCTCTAGCAAAACAAAACAAAACAAAACAAAAAACAAGTCTTTAGCAATAAAAAATTAGTTGAACAAACTCTGATACAGCCACTCAGTGCAATACCAAGCAGTTTTCAAAAAGGAAGATCTGCACGCACTGATGTGGAGAGATTGCCTTCATATATTCTTAAGCAAATATATGCAAGTACAGAGGAGTATCTGTCTTATGCTATATTTTATATAAGAAGGAAGAAAAATGCAATGAGTATTTGCAAACTGAAACAATGAAAAGGTAAACAAGAAATAATAAAATTGTATATCTGTAGGGAAAAGGTCACAGAGTAAGATGGAGAGGGTTAAGCAAAAGAAAGAAATTAATCAATATATAGTTGAGTATTTAGTAATGTCAGCATCAGGGGTGCCACCCTCTATGCAGTCAAAAATCCACATGTAACTTACAGTTGGCCCTTCTTATGTACAGGGCTTTCCAGGTGGCACTAGTGGTAAAGAACCTGCCTGCCAATACACAAGATGAAAGAGATGGGGGTTCCATCCCTGGGTTAGAAAGATCCCCTGGAGAAGGGCATGGCAACCAACTCCAGTATTCTTGCCTGGAAAATTCCAAGGGCAGAGGAGTCTGGCAGGCTATAGTCCATTGGGTCACAAAGAGATGGACACGACTGAAGTGACTCAGCATGTTTGGTATCAGGGTTTCTTATATCCTTGGTTCTGTGGTATTTGCAGATTCACCCAACAGTGATCATGCAGTATAGTACTGTAGTATTCACTACTGAAAAAAATCTGTATATAAGAGAACCTTTGTAATTTCAACCAGTGTGGTTCAAAGGTCAATTGTAGAGGGAAGGGAATAAAAATTCCTGCTCCCAAGGAGCAGGAATGAAAGCAAAACACTGTGTGTGTGTGTGTGTGTGTATGTGTGTTGTGTGTGTGTATATATATATATATGTCTATACAATTTTAACTTTTGAATCATGAAAATGCATTATTACCTGAAAAAGTTTAAACTAATTATAAAACAATTCCTAAAACTGAAATTAATTGTCTACTGATAGTCTAAAAGCAATGTCAGCTGAATGAGTATTCATAGCATCCAGATTCTAAACTCTTTTTTCATCTTCGGAAAGATCAGATTTTTTTGGAAAATTTTAATTTGAAAATTGGGATAAAGAATAAAGAAGGCCTTATGTGAGCCTGGAACACATTTGTGTGTGTGTGTCAGAAATAAAGAAGGTTTCCAAAATCGGGGGTTATGGGGGAGGTCACACTGAGTGAGGCTACAGAAGGGCTAGTTGGAAAGTGTCACACTAGCCAAAACTGTGGATAAAACAAGAAAATAAAATGACGATTCAACTGATTGGTAGTGGGGTAGCTATGGAAGGCTTCACAAAAAAAAGTTGACTTTTGAGTGAAGATCTGTAAGAGGAAACTTGTGTGTTAATATCTGGGAGAAGAATATTCTAAACCCAGAAAGATGACATCAAGGGGTCTAAACCAGGAAGGGAAATAGAACCTTGCAAAGCCAGTGTGGCTCGAGTATAAGGAGTCATAGGGAGGCTAGTGAAAGGTGACATCAGGACCAACAGTCGGTCCAGATCACATGAGAACATGCGGCATTGGCTCAGTGGCCAACTGGCAATGATGCCTGCTGGCCACCGGAAAGACGGAGGCCCTTGCTATGCTGTGACCAGGCATCTTAATAACTGACAGTTCTATTACTTGGAAAGTCAATCAACTACCTTTGAATCTTTGGTTCAAAGGTGAGAAAGTTAGAAAAATGTTAAAAGATGGTTGATTTTTACTAGATGCAGGTAGCAATATTTCAGATGAAAGAATAAGCTCAGGCAAGAACTGGCTGTTTAGAAGCAGCAATAAAAGGAAATAGAGATTTGTGGCCTCATAATGCTTGCAAAGCTCATAGCTACCAACTCAAAACATAGGAAATACAAATAAAAAGCCCTTAAACAACACAGCCCCATTGAGACTCGACTCTGTGGCAATGATCAGATTAAGGGAATGGTCTTCTCCCTTAAACTAATGACTTCAGATCTGGTGACATTCTGTGGAGAGAGTAGCCTAGAAGCAAGGAAGCAGACACTGGGCTTGACCAATATGTCTAGGGAAGTTTGTGGGTAAACTAATGATAACAAATCAACCCAAAGCCTACTAACTTTTCAAGGGAATTGTAATGACAAAATAAAACAAACCTCAACTGAAAAGTAGTTTGAGTTTTAAGGCCAAAAAACAATTCTTGGGGTTCCAACTGTGTGCCAGAATGGAGTGGGCTACAAAAGTTTTACAGCCCCAGAATTGACAGTCCCTTAAATCCACTTCAGTTGTGGCCATGGAAGATAATAGGCAAGGACAAACCACCCAGAAAGTGGAACCAGAGTTCACAAAGAACAATGAACAAAAGCATTCCTACCAGAGAGCAAACTAGGTTTAAGAGAGGAACTCCATTCACCAGGGGTCACAGCACGGACAATGCTCACCCCTCAGGCTTTCATCATGGCTGTGAATCTCTCTTTTCAAAGCACAAATGTGAATTGTAATTATCTTGTCCCTGCTTAGACATTGTGTTGTGTGTGTGTGTGTGTGTGTGTGTGTGTGTGTGTATGTGTGTGTGTGTTTGTGCCAGAGGATGAATTGGAAGGGTAGGGATCATAAATCTGTCTTTAGTCTATAGGACTCTAGAGCTATGTTTAGACCTAATGAATAGTACTATGCAGCACCTAGAGATCCAGACCTTTGCAATGGATGCAGTAAATGAATGGGACTTTTGGTTATTCCCTCCTGGTGAGGATGAGTGTATGGGGAAAACAAAAAAGAGAGTCAGTTGGTGCCAGAGCAAAGACTAGGACAGAGACTAGTTAGCTATTCACTACCTACCTTCTTCCTGGGTACTCTCCACCAGACTTATCTTTCTCAGTCTCCCTTCCCACCTCAGAAAAACATTTTTCATGATCCTATTCTCTCTTTGCTGTCTGCCACTAGGACTTTGACCTCAACAGTGTCCTTAGAAATCATATGGTGAAGATAGCAGAGCATACATTGTCCTGAATCTTGAATGACCACACAGAGCAGAGTCTCCCTCTTCACCACCGTCCTCTGAATAAAAATAATGCACTGAGATTTGCACTATAAATTTATAGGAACTTGTAGAGAATAATTTAGGAGCTAAAATTTTTAAGGAAGGAAGGGATATGTCCCTGATAAAGGGGAAACAGATAACTGAACTTAGTTCAAGTAGTAAATGGTATAATCTGATGATGTGTGATTCAAAGATAGAGGGATCTATGAAAAAGAAATCTAGGAAAAAAACCCCATGCAACCTGCAAGCCTAATGATGTGAGATGCGTGAAAAGAAAATGTCCATCCTTGGAGAGATCCCACTCTTGGAGGGCACAAACAGATCCTTGGGCACACCAGGACCCAGGAGAAAGGAGCAGTGACCCCACAAGAGACTGACTGAGACTTGCCTGTGAGTGCCTAGGAGTCTCCAGCAGAAGTGTGGGCCAGCAGTGACCTGCTGCAGGGTGGGGGCACTGAGTGGAGCAGTGCATCATGGGTCCTTTTGAAGGAGGTCACCATTATCTTCATTACCTCCACCATAGTCAACAGAAAATTGGATTAAAGATTTACTGAGAGTGGCCTCACCCATCACAACAAGACCCAGTTTCCCCCTCAGTCAGTCTCTCCCATCAGGAAGCTTCCATAAGCCTCTTATCTTTCTCCATCAGAGGGCAGACAGACTGAAAATCACAATCATGGAAAACTAATCAGACTGACCACATGGATCACAGCTTTGTCTAATTCAATGAAACTATGAGCCATACCACGTAGGGCCACCCAAGATAGATGGGTCAAAATGGAGAGTTCTGACAAAACATGGTCCACTGGAGAAGGGAATGGCAAACCTGTATTCTTACCTTGAGAATACCATGAACATTATGAAAAGGCAAAAAGATAGGGCACTGAAAGATGAACTCCCCAAGTTGGTAGGTATCCAATATGTTACTAGAGAAGAGTAGAGAAATAACTCCAGAAAGAATGAAGAGACAGAGCCAAAGCAAAAAAACACATCCAGTTGTGAATGTGACTGGGGATGGAAGTAAAGTCCAATGCTGTAAAGAGCAATAATGCATAGAAACCTGGAATGTTAGGTCCATGAATCAAGGCAAATTGGAAGTGGTCAAACAGGAGATGGCAAAAGTTAAAATCGACATTTTAGGAATCAACCAACTAAAATGGACTGGAATGGGTGAATTTAACTCAGATGACCATTATATTTACTACTGTGGACAAGAATCCTTTAGGAGAAACGGAATAGCCCTCATAGTCAACAAAAAGAGTCCAAAATGCAGTACTTGGGTGCAATATCAAAAATGACAGAATGATCTCTGTTCATTTCCAAAGCAAACTATTCAATATCACAGTAATCCAAGTCTATGCCCTGATCGGTAATGCTGAAGAAGCTGATGTTGAGCAGTTCTATGAAGACCTACAAGACCTTCTAGTACACCCAAAAAATATGTCCTTTTCATCATAGGGGACTGGAATGCAAAAGCAGGAAGTCAAGAGATACCTGGAGTAACAGGCAAATTTGGGCTTGGAATACAGAATGAAGCAGTGCAAAGGCTAATACAGTATTGCCAAGAGAACATACTGGTCATAGCAAACACCCTCTTCCAATAACACAAGAGAATACTCTACACATGGACATCACCAGATGGTCAATACCAAAATCAGATTGATTATATTCTCTGCAGCCAAAGATGGAGAAGCTCTATACAGTCAGCAAAAACAAGACCGGGAGCTGATTGGCTCAGATCATTAACTCCTTATTGCCATATTCAGACTTAAATTGAAGAAAGTAGGGAAAACCACTAGACCATTCAGATATGACCTAAATCAAATCCCTTATAATTATACAGTGGAAGTGACAGACAGATTCAAGGGATTAGATCTGAATGACAGAGTGCCTGAAGAAGTGGACGCAGGCTCCTGACACTGTACAGGAAGCAGGGATCAAGACCATCCCCAAGAAAAAGAACTACAAAAAGGCAAAATCGTTGTCTTAGGAGGCCTTAAAAATAGCTGTGAAAAGAAGAGAAGAAAAAGGCAAAGGAGAAAAGGAAAGAGATGCCCGTTTGAATACAGAGTTCCAAAGAATAGTAAGGAGAGACAAGAAAGCCTTCCTCAGTGACCAGTGCAAAGAAACAGAGGAAAACAATAGAATGAGAAAGACTAGAGGTTTCTTTAAGAAAATGAGAGATACCAAGGGAACATTTCATGCAAAGAGGGGCACAATAAAGGACAGAAATGGTATGGACCTAACAGAAGCAGATATTAAGAAGAGATGGCAAGAAAACACAGAAAAACCACACAAAAAAGATCTTCACGACCCAGATAAACATGATGGTGTGAACACTTACCTAGAGCCAGACATCCTGGAATGTGAAGTCAGGTGGGCCTTAGGAAACATCACTACAAACAAAGCTAGTGGAAGTGATGGAATTCAGGTGCAGCTACTTCAAATCACAAGAGATGATGTTATAAAAGTGCTGCACTCAATATGCCAGTAAATCTGGAAAACTCAGCAGTGGCCACAGGACTGGAAAAGGTCAGTTTTCATTCCAATCCCAAAGAAAGGCTATGCCAAAGAATGCTCAAACTATCGCACAATTGCACTTATCTCACACGCTAGCAAAGTAATGCTCAAAATTCTCTTCAACAGTACGTGAACCATGAACTTCCAGATGTTCAAGCTGGACTTAAGAAAGGCAGAGGAACCAGAGATCAAAGTGCCAACATCCATTGGACCACCAAAAAAGCAAGAGAGTTCCAGAGAAACATCTACTTTTGCTTTATTGACTATGCCAAAGCCTCTGACTGTGTGGATCACAACAAAATGTGGAACATTCTTAAAGAGATGGGAATACCAGACCACCTGACCTGGCTCCTGAAAAATCTGTATGCAGGTCAAGAAGCAACAGTTAGAATTGGACATGAACAACAGACTGGTTCCAAATCGGAAAAGGAGTACATCAAGGCTGTATATTGTCACCCTGTTTAACTTCTATGTAGAGTACATCATGAGAAATGCTGAGCTGGAAGAAGCACAAGCTGGAATCAAGAATGCTGGGAGAAATATCAATAACCTCAGATATGCAGATAACTTATGGAAGAAAGTATAGAAGAACTAAAGAGCCTCTTGATGAAAATGAAAGAGGAGAGTGAAAAAGTTGGCTTAAAACTCAACTAAGATCATGGCATCTGGTCCCATCACTTCATGACAAATAGATAGGGAACCAGTGGAAACAGTGAGATACTTTATTTTGGGGGGCTCCAAAATCACTGCAGATGGTGACTGCAGTCATGAAATTAAAAGATGCTTGCTCCTTGGAAGAAAAGTTATCACCAACCTAGACAGCATATTAAAAAACAGAGACGTTGCCAACAAAGGTCCATCTAGTCAAAGCTACGGTTTTTCCAGTGGTCATGTACGGATGTGAGAGTTGGACTATAAAGAAAGCTGAGCACCAAAGAATTGATGCTTTTGAGCTGTGGTGTTAGAGAAGACTCTTGAGAATCCCTTGGACTGCAAGGAGATCCAACTGGTCAATCCTAAAGGAAATCAATCCTGAATATTCATTGGAAGGACTGATGGTGAAGCAGAAACTCTAATACTTTGGCCACCTAATGTGAAGAACTGACTCATTTGAAAAGACTCTGATGCTGGGAAAGATTGAAGGTGGGAGGAGAAGGGGATGACAGAGGATGATATGGTTGCATGGCATCGCTGACGCAATGGACATGAGTTTGAGTAAACTCTGGGAGTTGGTGATAGACAGGGAGGCCTGGCGTGTTGCAGTCCATGGGGCTGCAATGGGTCAGACATGACTGAGCAACTGAACTGAATGAAGATACTGGAAGATCTGGAACTGACGATCCCAAGGCAGAGAGGCTGTGGTTGCTCTAGAAAGTGCTAGTGTTGAAAGGCACCAGCAGGTCAGTGCTTGCCAGTGACTCCTACTGATGGAAACCCAGAGTCAAATCAAGTGTAGTCTTACTTGAAAGTGATGGAGTGATGGCTTAAAGAGGGGTGGTCTTACTTCAGGTCTTATAGAGGCTTGATTTTACTCCAAACAGTCACTCTCTTGTTTCTTCCTAGGATGTACTCTAAATCTATTCTTTGAGTGTTTTATAGGTTCCCCTAGAAATTTCATCTTCCATATTAAAAGTGTCAGTCACTCAATCGTGTCCAACTCTTTGTGACCCCATGGACTGTAGCCCACCCTCCAGGATCCTCTGTCCATGGTATTTGCCAGGCAAGAATACTGGAGTGGTTGCCCTTCCCATCTCTAGGATCTGTATTAAAGTTGTATATTAATGTTTATCTTTGCATATTATAATGTTAGGTAATGTTTTACCCTCTTCTCAAAGAGTAAAACGGATCTCAAAAAATGCTTTAACCAATCCCTATCACCTCATTTGTAATTATATGCTGTTGTTATCCAGTGTTTTATTCCATGCTACTTAAGAAATTACTTTTCTATTCTTAAGTAGTCAACATTTGTTTAAATCTACATTCTTGTGTACCATTTTTGTTGTTGTTGTTCATCTTTCCTTTCTGGATCTCAGGCCTTTCTTCTGGGATCACTTATTTTCCCTTAAGTACATTTTTTAGAAGGATTTTTAGCAAAGAGTCATTGGACTATCAGACTTTGTTTGTTTATTTTTTTGTTTGATTAAAAATATCTTTGCTTGGCACATTTCTAGAAACACCTCCTTTGCAGAATTCCAGATGAATCATTATTTGCTTTTATAACTGAATAATTATTCCGTTTTATTTCACTGCTGCTGTTGAGAAGTCAGTATCTGTTATTCCTTTGTATTTTTAAATTTTATTCATAAAATAGTCATCTAGCATTTGCCACATGCTAGATTCTACAAGTACTAATTTATTTAATCCTCATAACAACTCTGTGAGTTTGATGTATTCTAATTGTTATTCCTATTTTGTTTTGTTATTTTAAAGCACAGAGAGTTCACCCTTTTGCCTAATGTTACCCAGTTAGTGAGGGTCTGAGGCATCATGTGAACATAGACATCTTGATTCCAGAGTTGTTGCTCTTTAGGTGCTACTCAGAAATGCCTTTCTTCCTTTTCTTTTTGTCTGCTTTAAAAATTCCTTTGCCTGTGGTATTCTGCATTTTAACGAGACCACATACACATTGTTTCTGTCTTAAGTCACTTTTATTTAAGACTTGGGCTTCCTGAATCCATGTATTGTTTGGTATCTTTCATTAATTCTGGATATTTTTTCAGCTACTTTTAAAGACAGTTGTCACTCACTCATACTTTCTAGTTGTTCCTTCATTTGATTATATATACACTGAATTTTCTTTCTCTGTCCATCATGTCTCTTAATGATTCTTTGATACCTTTTCTGTCTTTTTCCTGTCTGGACTATATTTTTTATACTTTCTTCATACAGGTCTTTCAGTTGATTATTTAGCTGTGTCAAATCCGCTGTATAGTTATTCCAAAGGGTTTTTATAATTTAAACTGTTTCATTTTTAGGAAGTTTATCTAATTAATTTTTAAATATGACTACCTAAATCTTTTAATCTCTTGTTTTTAAATTACATTTTAAATGTCTTCATTCATTTAAACATAGTGAGGCGTACATTTGGAAAAGGCAATGGCAACCCACTCTTGCCTGAAAAATACCATGGATGGAGGAGCCTGGCAGGCTACAGTCCATGGGGTCGCTAGGAGTCAGACACGACTGAGGGACTTCACTTTCACTTTTCACTTTCATGCTTTGGAGAAGGAAATGACAACCCACTCCAGTGTTCTTGCCTGGAGAATCCCAGGGACGGGGGAGCCTGGTGGGCTGCCGTCTCTGGGGTCGCACAGAGTCGGACACGACTGGAGCGACTGAGCAGCAGCAGCAGCAGAGCATGCATTATATCATACAGTTTTATCTCAAGGAGAGTGAAAAAGTTGGCTTAAAGCTCAACATTCAGAAAACGAAGATCATGGCATCTGGTCCCATCACTTCATGGCAAATAGATGGGGAAACAGTGGAAACAGTATCAGACTTTATTTTGGGGGGCTCCAAAATTACTGCAGATGGTGATTGCAGCCATGAAATTAAAAGACGCTTACTCCTTGGAAGGAAAGTTATGACCAACCTAGATAGCATATTCAAAAGCAGAGACATTACTTTGCTGACTAAGGTCCATCTAGTCAAGGCTATGGTTTTTCCAGTAGTCATGCATGGATGTGAGAGTTGGACTGTGAAGAAGGCTGAGCGGCGAAGAACTGATGCTTTTGAACTGCGGTGTTGGAGAAGACTCTTGAGAGTCCCTTGGACTGCAAGGAGATCCAACCAGTCCATTCTGAAGGAGATCAGCCCTGGGATTTCTTTGGAAGGAATGATGCTAAAGCTGAAACTCCAGTACTTTGGCCACCTCATGCAAAGTGTTGACTCATTGGAAAAGATTCTGATGCTGGGAGGGATTGGGGGCAGGAGGAGAAGGGGATGACAGAGGATGAGATGGCTGGATGGCATCACCGACTCGACGGACGTGAGTCTGAGTGAACTCCGGGAGTTGGTGATGCACAGGGAGGCCTGGCGTGCTGCGATTCACAGGGTCGCAAAGAGTCGGACACGAGTGACTGAACTGAACTGAACTGATCATGGTTCTTGCAAATTGGATTCTGTGCTTTACTGTTTCCATGACTCTCACTTGTCATAATTTGTTTCTTGTGAATGAGTGTTTTTTTTAATGGTGAGATAATGTAATTGTGAACCCCCAGTCTGGGAGAACTCTTTGAAGTGTGGGTTTGAAATTTATTCTCTCTCCAAAGAGTGAACATTTGCTTCTGGCAGATGCCTAGGAGGACTATCAGTCTAGAGCCACTTTAAATAATGTTTACAAGTGTTTTCTTTTAAAGTGTCACACCAGGCAAGTATGAATTCTGACTTCCAATCTGAATGCATGCAGAATAGGGATTGCAAATTCTCTGGGGGCTGTTTTCCATATTCTGCTCGATGTAGAACTAAGGTATATATTGTCACTTTCCACCTCCATGGGTGTGGGTTTTGTTTCATTGTTTCTTGGTGTTTTTTGTTTACCATGAGGAAACTCTCAGTGATCAGTGAAGATGTTATCTTTCAGAGGACTGGTCTTACATGGAAATCTTTTGCTTAACCTCTCCAGTCTGGCTTTGACCTCAGCCTTTTTCTATGTCCAGCTTTCACATTTGGCCCATTATAACTCACATTCTAGGCTTTAGAAGATGGGCATGTCATTTGAGGAGAAAAAGGGATCTTCTAAATTTCCTTAATTTTTTTCCCTGTGAATCATTGAAGATTTTCTTTAATAATCTATGCAATAGTATCAAATAAATTATGCATAGTAATCTCAATAAATGTTTATCATTGCTTGACGTGACTTGAATATCAGCATCACCAACATTCAGTAACAGCAAGAATTCTATGAGTTCTTACTGTGTACTAGGCACTGTGCTGGATACTGTGAGATACAGAAGGAAACCAAACTAAATGAAAACAAAACAAAAGTGCTGTGACCTCATGGAGCTTACACTATTGCTAGGGAAAAAAAGAGCATTAAAAAAATAATTAACTGTTGGTGGGAAAGTTAGTTGGTGCAGTCACTATAGAAAATGGTATGGAGGTTCCACGGAAAACTAAAAATAGAATTATCATATGATTCAGCAATCCCGCTCCTGGGCACATATCTGGATAAAACTGTAAATTAAAAAGATATATGCACCCCTATGTTCATAGCAGCACTATTCACAGTAGCCAAGACAAGGAAGCAACCTAAATGTGTATTGACAGATGAATAGCTAACGAAGATGTGGTACATATATTTAATGGAATACACTACTCAGACATAAAAAAAATAAGAAAATAATGTCAACCAGAAATTATCATACTAAGTAAAGTAAGTCAGAAAGACAAATATCATATGATATCACTTACATGTGCAATCTAAAATATGACATAAATGCACCCTTCTATGAAATGGAAGCAGAATCATGGATATGGAGAACAGGCTGGTGGTTGCCAAGGGGGAGGGGGGTGAGGGAGGGATGGAGTGAGAGGCTGGGGTTAGTAGATCTAAGCTTTGACATATAGAATGGATAAACGACAAGGTCCTACTGTATAACCAAGACCTATCTATATTCAATATCCTATGATAAACCTTATGGCAAAGAACATATTAAAAAAAGAATGTATATATACATATGACTGCATCACTTTGCTTTACTGAAGTAATTGACACATTATAAATCAACTACACTTCAATAAAAACAACAAAAAAGTAATTAAACTGAACTATGATCAGTGTGGTGAGTTTTATGATGCTTGTATTTTGACTGACTTTAAATAGTTGTATCATGTCACTGATCTAAAGGCCTTTATACTCAGTAAATATGTACATGTAAATACCCAAGGAGCTAACTGGAACCAAATGCAAATTGTGAATCCAGAAAATACTGGTGAGACTAGAATGGCCTCTAAGATATCCTAATGCACGTGTGCAAAGTCGCTTCAGTCATGCCCGACTCTGTGCCACCCAAGGGACTGCCTGCCAGGCTCTTCTATCCATGGGATTCTCCAGGCAAGAATACTGGAGTGGGTTGCCATGCCCTCCTCCAGGGAAGATCCTAATACATACCTTTAAAAGAAAAAAATGTTGCACTTAAGGGGAAATGGAAGCATTAAAAAGAAGAGAAATTCAGAGTGTTTTATTTCTTAGAATTATCTGAGCTGGTTCAGTAATGCTCAAAATTCTCCAAGCCAGGCTTCAGCAATATGTGAACTGCGAACTTCCTGATGTTCAAGCTGGTTTTAGAAAAGGCAGAGGAACCAGAGATCAAATTGCCAACATCCACTGGATCATGGAAAAAGCAAGAGAGTTCCAGAAAAACATCTATTTCTGCTTTATTGAGTATGCCAAAGCCTTGGACTGTGTGGATCACAATAAACTGTGGAAAATTCTGAAAGAGATGGGAATACCAGACCACCAGACCTGCTTCTTGAGAAACCTATATGCAGGTCAGGAAGCAACAGTTAGAACTGAACATGGAACAACAGACTGGTTCCAAATAGGAAAAGGGGTATGTCAAGGCTGTATATTGTCACCCTGCTTATTTAACTTCTATGCAGAGTACATCATGAGAAACGCTGGGCTGGAAGAAACACAAGCTGGAATCAAGATTGCCAGGAGAAATATCAATAACCTCAGATATGCCAATGACGCCACCCTTATGGCAGAAAGTGAAGAGGAACTAAAAAGCCTCTTGATGAAAGTGAAAGAGGAGAGTGAAAAAGTTGGCTTAAAGCTCAACATTCAGAAAACGAAGATCATGGCATCTGGTCCCATCACTTCATGGGAAATAGACGGGGAAACAGTGGAAACAGTGTCAGACTTTATTTTTTTAGGCTCCAAAATCACTGCAGAGGGTGATTGCAGCCATGAAATTAAAGACGCTTACTCCTTGGAAGAAAAGTTATGACCAACCTAGATAGCATATTCAAAAGCAGAGACATTACTTTGCTGACCAAGGTCCATCTAGTCAAGGCTATGGTTTTTGTGTGGTCATGTATGGATGTGAGAGTTGGACTGTGAAGAAGGCTGAGCGCCAAAGAATTGATGCTTTTGAACTGTGGTGTTGGAGAAGACTCTTGAGAGTCCCTTGGACTACAAGGAGATCCAACCAGTCCATTCTGAAGGAGATCAGCCCTGGGATTTCTCTGGAAGGAATGATGCTAAAGCTGAAACTCCAGTACTTTGGCCACCTCATGCGAAGAGTTGACTGACTGAAAAAGACTCTGATGCTGGGAGGGATTACGACAGAGGATGAGATGGCTGGATGGCATCACTGACTCGATGGACGTGAGTCTGAGTGAACTCCGGGAGTTGGTGATGGACAGGGAGGCCTGGCATGCTGTGATTCATGGGGTCGCAAAGAGTCAGACATGACTGAGCGACTGAACTGAACTGAACTGCCTGAACTGGGAGCTGGTTCAATGTGGCAAATGTAACATGGGAGAAGATGCGATAAACACGAACAACACTGGAAACCAGGAAGAGCTGTAGAGGCCCCAAGGAAGATGACGCTGATTATCAAAGGAGAATGTATCTTGCCTATTTAGTGCCAGCAGGGAAAAAAGCAAGACCATGAGGAGCCTGTAAAGGAATCCTGTGGAACTGTAGCTGAAACTCCCCTGGCAACTGCTTCACGCCAAAAGCTGGCATCACCAGATGTCCGCCTTCTAAAGGAGAAATTTGTGTGTCGGGCACCAGGGGTTTCCCACCACTGATGTTTAAACTTAGTTTACATAATTCTATCAAAGTACTCTCAAACATCTAGGATGTCTCCATTTTTATTTTTACCTTTTCCCAAATTATTCTAAATATATAACAACATTTTAATAAGTAGCTAAATATATGACAGGGTTTTTAAAAAGTGTAGTTAATTTATTGTAAAAACAAATCTAAGGGGCTTTTATCCCTCTTTTGGTCCTGCTTTGTGGTGATTCTGCTGCTTTTCAGATTATTTTGGAAGCTTAGAAGTGGAAGGAAATATGCAAAACATTTCACAGGCTGAAAAATAATTCTATATAAAATATAAAAATAATTCTATATATTCAAATCTATATAGATTTGAATAAAGAACAGATATAAAGTACAAGAGGTACTTGATTTTTAAAAGTATCATTAAACATTCCTTGAATTCCAAATAGCAATCTAAGCAAAAGCTATACTTTCTGATGACACGGTTTACAATAAGATTAAAATTAAAAGCAAATCTGAAAAAGTATGGAACATGTGAGTCGGTTAGGGCAAGTTTAGATAACCGTAGCTGCAATGAGATCATTACTTGAAAAAAATTTTTTACATTGACAACATGACATTAAAAAAACATTATCTAGGATAAGGATAATACTGTTGGAATAAATTCTCAAATCACACGCTGCATTTATAAGCTGTCAATTTAAAAGTTTTAAGAATTTGAAACTATTTAATGATCTAGCCCAATTCTATCCTCTTTGTTTTATGAATGAAAACACTCTCATTAAGTGACTTTTCAGAAGTTGCACTGAAATTCTGTAGCAAAGACTTTTTTTCATATATACAAGCAACGCAGCAAAACATGGACGGGCTAGAATTTGAGGGAAATATTTGCTCACCTTATAGAAAATAAAAAGTTCTCTTCTTGATCAAGGGTTATTTATTTACAGTGAAACATGGGCTTGAACAAGCACTGGTTTGAAGAACCTAAGCTGATTGAAGGAGTCTTAGCACCAAAAAGGAACTCAGATAACAGTTACAAACCCATGTTTAACATCCATCAATCCAAATGCAAGTATGTGAAGCCATAGGATTGAATTCCACCTAGGTTTAATGAAATAGAAAAAAATTGATCTCAGAATGAAAGAAAATAAAGGGACATGTTTATAGACTTCACAGACATGGGTGTCTTTTCTTGCCAAGAACATGCCTTCCAACAATAGGATAAGGCTTGTGATGCTTGCTTTCATGGCAATCACTTGGAATTAACTTACCAGCTGAGCCAATGAGAGGGATTAGAGCAAACAAATTTCAATTTAGCATTCATCAGATAGCTGAATTGCATCCAAAATGACACTATTATCTTTGTTTGCCAAGGGCTCATTGAAGAAATTAAAGTGTAATTAAGAGCTTGCATTCTGTAATCATTTTCTTAGTGAAATAAATATCAAAAATATAAATATTATATCTGCAACCCATGATGGGAATTTAAGTTGTGGGTACTATCAAAAACATGGACAAAGTCTTTCCAATTTCTATCACTGAACTCCTTCTTTCCAGACCACTTGAAAGGAACAACACAGGTGAAAAATATTCTAATTTTCCTCTTTTTTTTTTTTTTTCCTTTATCTATGCCATGTGTATTTCCCTGTTGGAGAATCTAAGATCCCTATTAGTTAAAAACCAAAAATGTTTTTAAAACATGATTCATACTTTAAAATAAAAAGAAGTATCTTGATTTGTGATGGATTGATTACTGGATAAATATTCTGAGTTTTAAGAATAATCACAAAGAAACACATCTGAGATAATCATCGTAGAGCCCATCATTTGAATCTTGAAATTGTTTACCGAAATGTACTTTTTATGTCCTAAAGTTAGCAAATACATGTTATAATATATTAATAGAAAAGATATTTATTTGGGGATTATGCTTCATTATTCATAATAATAGGGAAGGCAGCCCATCACAAATAAAAGAAACAGAAAATCAAAACCGTATGTTGGTCATTTGTCCCTACAATCTTCCACTGTAATTATGCCAAGATCTAAAATTATTCTGCTCTCCTCCTTTCACCCTCCTACTAGCCATTCCTAGAAGTCATGACGTGCCTAGCCATGTTGTAGCAGTGCTTTGCTAGGAAAAGCTTGATACACGACTCATGATGGCTAAGAAGAGGAATGACAGTCCAGAGTCTGGTTTGGAATTCAGCGCACAGCTGTTTTAAAACATGGAGAAATGTTGGGAGCTCTCTTCAGTGGAGCCACCAAAGAGCCCCTCTGTCACAACTGTTCATAGGCCAGGTCTTTCCCAGACTGCAAAGACACGCACATCTGCTGAAGGTCATCCTTCTTTCACCCTCCCCCCGCCCCCAGTCCTTTCCTAGACAGTGTTTGGTGACAGTGCTGACTGCTATACATCAGCCTGCTTCCTAAATTTCATTTGTTTCCGCCTCAAGATTATCCGAAAGTTCCATAGTCTTATCCCAATCAGTAGCCCAGTTTTCCTCCACTCCAGCATTTGTCCAGAGGTTGACCTTGAACTGAACTGACTCTGTGATAACCACTGAGCCCATGCACCACAACTCAGCCCGTACACAGCAACAAAGGAAGCCACACCAATGAGAAGTCCACATCACAGCCAGTAAAGAAAAGCCCATACAGCAACGAAGACCCAGCACAGGCAAAATAAATAAAAAAAGTTTTTTAAAGTATATAGCTTGGCAGGCGAGAATTCTACCACTGAACCACCCATGCTATGGGGTGGGAGGTGGGAGGGGGGTTCAGGATTGGGAACTCATGTACACCCGTGGCGGATTCATGTCAATGTATGGCAAAACCAATACAGTATTTAAAGTAAAATAAAGTAAAAATAAAAATTAAAAAAATTAAAAAGTATATAGCTTGATTCTGTTTTTCAGAATAATATAACCACTGTATACTCTTTTCTATGCGAATCTTTCAGGAAATTAAACATGTACTTTTGCATTAACCATGAACGCATTAACCATTAGTATTAACATACTAATGGTCTGCATTTATTAAAATAATCTTGCAAAAATTTATAAAGAGAAGGGAAATATAAGAATAAGACAAATATTCTCAGCTACAGCAGGATATAAGTATCTCCCCTAAATACATATTTTTCAAAAAGGACCTTGCTGGAGATCTCTTGATTTTGCATTTTCAGGAATTTCAGTAGGAAATAACAAAACTTAAACCATTGCTACCTGCTAAAAGAAAGGTACACCTTTTCAGGGAAACTTATGAATGTGTGTTTGAGGAATTTACCAAACAGGTAAGGAGAGCCAGAAAGATGTGTAAAAGGTAAACCTGCAAGTTGTCATCCTGGGTAGATATGCACCAGAATGGCTTTGTTTTGATCACTATCATCAATTCATCCCCAAAAGAAAAAAATGGTATTTTTCCATTTTTCTTCTTTCTAGATGGCCCCTTTTATCATCTATCTTTGGCTACAGGTAGAACAGAGATATGTTTTTGAGAATGGCTTGATGCAAATTGGATAGTTGCTCAAAGATGCCATAGGTAGGCATGATTTCTGTGAACATATATGTCAATCATAAGAATTCATTCAACTATTAAATATATTTATTGAGTTCTACAATGACTAGGCACTACTCTGAGAGCAAATACCATACTCAAAGGTATTGCTAACAGGGGAGAATCCTTTAAATAAATAAATAAA
Organism: Oryx dammah; assembly: GCF_014754425.2. NCBI lineage: Eukaryota > Metazoa > Chordata > Mammalia > Artiodactyla > Bovidae > Oryx > Oryx dammah. The sequence continues at coordinate 84,343,263 of NW_024070189.1, read as the reverse complement.
GATGAAAACAAGCAGGGTCCAAGATACAGAAAGGGGAAGGGCCTTTTATTTACTCTATTTCATCATGAAAGTCTCACTGAGGAGAAGATATTTAAGCTAATTCCTGAGGAGGAATTAACTATTTAACAACAAAAACCAAAACAAACAGATAAACAGAAAACCAAAAGAAGAGATAAGAAATAATTTAGCAATGAACAGATAATAATGATAATAGCAATAGTTAATATTAGTAAATATTACACATTCTGATATGGACATCACTTATATAATCTCATTTAACCTTCCCAATAATTCTCTGAGGGGATTATTATTATTCTAAATTTACATAAATTTGTTTCAATTAAGTAAACTATCCAAGATCACAGAAGACAGAGTGGTGGGAACAGGAGAGATTTGAGTCTTTATCTGTCTACCTGCAAACATTGCCCAGAATCAATGTGATTCAAATATCTGATGAAATCTCTAGTCATTTACCCTTGAAAACACTATACATTTTCATTCCCTAGTACCACCTCCTCTTCCTTCATATTTACCCAATCCTATTCATCTTCTAAGCTTAGTTTAGGTACAACCTTCTCCTCTGCACTTTGACAATAATAATACATTAGCTGCAATTTCCAGACCCCATTATTATACATCCTGAACAGTCAGTCTTCACAACAACACACAACAAGGATCCTGAGAAAGGGTTTAAGTTGTAGTTCTCAAACTGCATTGTGCATCAGTATCCCTCAGATGGTGTGTCACGATAAAAACTGCCCCTACCCCCTGAGTTTCTAACTCAATAGATATAGAGTAGGGCCTGAGAACTTGCATTTCTAACAAGTTCTAAGAAAACTGATGCTACTGGTATGGAGACTCTTCGAGAACCACTAAGATAAATAACCCAGGTGGCACTAGTGGTAAAGGAAAAGCCCACCTGACAATGTGGAAGCCTGAGATGTGGGTTCGATCCCCGGGTCGGGAAGATCCCCTGGAGGAGGGCATGCCAACCCACTCCAGTATTCTTGCCCAGAGAATCCCATGGACAGAAAAGCCTGGCGTTGTTCCCTAAAATACCATGGACAGAGGAGCCTGGCAGGCTACAGTCCATAGGGTCACAAAGAGTCTTGAATGACTGAATTTACTTGGCACACACATAAAAGCTAAATAACTTGTCCAAATGTACTGAGTCAACAAATGGCAGAGTCAGGTAGGATCTGTATTCAGATACCTCCAAAGCCTGCCTTCTTACCTAGTACTCTAGTGCTAAAATGATCCTTTCCAACTGGGTTTTTAGTGAGCATTATATATTTGGCACTTAGTGTATTTCATACTGTTTATTATTTTCCATCCCTCAAATCAGAGCACATATAGAATAAGCTCCCCTTGGCATCCCCTGTCCATAGCAGTGCTCTGCACAATCACGAGCTCTGTAAAGTTTGGTTTGTTGACAGTCATCTCCCTCTCTGCTTGGTTTAGGTTATTTTGACTGCAAGAATTCATGACTAGGCTAGCTTTTGCAATGGGAGTTGATTAAAATACGTGTGACAGTAAGAGAAAAGGAAGTTTGGCAGGAATCTAAACCCAGTTTCATGGATACTGAATCTGATGATCTTGCTAGCTCTATCAGCTGCATTACCATTTCATAACTATTTTGAATGTGTATGCCTCCCTCTACAGCAATCTACTTTTATTCCTGTTGCTATCTAGTTGATTCTTTTCATATTCCCTTGTCAAATTCTTGAGAGGAAAGAACATTTGATAGGTCTAGGTAATTACTGCTGTCCTTATTTGGACTAAGCTATATATGCTTGACAAAGGAAAGGGTTTCTTCCCCACCTATGGATTAGTAGCCCTGGTATCTGATGCCTATTCCTGGTCCAATCGGTTGTTGTCATTGAGAAGGGGCCCAGGCTCCAGAATGCAGCTTGCCATGCTGCATTTTCATTTCATTAGAGTGGGCACATTCCATGTGATTGACATGTCTGGTACAAAAATTCCTTTTTACAAAGTTTCCTTGTATTATTTCTAATCATATAAAGTATGTAGTAAATGACATGAAGACTTTATAAATATATTCTGAGGTTCATAGAGTTTTCCTTTCTTACATCTTTTTGTTCATTAATTCTTTGATGCAATTTCTGCTGTAGTTTTACATGTAATGCTATATTCTCAATGGAGCATGGTAATAGAGCTATAAAGAATGAGAAACAACAGTGGAGAACTATTAATCCCTTATCCCAGAATGTGAGAATAGTATCTTAATCCCATATCTCAGAGGGTGAGAATAGATATGGGAGGAAAGTTCTGTTTTAAGTAAAACGACACTGACAGTCTCATAAATTCAACTGTCTGCTTGTGTTTGCTCTCTTGGCAGAGTAAGAGTGTAATAATTGAAACCTTTTATTCTTCAAACATAACCTATATTTTCAGAAAAACTTGGACAGAGATTTTGTTTTACCTTGGATAGTTTATACATTCTTCTAATTTTTTTCTTCTTTTTTTTGCAAATAGAATACTATATATTAAGTTTCCATAGTCTGTTAGGCAAACATATAAAATCTAAACCAACTGTACATTTCTAAAAGATTTTTATCTTAAGAATTGCTACCATTATTAACCCACTAGAAAATCCAGACTTTTTCAAAGCAAGGGTCCCAGCTGTGATTTCATTTGCTATTTGGTGTCCTGAAATTCATGAAGACCCATCTCAAATTTCAGAATTTCATTCAGCCATAAAATATTGGTTCAGAATTACTTGTGCCCTGAAATCAGCTACTACACTAATATACTTTGTTGACTTTCCTTTCAAATTTCTCTTCTAAATTAGAAGCATTCTGCTTTGGGGTGTAACTCTCTATCCTACCTTCTTTATTTTCTGGGGGTTATTAGTTTATTCAGTCATCTTTCTTTTAATTTATTGGGCTTGAATTTCTACGGGGTAGTCTGGGTGTTTAACCTTGGAAACAGTGACAAGAATTTTATTTGTTAAACTATAGCTGTGTTTTATTTTAACTTCTCAGGTATAGGGCAAGATCCACTTGCTCACTCAGTTGTATTCCAGTGGGGATAAGATCATAAGAGAAAACAGTTTATGGTGCCAGAGAATTACTAAATGTATGTGGATTTTATGAACATTCTTCTTTCTTGTCAGAAGCATATTTCATAAGTAAATTTCTTAAATATGTGCTTTGAAGTTGGAAAAAAATTCTAGGAGAAAGTAGCCTGTTATAACTCTGAGACATAATTGTCTGAAATTAGTCAAGAAAAAAATAATTTCCACATAGTTAAATTAAATCACATTGAATAAAACTGAATCCTACTGCCTAAAGTTTTGGTGATCATCCTGGTGTCTACCTTCCTCTCAAAGAACAGCATAACAGAGTAGTTGTCTGTGTGACTAATGAGAGGCACAGAAGGACAGACTTGAAATGAATCATCTCAAATATAACTAATTCTTAAATGACATCATATTGGACATGGTGCACCTATGAGAACACACAGAATCTAGTCAGAGAAGGTAAGAAGTCAGCCTTGAACGAGAGGATTTTCCTATGCTACTTCAAAGAAGATGTTTAAAGTTAATTTAATATTACTTTAGATGTAAAAAAGTTTCCTCTCTTTTAGGAGGCACATTATGGCCATCAAGATATTCCATGAAATCCTTTATATGAGGTAAGGGGGCAGGATGAACATCTGGATTCCCTCTGTATCATGAAAAGACCCAGGGTTTGGCCTCTTAGGAACTTATTTATTCATTTTTCCAGTCAACCATGAGATTATAAGAAAGGGAGGTGAATAACAGGTGAGAAAAAGTACTTTGACATGATTGAAACTTCTTTCTGGGACTTCCTTGATCTAGTGGCTAAGAATCCACCTTGCAATACAGGGGGCATTGGTTCTATCCCTGGTCCGGGAAGACCCCACATGCCGTGGGGCAACCAAGCCTGTGTGCCATAACTAATGAGTCTGTGCTCTGGAGCCCTCAAGCCACAGCTACTGAACCCACATGCCCGAGAGCCCAATCTCCGCGACAAGAGAAGCCACCACAATGAGAAGTCCCTGCCGGCCGCTAGAGAAACTAGAGAAAAGCTCGTGCACAGCAAGAAGGACCCAGCACAGTCAAAAATAAAACAAAATAAATTGTAAAAACAAATAAACAAAACTTCTTTATGGTAAGAATGAATAATTATGACCAAGTGAAAAAAAAGAATAAAACAAGGAAGCAATATCAGAAAGTTCTAGAAAAACAGTTAACAAGCTCTGTTCCTTTAATCATACACCAAAGTTGCCTCTTGGCCTTTATTTGTTTAGACACATACATGAATCTGAACAGAATACAGGAATCTTTTTATTTACAAAGAATTGATGTTCTCCATCTGGACCCAGCTACTCCTCATTAAACCTGAAACAAGAACTCTAAGAAAAGACGACCTGCTTTAAACTGTGAAGAATTAATTGTATCATATTACCTTATTTGTGACCCGGTGAACTTTAATTATTCATTTCTCCAATTCCCAAAGTTGACATGTAGAATAATACACTATAGAGAGCGGGAAACATTTCCTAGGAGTCTCCTCGTCTAAGCTTGCAGTATGTAATTTAGCCTCAATTAACTTCAGGGGGATAACGGAATAGAAGAGGCAAGCTCTGTAATTTCCAGTACAGTTTCGAAATAAAGATCACATTCAGAAAAGCTTTCTAATAGTTTTGCCTCCTCCTGAAACTGCCAAGCTGGTACTGGTCATTTTTTGCTGTTTTCTCCATAACAATATTGAGACTGTCTGAGGCCTAAGGAAGATCAACTTTGTCTTCCCTGCCACTAATGTGGCAGAGACAACAGGAATAACTTTGGGGATGGTAACTCAGGATTACAATGAATCAGAGTGGAAGTGGATGGAAATTTTGTATTAGTTTGACTCTCTTCTACAGAAGAGTATGCATTAAGCATCTGCCATTTTAGGTATAATAGAAACGTGTTATTACTTTTTTATCAAAGTCTCTTTAGGACCTATAATTCAGACCTGAACACTAAAAAACATAATAGCCATAATAGTTATTTCTTATGAGTATGTCCTTGGTGTTATAGAAATTGTATCAGGCACTTTACAGGATTCTCAGAACTGCAAACTATGCATTACTGACTCTTTACAGAAGAGGACACCGAGGCTGAGGAATGAAGGAATTTTTCCATAATCACCAAGCTTGTACTAGCAGTGAGGCCCGTGCCTACTTTATTACAAAGCTGAACTGTTTGCCTGTTTTTGCTTCAAAAATCATTAGCATATGACATCAATAACCAAATAAGAGTAATTTACATTGGTGGTTAAGCCAATCTTGATGGAGCTGGGGGTTAGAGTTTCCATTCACTTTCAAACCATGTGGAATAATACAACCTTTATTTTCCTAATATAGTCCTTGCAGGAGATTAGATTATATCCTCCTTACTAGAGGTTAAACCTGCTTTTAGGAAAGATACAATTCACTCTTGAAAAACTCTAAAGCATAGCAGGAAAATTTAAGCTTTGCTTTCAAAGCCCCATTAAACTATGCATATACAATTTAGGTTTACATATTTGACATCCTTCTCTTTCCAGTCTATCTATAAAATTCTCCTTTACCCTAACCCCTCATCTCCCTTCACCATATTTTAGAAACAGCTTAGACTTTTAAGCAAATTAAATTTCCTTTAGATTATGCAAAACTTTCATTATTGCACTGCCCATAACAAGAATAGAACAGCAGGAATTTAACTCCCTTTCAGTTTGGCCCATGTCCAGGTTGGTGATATTTTCCTCCCGTCCTTTTCACTGTTGTTAAATACACTGGGCTCTTACAGAGCCAGACTTTGGCGGGACAGCACCACTTTCAATCTGAAACAGCTGGAGAAATGTTCAGAAAATTCTGTGTCTAATGATTAATAGCAAATTTCCAAAAGGACAAAAGATTAGCCAACAAATCCCTAGGATTTCTTTGGATCCCTCAAATTCAACATTATCAGAATTCTGTGTTTTCTCCTAATAGTCTTCTAAGTATATGTGTTATAAACAAAACATAACAATAAATTATGTTCTCTTTTAACCTTTGTTAAATCTTTCATGACTTATTTATAATTTATGAAGCTATAGATAATAGGACTTTGACTTTTACTGATGAAAATACACCCACAATTGTTATGTAGAAACTTTCAATGGCTAGAACCTTAATAGTCTATCATCCTTGAAATGACCCATTTGTTTCAGCCTGTCTTTCTGTGAAAGAATCTAAATGAATCTACTAGTATTAACTCATCAAGAAAGAAGAGAATGCGTTATATTCATTTCCATTTTAATTCACTAAATTTACAGAGAAATCTTTCTGGTGATGTGTATACCTTGATTAGTTAGACAAAAGGGCAATATGTAAAACAATTAACATTTAGATATAATGTAATACCGTACAGGGATCACTAAACTATACCAAGATCTTTTAAATTCTACTTAGTAAAAGAATTTCATTAAGTAGAGACTGTGTAAGAACCTTGTGCCTCTAAATTAACACATGTGGAATTTGAGATTTAGAGAGTTTAAACAATTTACTTAAGGTCACAGAGCCACTAAGCAATGGACCCAGAATCTGAACCCTGTTCTATCTGACTCCAAATCCATGCCTTTAATGTCTGAGTCAAGGCATTCACATAACTAACTATAACAGGAGACAGAAAAATAAACATCATAAGAGAGGCATGCAAATCAGCAAAAGAAAAGGTCATATTAAATTGGAAAGTATAATGGACACAGTAGGTCATGAGCTGGACCATGCAGGATGGAGAGGATTATGAACTTATGAGAGGAGTCTGTGTCTGGAGTAATCCAAAGCAATGGCATTTAAAAATGCATAAAAGAAAAATGAACATGGATGATGCTTGGGAACAAAGAATTCTTGCTAATTGTCCTGCTTTCCCAATAGTGGGTGCTAGAGAGAGAGAGATAGAGAGAGAGAGACTGTGAGGCTGTATGAGGGAAGGCATTTTTTCCTTCCTGTTTGCTTTCTCTTCTTGTCAGGGTAACCCCAAGAATGTTTCCTCAGTCTGGAGGCAGCTGTTTGTTTCTGGAGGAGCAGCAAAATAATTTCAGTTTGTTGTCTGCCACAGTACCGGAACCAACCTCTTTATGTATATGTGTCCTTAGTTACACAGTTGTGTCCGACTCTGTGCAACCCTACGGACTGCAGCCCGCCAGGCTCCTCTGTCCATGGGACTCTCCAGGCAATAACACTGGAGTGGGTAGCCATGCCCTCCTCCAGGGGATCTTCCTGACTCAGGGACTGAACCCACATCACAGGTGTCTCCTGCATTGGCAGGCGGGTTCCTTACCACTAAGCCACCTGGAAAGCCCCAACTTCATTATATTCCTTTAAATATAGATATCTGGGGCCTCACTCCATGAAGCCCCATCTTTGCACATCTAAATTTAATAATTTCAACTTTTTCTCTTTGCTTCTTCCTGCAGTTATTTCTTACACAATACTTGAGTATTCTACTTTTGCCTTTTCAGTTCTCCAGTCCTGGTTAGTCAGTATGTTAAATCTCTCTGTTGTAATAACAGATATAGTTTCTGCCTCCTGAATATACCCTTACTGATACCTATTATTCCTGTGCTAATGCCGAAAGCAACCACTGGTGAGAAAAACAGAATTACCATAACGTTTATTATTATTAATAAACAAATTTATAATAAATAAATGTTTGCTATTAATAAAAATTCAACTTTGCACATAGAGAAAGACTCATGAAGTATATGTGAAACAGTATCTGAATAAATTTTGTGGAGGAGATTTCTATCAGTAAAGAGGAAGAGGGAAAGACCTGTTCGGGAGACAAGTAACAGTGACAGACACAGAAGATGAGTAGGAAACAGTTAGATGAGAGAAGGGAGAAGAACATTCTAGGAAAGAAAATTAGTTGTATGTGGGAGGGGCTCAAATGGAAAGAGACTGAGATTTATTCAAGAAACTGAGGGAAGTAGAGTGTGGCTGGACTGGTGAAAAGACCAGGGAAAGGGAAATCAGATGAGCCTAATGAGATCAGATCTAAGAAAGAAAGAGTTTAGGTGGTCTGGGGAGTAGAATCCAGAGTTCAGAAAACTGATAGTGAAATTTACAGAAATAGGGATGCTAAGAAAAGAAAAGTAAGATGCATGGCATATTGAATATAAGGGGTTTGGCCTCAGAAGCATGTGACTTTAAACTTGATATGAGAAATCTTGACCTGGATCCTTATCTCCATGGCAATGAAGAAGCCACAAGAATAATGTAATAATAACATAAAGAGAAGAGAAAAAGTACCATCAAATTTTGGAGAAAATTTTAGGTATGTGAGAAAGGATGTTGTGATCAGAGTAAGGAGTAAGAGATGAGACTGAACACTTCTCAAAAATAACTAGGTCAAAGACAAATATTACCAGCCAAAGGCTAAAGAAAACTGGAGATAAACAGAATTAAGGAGGGTTGGATGGGCTTCCAGGTGATAATACTGGCAAAGAAATACCCCTGCCAATGCAGCAGATGCAAGGGATGTGGTTTCAGACCCTGGATGGGGAAGATACCCTGGAGAAGGAAATGGAAACTCACTCCAGTTCTTGCCTGGAGAATCTCATGGACAGAGGAGCCTGGTGGGCTTTACTCCATGGGGTCACAAAGACTTGGACATGCCAAAACAAAATCAAGGTTGTTGGATAGTCATGAGGCAGAGTGCCAGAGCGGTCAAGAATCTGGATACTGAAGTCATGAACTGATGAACAATCTGTGATGGGAAGGATCAAGGGGTATACAGTTCACCTCTAATATGTAAGGTTAACTGACCAGTAGTTTAAAAGAGCCCATAGTTAATTGTGACTCAAGCCTAAAGAGTAGTGATCATTTGGGAACTGAAACAATGGATATTTAGACAAATGCTGCAATTGGAGATTTTACTGAGGGTTTAATACTTAGTTCAATAGTACTTCCTTTAGTGTTTGTTCTTTATGGGTTTTTAACAGTGTTTTGGTTATCTCGTTGTTGTTTAGTCACTCAGTCGTGTCCTACTCCATGACCTCATGGACTGCAGCACACCAGGTTTCTCTGTCCTTTACTATCTCCCAGAGTTTGCTCAAATTCATGTCCATTGAGTTAATGATGCCATCCAACCATCTCATCTTCTGTTGTCCCCTTCTCCTCCTGCCCTCAATCTTTCCCAGCCTCAGGGTTTTTTCCAATGAGTCAGCTATTCACATCAGGTGGTCAAAGTATTGGAGCTTCAGCACCAGTCCTTCCTGTGAATATCCAGGGTTGATTTCCTTTAGGATTGACTGGTTTGAGCTCTTTGCTGTCCAAGGGGCTGTCAGGAGTCTTCTCCAACATCACAGTTCAAAGGCATCAATTTTTCAGCACTCAACTTTCTTTATGGTCCAACTCTCATATCCATACATGACTACTGGAAAAACCATAGCTTTGACTATACAGATGTTTGTCAGCCAAGTGATATCTCCACTTTTTAATATGCTGTCTAGGTTTGTCGTAGCTTTTCTTCCTAGGAATAAGTGTCTTTTAATTTCATGGCTAGAGTCACCATCTGGAGTGATTTTGGAGCCCAAGAAAATAAAATCTGTCACTGCTTCCATTTTTCCCCCATCTATTTGCCATGGAAAACTCAGCAGTGGCCACAGGACTGGAAAAGGTCAGTTTTCATTCCAATCCCAAAGAAAGGCAATGCCAAAGAATGCTCAAACTACTGCACAATTGCACTCATCTCACATGCTAGTAAAGTAATGTTCAAAATTCTCCAAGCCAGGCTTCAGCAATACATGAACCATGAAATTCCTGATGTTCAAGCTGGTTTTAGAAAAGGCAGAGGAACCAGAGATCAAATTGCCAACATCCACTGGATCATGGAAAAAGCAAGAGAGTTCCAGAAAAAACATCCATTTTTGCTTTATTGACTATGCCAAAGCCTTGGACTGTGTGGATCACAATAAACTATGGAAAATTCTGAAAGAGATGGGAATACCAGACCACCTGACCTGCCTCTTGAGAAATTTGTATGCAGATCAGGAAGCAACAGTTAGAACTGAACATGGAACAACAGACTGGTTCCAAATAGGAAAAGGAGTACGTCAAGGCTGTGTATTGTCACCCTGCTTATTTAACTTCTATGAAGAGTACATCATGAGAAACGCTGGACTGGAAGAAACACAAGCTGGAATCAAGATTGCTGGGAGAAATATCAATAACCTCAGATATGCAGATGACACCACCCTTATGGCAGAAAGTGAAGAGGAACTAAAAAGCCTCTTGATGAAAGTGAAAGAGGAGAGTGAAAAAGTTGGCTTAAAGCTCAACATTCAGAAAACGAAGATCATGGCATCTGGTCCCATCACTTCATGGGAAATAGATGGGGAAACAGTGGAAACAGTGGCAGACTTTATTTTGAGGGGCTCCAAAATCACTGCAGATGGTGACTGCAGCCATGAAATTAAAACACGCTTCCTCCTTGGAAGAAAAGTTATGACCAACCTAGACAGTATATTCAAAAGCAGAGACATTACTTTGCTGACTAAGGTCCATCTAGTCAAGGCTATGGTTTTTCCAGTGGTCATGTATGGATGTGAGAGTTGGACTGTGAAGAAGGCTGAGCGCTGAAGAATTGATGCTTTTGAACTGTGGTGTTGGAGAAGACTCTTGAGAGTCCCTTGGACTGCAAGGAGATCCAACCAGTCCATTCTAGAGATCAGCCCTGGGATTTCTTTGGAAGGAATGATGCTGAAGCTGAAACTCCAGTACTTTGTCCACCTCATGCGAAGAGTTGACTCATTGGAAAAGACTCTGATGCTGGGAGGGATTGGGGGCAGGAGGAGAAGGGGATGACCGAGATGGCTGGATGGCATCATGGACTCAATGGACGTGAGTCTGAGTGAACTCGGGGAGTTGGTGATGGTCAGGGAGGCCTGGTGTGCTCTGATTCATGGGGACGCGAAGAGTCAGACACGACTGAGCAAATGAACTGAACTGAACTGAATGGGACTTTTGCTGCATAACAAACTATCCCAAATCTTAGTGGCTATAACAACAATTTTACCGTATTTCACTATTTCTTGTGACAGAATTCCAAGCAGAAGTCGACTGTTGATTCTTTGGCACCATTAAGCATCAACTGATAGAAATGAGGAGGCTGGAAGCCTGGGCTTGGCTGGGCATTTCCCCCTCTTTATTCCTTCTCAGGGTCTTGCCATATGCTCTCTTTCAGAGTGGTCTAACTTCTTTCATGGTGATTCAAAGTGCTGAGAATGCTTACTGTGGAAGTCAGGCAGAAGCTGTAACCTTGTATTGGAATGTGATTTCTACCCCATTGATTGGTTCAGTAAGTCGTGAAGGCCAGCCCAGAAACAAAGATGGTGAAGGAATATATTTTACCTCCTTACAGGAGGAATAGCAAATAACAGGTGAACATCTTTAATCTCCCACACCAAGATAAGTTTTTAATGCCTCATTTCTCTTAACCAGGCAACAAACTTTCACTTACTCTCAGAGTTGTGTGATTTATTCAAGGAAAAAGCAGCATGAGATGGAACTGACATCAAGGAACCACAGAGATATTTTTGGCTCTGTTATAAGCTATTTGCTTTAATAAAATTATTTAACTTTTATATGCCTTTTACCTCATTTTTTAGTAAATAATATCTACTTCTTTCTTATAAGGATCATATGACCATCTATATAGAAGGTATTGACAATAATGAACTCGTGTTTTGCAAAGCGTAATCATTATTTGCTGGTGGCACTGAGATAAAAACAAATCTTGATGGCTTAATCCTGCAAACAGGATTAAGATGTACAAAACATTTTTTTACACATGTTTTTCAGTCATGATATCTATCACCTGTTTTAAGAAGACATGAATAGAGAAACTAAGTAAAGTAAAGTCACTCAGTCGTGTCCGACTCTTTGCGACCCCGTGGACTGTAGCCCACCAGGTTCCTCTGTCCATGAGATTCTCCAAGCAAGAATACTGCAGTGGGTTGCCATTTCCTTCTCCAGGGGATCTTCCCAACCCAGGGATCAAACCCAGGTCTCCTGCATAGCAGGCAGATGCCTTAACCTCTGAGCCACCAGGAAGGCTGAATAGAGAAAGGTGAGAGTAAAAAAAGGGAAATATATGGAAAGATGCTGTCCTCCTCAGAAGCCATCTGAGGATAACTCTGAGACTCATAATTTCCTAAATCCGAAATAGGATGAATCTTGGGGTAACGACAGAGTTATCATCAAGGGTTCCAGATCTTCTAATATTTTGCTAACAATTAAAGAGAGACTCTCAGAGTCCACTGACAAAATCTGCAGACAGAACTTTTGCTCCTCTAAAGTTACTGCCCCAAACCAAAGTTACATGATGGGAAATAACTACATTTCAGCTTTCCTCTAGAGAAGCCTAATGTATCTCTCCATATGGACAATACTTTCCAAGGTTAATGTTGCAAAGTCTTAGGCCCAAGTTCAGGTCATTTGCTAGTAGAGGCATTAAATCAGTTAGTTGTTCCCCTTTTGACAGAGAAGCTGGTTTAAAGTTGAAACACTGTAACAACACAGATACTATAGATGATCATTGTTAAGTAAAAATAATGGCACACCATATAACATTACTCTTGAAGTTGATTTTTATTAATGGCTTAGATCTTGTTATAGAGGGTTTAATTTCTGACTATCCAAAGAACCTTATTTTATGAAGGTTTCTACTATGAGGTAGTTTCTTTTCTAAGCACAATGTACATTCTGGGGTATCACCTAGGAAGCTAGTTAAAGAGTTATCATTACAGCCTATATTCTTGAGAGTCAGAATCAGTGGGTCAGGGAGGAACACAGGCACTGGGAATTTTTTTCTGGAATGTAAAGTAGAAATGACACAGGGCTTCTACACGTGAAAAAGACAGTGTCAAGACAGGGTGAAAAGGATGGTCTAGACTTGGGTTTAAAAAAAAAAAGGCTAAAGATATAGAGTGATAATGTTAAAATGAGTCCTTAATTTTCTGCAGATAGTAACTCAAGGCAAAGAGGTATGACTGCTTTCTCTGAGATTCCTCCCTAATTACCTGGGTTATAATGGGCTACTGGTAGGGGCCTCTGTGTTCATTTTACAGAGGAAACATCCTCCCCAGTTCATGTCCTTCATGTTTCTGAAAACATCCCATACTTTCCGCTGTCATAGCACCTTTTGCACTGTGTATTAACTGGCCACTTTTGACTGTCTCTTTCACTAGACCATAATCACCTCAGTATTTTGGACACACTCTCCTTCATTATTGTTTTTGATTAAGATCTGCCACTGTTTCAGGCATTTAAGAGGCGTTTAACATATGGTTGGGTGGATGAAAATAATTAAGGCCAGAGAATTAAAACGTGTTGTCTATGGTTCCAGGGACGACAGAGACAGATATAGTCTCTCACTTTGCAATCCAATGTTCTTATAACTACATGTTTCTGTTCAGAGGCTTTCTCATATAATGCATAAAATAATTCCTGGCACATTGTAAATGTCCACTAGCATATTGTCTGTCTTATTTTATTTTTATGTGAAATAAAAGAGAATAGTTTAACAGAACAGCAATTAAGAGCCTAGAGTTTGAAATAAAAAAAAACCTGGCTTTGATGTTCATCACAGAGATACCAACAACCTTACTCTCTAGTTATGAGACTTTGAGAAAATCATTCAGTAATCTCTCTGCAACTCTTCCTTCTCACATAAAACTAATAGCATCTTTCTCACAGAACTGATCATATACTAAAGGAATCAACATATGTAAAGCATTCATAGCAGCACCTTTTACATAGTAAGTGTTCAAAAAATTATTATTACAATTTTAAATATTTTACATGAGAAGAAAATCAGTACAACTCTGTACTATTCCTCATTTATGCAAGTGGTAAAGACGTACTAAACTATTCTAAGCTAGTCATGTTGGGGGCTGCGACCTGGTGCAACTAAGCGCGGGCAGCTGCGACCCGGCGCACTAAGCACCAAGAGGAGCTACCCAAGTCCGAGGTCAGGGGTGGCGACCGGGAGGAGCTACCCTGCATTCGAGGCCAGGGGCAGTGGCTGAGAGGAGACCCCTCGCATCTGAGGTCAGGGGCGGCGGCAGAGAGGAGCAACCCGAGGAGCAGTGGCTGTGCGGACACAGGAGGGCCTAGAGGAGCTATCCCACATTGAAGGTCAGGAAGGGCAACAGTAAGGAGATACCCCTCGTCCAAGGTAAGGAGCAGCCCTGAAGAGATACCCCACGCCCAAAGTAAGAGAAACCCAAGTAAGATGGTAGGTGTTACAAGAGGGCATCAGAGGGCAGATACACTGAAACCACACTCACAGAAAACTAGTCAATCTAATCACACTAGGACCACAGCCTTGTCTAACTCAGTGAAATCAAGCCATGCCCATGGGGCAACCCAAGACAGGTGGCTCATGGTGGAGAGGTCTGACAGAATGTGGTCCACTGGAGAAGGGAATGGCAAACCACTTCAGTATTCTTGCCTTGAGAATCCCATGAACAGTATGAAAAGGCAAAATGATAGGATACAGAAAGAGGAACTTCCCAGGTCAGTAGGTGCCCAATATGCTACTGAAGATCAGTGGAGAAATAACTCCAGAAAGAATGAAGGGATGGAGCCAGAGCAAAAACAATACCCAGCTGTGGATGTGACTGGTGATAGAAGCAAAGTCCAGTGCTGTAAATAGCAATATTGCATAGGAACCTGGAATGTCAGGTCCATGAATCAAGGCAAATTGGAAGTGGTCAAACAGGAGATGGCAAGAGTGAACGTCGACATTCTAGGAATCAGCGAACTAAAATGGACTGGAATGGATGAATTTAATTCAGATGACCATTATATCTACTACTGTGGGCAGGAATCCCTCAGAAGAAATGGAATAGCCATCATGGTCAACAAAAGAGTCTGAAATGCAGTACTTGGATGCAATCTCAAAAACAACAGAATGATCTCTGTTCGTCTCCAAGGCAAACCATTCAATATCACAGTTATCCAAGTCTATGCCCCAACCAGCAATGCTGAAGAAGCTGAAGTTGAATGGTTTTATGAAGACCTACAAGACCTTTTAGAACTAACACCCCCAAAAGATGTCCTTTTCATTATAGGGGATTGGAATGCAAAAGTAGGGAATCAAGAAACACCTGGAGTAACAGGCAAATTTGGCCTTGGAATGTGGAATAGGGCAGGGCAAAGACTAATAGAGTTTTGCCAAGAAAATGCACTGGTCATAGCAAACACCCTCTTCCAACAACACAAGAGAAGACTCTACACATGGACATCACCAGATGGTCAACACCGAAATCAGATTGATTATATTCTTTGCAGCCAAAGATGGAGAAGCTCTATACAGTCAACAAACACAAGACCAGGAGCTGACTGTGGCTCAGACCATGAACTCCTTATTACCAAATTCAGACTCAAATTGAAGAAAGCAGGGAAAACCACTAGACCATTCAGGTATGACCTAAATCAAATCCCTTATGATTATATAGTGGAAGTGAGAAATAGATTTAAGGGTCTAGATCTGATAGATAGAGTGCCTGATGAACTATGGAATGAGGTTCATGACATTGTACAGGAGACAGGGATCAAGACCATCCTCATGGAAATGAAATGCAAAAAGCAAAATGGCTGTCTGGGGAGGCCTTGCAAATAGCTGTGAAAAGAAGAGAGGCGAAAAGCAAAGGAGAAAAGGAAGATATAAGCATCTGAATGCAGAGTTCCAAAGAATAGCAAGAAGAGATAAGAAAGCCTTCTTCAATAATCAATGCAAAGAAATAGAAGAAGAGAACAGAATGGGAAAGACTAGAGATCTCTTCAAGAAAATTAGAGATACCAAAGGAACATTTCATGCAAAGACAGGCTCGATAAAGGACAGAAATGGTCTGGACCTAACAGAAGCAGAAGATATTAAGAAGAGGTGGCAAGAATACACATAAGAACTGTACAAAAAAGATCTTCACGACCCAGATAAACATGATGGTGTGATCACTAATCTAGAGCCAGAAATCTTGGAATGTGAAGTCAAGTGGGCCTTAGAAAGCATCACTACGAATAAAGCTAGTGGAGGTGATGGAATTCCAGTTGAGCTGTTTCAAATCCTGAAAGATGATGCTGTGAAAGTGTTGCACTCAATATGCCAGCAAATTTGGAAAACTCAGCAGTGGCCACAGGACTGGAAAAGGTCAGTTTTCATTCCAATCCCAAAGAAAGGCAATGCCAAAGAATGCTCAAACTACTGCACAATTGCACTCATCTCACATGCTAGTAAAGTAATGCTCAAAATTCTCCAAGTCAGGCTTCAGCAATATGTGAACTGTGAACTTCCCTGATGTTCAAGCTGGTTTTAGAAAAGGCAGAGGAACCAGAGATCAAATTGCCAACATCCGCTGGATCATGGAAAAAGCAAGAGAGTTCCAGAAAAACATCTATTTCTGCTTTATTGAGTATGCCAAAGCCTTTGACTGTGTGGATCACAATAAACTTTGGAAAATTCTGAAAGAGATGGGAATACCAGACCACCTGACCTGCCTCTTGAGAAATTTGTATGCAGATCAGGAAGCAACAGTTAGAACTGGACATGGAACAACAGACTGGTTCTAAATAGGACAAAGAGTACGTCAAGGCTGTATATTGTCACCCTGCTTATTTAACTTCTATGCAGAGTACATCATGAGAAATGCTGGACTGGAAGAAACACAAGCTGGAATCAAGATTGCCGGGAGAAATATCAATAACCTCAGATATGCAGATGACACCACCGTTATGGCAGAAAGTGAAGAGGAACTAAAAAGCCTCTTGATGAAAGTGAAAGAGGAGAGTGAAAAAGTTGGCTTAAAGCTCAACATTCAGAAAACGAAGATCATGGCATCTGGTCCCATCACTTCATGGGAAATATATGGGGAAACAGTGGAAACAGTGGCAGACTTTATTTTGGGGGCTCCAAAATCACTGCAGATGGTGATTGCAGCCATGAAATTAAAAGACGCTTACTCCTTGGAAGAAAAGTTATGACCAACCTAGATAGCATATTCAAAAGCAGAGACATTACTTTGCCGACTAAGGTCCGTCTAGTCAAGGCTATGGTTTTTCCAGTGGTCATGTATGGATGTGAGAGTTGGACTGTGAAGAAGGCTGAGCACCGAAGAATTGATGCTTTTGAAATGTGGTGTTGCAGAAGACTCTTGAGAGTCCCTTGGACTGCAAGGAGATCCAACCAGTCCATTCTGAAGGAAATCAGCCCTGGGATTTCTTTGGAAGGAATGATGCTAAAGCTGAAACTCCAGTACTTTGGCCACCTCATGCAAAGAGTTGACTCATTGGAAAAGACCCTGCTGCTGGGAGGGATTGGGGGCAGGAGGAGAAGGGGATGACTGAGGATGAGATGGCTGGATGGCATCATGGACTCAATGGACGTGAGTCTGAGTGAACTCTGGGAGATGGTGATGGACAGGGAGGCCTGGCGTGCTGCAATTCATGGGGTTGCAAAGAGTCGGACACGACTGAGTGACTGAACTGAACTGAAAGGGAGGAAAATCACTGTGGCAGATGCTAAATATTTGAAAATAATTTCCAAAATACCAGCTTTTGTACCAACATATCTTTTTTACACATGTTTTTCAGTCATGATATCTATCACCTGTTTTAAGAAGACATGAATAGAGAAAGGTGAGAGTTAAACAAAGGGAAATATATGGAAAGATGCTGTCCTCCTCAGAAACAATCTGAGGATAACTCTGAGAACACAGTGCCTAAAACATTCATTCTAGCCTTATTCAGAAATTCAACAGATATGTATTAAGCCTGTACTGTGTACATTTCTAGGCAGTCTGAAAACAGAAATAAAACAGGCAAAATTTTCTGATTTTATGGCATTTACATTCTATCAGAGAGCAACAGACAGATAAACAAATTAGTAGATTATATATTCTTCCAGATTTGCCATAGTAAATCAGAGAAAGGGATAAATAGTAGTCTAAGATTCAAGTTGAACAAAGGTCAAGGTTTATTCAGTCCAATATGACAAAGACTGGGAAGGGCAAGAGAATTGAGGACAGTCAAGGAAGTGAATATAATCTTGTATCATGGAATCTAAAATGACTAAGAATAAAAATGAGAACATGAAAAAATGCACTGAGCAATAGAGACATTGAGGCAAGGACTTGAGTGCAGGCAATTCCAGGACACAAGTAAAGAAATGAGAAAGTGGGGAGGAAAGACAAGGAAGCAAGTAAACTCAGTAAAGCTGAGCAACAAGAGTTTGGTCTTAGAGGGGACAATCTGACAACCACATAGGGTGTGCCTCAGAATTGTCCTACCAAAGATAGGGAGGCTGCGATCTTATTCACTGACTCTATCCCTAACGGCTGATGATTTTCCATGGGACTGTTAAGTGCCATTTCCCTACTTCTGGGGTGTGCCTACACATACTGGGAGAACTTCCTGTGACATCAATTGTTTTTGTCTGAGAAAGCCTTCAGAAAAGAAGGGAAACAGAGAGAAGAAAGGTACAGGTGATTGAGATGGAATGCTGTCAGTATGCTGGGAAATCTGAACTCAGGTGAACACAGTTGGACCAAGGGAACATATGGAACATAAATAGTCTTTGCTTCAGGTTCTTGGAGGAAATAAAGGAGAAAGGAAAAATAGTTATGGCAGGGAGAGGAGAGATGCTTTAAAGTGATATCATGAAATTTATTGCATGCATGCAAACCAAGTCACTTCAGTCGTGCCCAACTGTTTGTAACCCCATGGACTGTAGCCCGCTAGTCTCCTCTGTCCATGGGATTCTCCAGGCAAGAATACCAGAGTGGGTTGCCATACTCTCCTCCAGGGGATATTCCCAACCCAGGGATTGAATCCAGGCCTCCTGTGTCTCCTGCACTGGCAGGAGGGTTTTTCCCACTAGCACCACCTGCGAAGCTCATGAAACTTATTACTAATAACAAGATCAAGGATACGACCAAAGGATTAAGAGCCAAGGCATGGTTGATGACAAGATGAATTGAGGAGAGAGATGAGGAAATTTAACAGTGCAGAACTTTGGAAAGAATATCTGAGGATATTTATTTCACAAGAAATTTTGATGAGTGGTGTTGGGAAAAGTGGCAATGAGTCAAGAACCAAAACTTTTTGAACACTGAAAGAGTGACCAAGGGAACTGTAGATGAAATCAACAGAGAGATAATGTCTGATATAGCTTAAAGATATGAGAAGCAAAGTGATTTTAAGAAGCAAGGTGAAAAGAATGATGAGACAGCACTAAAGATTCAAGGAGACAATTAACCAACACTAGGCCCAATCATAAAGGAATATGGAAGAGAGAACAGAGAGGTTTAGGCAATCATCTAAAGGTAAAGAAAATCTTCACTTTACAAGGTTTACATATGAAAAGAATTTTATTGATGACTAATCTTGGTATTCAGGGAGCGCAGAAAACAGATTTATAAAACATTTTGATCAAATAATTATGAAAATACAATATATCAAAGCTTTAGTAATACATCTAAAGCAGTCCTTTGGAGATAATATATGGCCTAAGATGTTAATATGAAAATTAAGAATAATTAAAATTAATAACCAAAGCATAAAGCTAAATATATGTCATGTATGAAAAATATAAAAAATATAAACATAAAGAAAGAAAAAAGGAAATGATAAAGAGAATCCAAATTAATGAAAAGAAAGGCAAATATATAAACATAAAGCCAAAAATTTCTTCTTTGAAAACAACTGTTGACAAAATATTGTGAGATTATTTAAAAGACCAGTAAAAAGAGGAATATATAAATATATTTCATAACAAGATTTTTAAAGATATATATGCTACATACAGGTAGTAAAAAGAATGTCATGAACAACTTAGTAATAAATTTGAAAACACAGTTGAAGTGGGAAATTCTTGGAGAAAATATAACTTGAAAAAATTAATGCAAGGAGAAATAGCCTGAATAGTCTTATAATCATTAAATAAAATGAATCAATAGTTTACACTTTTCCTACAAAGATGGGAAATGATTCTCAGTAAATTTTACCAAAAATCTAAGGAACAAATTTAATTTTTACACAAATCTTTTCAAAGATTAGAAAAGTGGGAACTTTAAGAAGATAACATTGAAGAATACATCAATAATTTTAGGACAGGGAAAGCATCTCAAGCAACAAAGAAAGCATTATTTTCAAAGAAAACATTGACAAATATGACCACATTAAGATTAAGATTTTTTAAATCAATGTACACCATAAAGAGAGTGAAAATAATACAAGGTACTGATTTGTTTTGTTTTGCTGCACTTAAAACTGAAAAACAACTCATTTCACAGATACAAAAATAACTTCCCTAAATCAAAATGGAAAAGAAAAAGACAGATAAAACATTTGAACAGACTCATCTAAAAGAGAACGTTCAAATAGAAAATAAATACAGGAAAAGTATCCAACCTTTTTTGCTGTTCAGTCACTAAGTCGTGTTCAACTCTTTGGGACTCCATAGCCTGGAGCACAACAGGCTTCCCTGTCTTTCTCTGTCTCCCAGAGTTTGCTCAAATTGCTGTTCATTGAGTCAGTGATGCTCTCTAACTATTTCATCCTTTGTCACCCTCTTCTTCTTTTGCCTTCAATCTATTCCAGCATCAGGGTCTTTTCCAATGAGTCAGCTCCTCACATCAGGTGACCTAAGTATTGAAGTTTCAGCTTCAGCATCAGTCCTTCCAATCAATATTCAGGACTGATTTCCCTTAGGATGGACTGGTTGGAACTCCTTCCAGTCCAAGGGACTCTCAAGAGTCTTCTCCAACACCACAGTTCAAAGGCATCAATTCTTTGGCGCACAGCCTTCTTCATGGTCCAACTCTCATATCCATACATGGCTACTGAAAAAGCCATAACTTTGACTATATGGACCTTTATTGGCAAAGTGACGGCTCTGCTTTTTAATACAATGTCTAGGTTTGTCACAGCTTTCCTTCAAAGGAGCAAGCATCTTTTAATTTCATGACTGCAGTCACCATCTGCAGTGATTTTGGAGCCCAAGAAAATAAAGTCTGTCACTGTTTCCACTTTTTCCCCTTCTATTTGCCATGAAGTGATGGGACCAGATGCCATGATCTTAGTTTTCTGAACACTGAGCTCTAAGCCAGCTTTTTCATTCTCCTCTTTCACTTTCATCAACAGGCTCTGTAGTTCCTCCTCATTTTCTGCTGTTAGAGTGGTATCATTTGCATATCTGAGGTTGTTGACATTTCTCCTGGCAACCATGATTTATCCAACCTGGCATTTCACAGGGTGTGTGAATAACTTCTACTCTGCATAGAAGTAGTTAAATATAGGTGATAATATACAGCCTGTCTTACTCCTTTTCCAATTTTGAACCAGTTATTCCATATAAGGTTGCTTCTTGACCTGCATACAGGTTTCTCAGGAAGCAGGTAAGGTGGTCTGATTTACCCATCTCTTTAAGAATTTTCCACAGTTTGTTGTGATCCACACAATCAAAGATCTTCAAGTAGTCAATGAAGCAGATGTTTTTTCTGGAATTCTCTTGCTTTCTGTATGATCTGATGAATGTTTGCAATTTGATCTCTGGTTCCTCTGCCTTCTCTAAACCCAGTTTGTACATTTGGAAGTTGTTCGTTCCATACTGCTGAAGCCTAACTTCAAGGATTTTGAGCATAACCTTACTAGCATGAGAAATGAGCACAACTGTCTGGTAGTTTGAACATTCTTTGGCATTGCCTTTCTTTGGGACTGTAATGAAAACTGACCTTTTCCAGTTCTGCGGCCACTGCTGAGTTTTCCAAATTTGCTGACATATTGAATGTCGGACTTTGACAGCATTATCATTTAGGATTTTAAAAAGCGAAGCTGAAATTCCATCACTTCCACTAGCTTCGTTTGTAGTAAGGCTTCCTATGGTCCACTTGACCTCACACTCTAGGCTGTCTGGCTCTAGGTGAGTGACCACACAATCGTAGTTATCTGGGTCATTAAGACCTTTTTTTGTATAGCTCTTCTGTGTATTCTTGCCACCTCTTCTCAATCTCTTCTGCTTCTGTTAGGTCCTTACTGTTTCTGTCCTTTATCATGCCCGTTCTTGCATGAAATGTTCCCTTGATGTCTCCAATGTTCTTGAAGAGATTGCTAGTCCTTCCCATTCTATTGTTTTCCTCTACTTCTTTGCATCGTTCACTTAAGAAAGCCTTCTTATCTGTCCTTGCTCTTCTCTGGAACTCTGCATTCAGTTGGGTATATCTTTTCCTTTTTCCCTTGCTTTCCACTTCTCTTCTTTCCTCAGCTATTTGTAAAGCCTCCTCAAATAACGATTTTGCCTCCTTGCATGTCAAAGTACTCAGGTTCATAAAAACAAAGTTGCAAGCTCTGCCCACACTTATTTTCATTTGCTTTGGAGATGCTACCTAAGTGTTACTAGCAAAGTAGCAGTAACAACTAAAATTTCTCTTAAATCACCAACTTTCATATGATTTTGACCACACTGAAAGTTAGAAATTTCTCTGTATTATAATCACAGGTCAATTATCTCCTGATGAATTGCAAAACATTTTCTTTGGGGAAATTTGGTAACTATCAGAAGAATTTACTATTGAGATCAATCATTTAATTTCTGACCCTGATGAGTAAATAGCAAAGGAACACATAAATATCATCTGTATACTCATTTGTATACTTTAAATTAGCCCCTCCTCAATTTGTGGTTTTATCTTATGAAACAACTGCACACACAATCAAATATGACTGTTTTAAATGATCTAAATTAGCCAGTCATTCTGAGTACTTTGTTCCTACAAAATAATTTAGTTCAGTCTCTGGAAAAAAAGTTCTTTAGTTCTGAAGGTCTTTGGGTTTTTAATACATAGCTGCCTTAGATGATGTGCTTGTGTTTTAAGCTTTATTTATTGCAAGTGCTTAGTAACCCAAGCCACAAAATTGCAAATACCTTATTCTTTTATTTTCCCAGTATCTCTTTCTTCTCTTATTGGTGCCAGCAACAAAAGGATGTGTAACTTTATCCCTTCTGGTTCCTAATACTTTACCTTGTAGACTCTGGAATGACAAATTCTATAATTGCTATTATTTTTTGCCATTCCATTCCTCTTTGTGCTATGAAGTGGCTAATATGTGCTTCCAAATTGTATTTTAAATAAAGTTCCTTAAATTTGACAGAGGTTAAAGAAATACCCAAGCCAAATGTTTTGGACTCTGGAATTTGGTTTTGCAGCTCTACAGACAGGTCACTTCAAAATTTCCAGGTTTTCTTCTCTATGGTTTTTGTGTGAAAAATACATCTTTTGTTCTTTGAAAATATTTGTCATCATTGTTTTATGTATAAACTTAAAAGAAGTCAATTAACAATTTCATTTAACATATACTGAAGGCAGATAACCTTCAGATTCAGTCAGCTCAGTTCAGTTGCTCAGCCGTGTCCGACTCTTCGTGACCCCATGGACAGCAGCACACCAGGCCTCCCTGTCCATCACCAACTCCCAGAGTCCACTTAAGCTCATGTCCATTGAGTCAGTGATGCCATCCAACCATCTCATCTTGTGTCGTCTCCTTCTCCTCCTGCCTTCAGTCTTTCTCAGCATCAGGGTCTTTTCAAATGACTCAGTTCTTCGCATCAGGTGGCCAAAGTATTGGAGATTCAGCTTCAGCATCAGTCCTCCCAATGAATATTCAGGGTTGATTTCCTTTAGGATAGACTAGTTGGATTTCCTTGCAGTCCAAGGGACTCTCAAGAGTCTTCTCCAACACCACAGTTCAAAAGCATCAATTCTTTGGTGCTCAGCTTTCTTTATAGTCCAACTCTCACATCTATACATAACTACTGGGAAAATCATGGCTTTGACTAGACAACCTTTGTTGGCAAAGTAATGTTCCTGCTTTTTAATATGCTGTCTAGGTTGGTCATAACTTTTCTTCCAAGGAGCAAGCATCTTTTAATTTCATGGCTGCAGTCCCCATCTGCAGTGATTTTGGAGCCCCCATAAATAAAATCTGTCACTGTTTTAGTGTTTCCCCATCTATTTGCCATGAAGTGATAGAATCAGATGCCTTGATCTTAGTTTTCTGAATGTTCAGATTACCAATGGAATAATACAGCAAAAAAGTTCAACTGAAAATTATCATTAAGGTGGAAGGAAAAAATGCAGAAATCACTAGTTCCTACCATTTAATAAGCGTTCTTAGCAATTCAACATGAAACAAAAAATTTGGATTACTTCACTGCTTTTTGATGTACAATGGATCCATGCATTCTCTCTCTTTTCTTCTGTCATCCATTTTGGGAAAGCAAGGAATGTTTTCTCTAATTCATTGGAGCTATATTCCATGACTTCCCATAGTCCATGATGGAGAGAGAGGATGATACTAGAAATGACCACTGTCCCCAACACTGACAAAAATTCAAGAAATATTTCATAGTTCTTCAACAAATGACAGCTCCCACATGACAGAGAATTAATAAGACAGTGATTTTATATACAGAAAAAATTTTTATATAGATTTTACATACAGAAAACATTCATAGTATAAACAATAAGGTTTTCCACTACTTTAGTCTCTCTCCTTGGACACTATAGTTGATCTGCGTTCCAACTGAAAATGTGACATCATGTCTTACACATATCACATTGTATGATTCGACCTATGTAAAGGAGAACAGGTCTGCCATCATGCTTGCTTTCATGTAATACTTTTACCCATAAATTTTTCTCACACATGTTGCTTTTAACCCTATGTAATTCATTTTAAGTTTGTGCAGTGAGATGGGAGTGCTACATTACTCTTATTCACTATAAGCTCGACAGTATATGATGCCAGCCAATAAATTTTGGACATTGATTCTATCATCTGATACACTATTCTGCTGGCTCACATCAGTTATAACTTTATCAAGGTCACATTTAAAAATATTGAACAGAACAGGGCCAAGGATAACATAAATTAATTTTAATCCATAACCTTTGTACATAGTTCCCCAACAAGTTACAAATCTATCTAACTGTACTATTTTCCAGCTCAAATTTCTCCGTCTAGTATCTTGAGAATCTATCAAATGCTTTACCAAAATTAGGAAGAACTATGGCTATACCAGGGCCCTGGCCCACAGTCTAAAAAGAAAATAAATCCAAAACTGGTTATGCCTTTTTTATAAACTCAGTGATTATCATTTTATTAAACTCACATAGCCAATCTTTTAATAATTTGTTCTGGAATGTTTCTCAAGACCAGTAAAAAGTTTGAAGTATTTACTTTCTTGTGAATTTCAGGAAAAAAGAACAATCTAATCTTCAAATATCTATAAGTTTCTCATAACACTTTACAGGTTGTCAAGCAGAGGCTCAAAAATGCCAACCACACAAATTACAAAATTCTAGTTTGTAATTGTTTCCAAACTAGGAGACTGAGCTGCACTTAGAGCATTTAATATTTCAGAGCAAACTGTCGTGGGGGAAAAAAAGAAAAGTACTTACTGTATTTACCAAATGAAAGAAAGGGACCTATGCTTGAATGTCGCTGAAATGAATTTGCCTAACGAAGGTGGAAAAGTGGAAACACTGTTCATTATAAAACTCTGCTAACGCATATTTCCTTCTATTAAGTTCACTTCTTCTCCTCTTACCTGGACAACAAAACCTGCTTTGAGTCAAGGATCTGATATAACCAGATATTTTAGTGTGACTTTAAGTCAATGTGTTCTCTTTCAAAGGGAGTATTTGTGTTTTAATCCCCACTTCTCTTATCTTCAAGTGTGGAATTTAAATCTAGGTTCTTTATTAAGGGAATTTCAAGTACCAGAGAGCAGATGGATGAAATCTGGGTAAGCTGGCAGGGGTGAAGGGCTCCTAGTTATCCTGAGATCACATCACTTGAATGTTACCTTGTCTTTGGGCTTGTAATTGAAAACCGCCTGGACAAAAAAAAATACCAACAATTCAAGAAAAATCAGAGATCTGTCCTACGTGTCAACCAAGTACTGACCCTTTTGCATCTGAAATATGAGTTTGAAAATATAAGCCTGTGTTTATCTTCAGAAACATGAATGTTAAATTTCTGTCAACAATTCAGCACTCACTGCTAAAAGGTTGCAAGGCAGATCTTGGAAATGAAAGTTGAAAGTCACCACAAGTTTGGCTCAAAGGACATTTCAGAGACTGAGCTTCGTTCTCTGTATCTTCTCCTTCCCAAAATGATTAACCTGAATGGTGTCAGTTTGGAAGCTTACCAAAAATTTTCAGGTACACTTTTAACATAATTCATATCAAGTAATAAATATAATGATCACTATATTCCTAACTAAAATTGACTTTTAGTCTTTCAAATAACTTCATGTCTTATACCTCCTAGAATTCCAATGTGTTTAATAGCCTGCAGTGACCTTTCCTAACTCAATCCTTAAACATATTTTTAGATGAAAAGATTTTACTCAAAGTTATCTTACCAATAAATGTGGTATGTGGTATATTTTATTAACTGCTAATTCAATGCCATTTGTGTTTTAAATCCAAAGTGGATAAGGAAAACAAAAACAAAAACCTACCCAAGAGAATTATCCAAAGCAATGAGATATTCTGAAAGAATCATGGAACCAAAAACATAGAGTTCTGCATGGATCCAAAATTCACTTCTCATATTTTCCTGAATTGATTTGCAACTCCAGAAATTTAGTTTATTGTAAATCTTTTATCTTTTGTTCCAACAGATACTTTTGAAATTAGAAAATCCTCTGAGGAATTACACAAAATATTAATGATACCTGAATACACCCTTGGAAAATAAGAAATCAGATTTGAATAATTATCATCTATGCCAGTTGTGAGTTACTGTAAAAATTCTGACACAATTTCTTCTAGATTAAAAAAACAATAATAAAGTTGACAGTACTGGAATCTTGCTGTAATCTATTGGAATATATAGTAAGAGTTATAAAGGCAAAGTCATAAAATTCTAAATTTGCTACAACCCTTTGTATTTGAAGATAAAACAATGAAAGAGATACAGATATACAACAAAGTGAATCAATATTTTCATAGACTATACTTCATTTAACGTTATTACAAAATTCTGGCTATATTTCTCCCTGCTCTGCAATATAACATTGTTGCTTATCTGTTTTGTACATAGTAATTTATATCTCTTAATCCCATACACCCTTCTATCCCCTCTCTCTTTCCCTCTCCTCACTGGTAACCACTAATTTGTGCTCTGTATCTGTGAGTCAGTTTCTGTTTTGTTATATTTACTTGCTTGTTTTATTTTTTAGATTTCACATACAAGTGATAACATACAATATTCATCCTTCTCTGATTTATTTCACTAAGCATGATATGTTCCAAGTACATCTATGTTGCTTCAAATGGTAAAATTTCATTCTTTTTTATGACTAATATTCCATTGTATGACTAATATTTCATTTCATTGTATGTATACATATATATACACCACATCTTCTTTACCCACTCATCTGTTGGTGGGCACTTACATTGCTTCCATATCTTGGCTGTTATAAATAATGCTGCTATGGACACATAGGTGTATGTATCTTTTTTAAATAATGTTTTTGTCTTCTTTGGATACATATCCAGGAGTGCAATTGCTGAATCATATGGTATTTCTAGGGATAGTTTTTTAGAAAGCTTCAGCAATATAAAGGATCATATACCATGTTCAAGTGAGAGTTAATTCAGGGTCAAAGGATGGTTCAACAGTCACAAATCAATCAATGTGATATACCACATTAACAAAAGGAAAGATAAAGTTTACATAATTATCTCAATAGATGCAGACAAAGCATCTGATAAAATTCCACATCCATTCATGATAAAATATCTCATCTAAGTTTGTATATCATAAACATATCCCAACATAATAAAGGCCATTTATGACAAACCTACAGCTAACATTATGCTGCTGCTGCTCTAAGTTGCTTCAGTCGGTCCGACTCTGTGCAACCCCATAGATGGCCTCCCACCAGGCTCCCCCGTCCCTGGGATTCTCCAGGCAAGAACACTGGAGTGGGTTGCCATTTCCTTCTCCAATGCATGAAAGTGAAAAGTGAAAGTGAAGTTGCTCAGTCGTGTCCAACTCTTCGCGTCCTCATGGACTGCAGCCTACCAGGCTCCTCCACCCATGGGATTTTCCAGGCAAGAGTACTGGAGTGGGGTGCCATTGCCTTCTCTGACCTAACATCATACTTAGTGGTAAAAAGCTGAAAGTTTTTCTTTTGAATTCAGAAACAAAACAAGGATGTTCAACTCTTGCCACTTCTATTTAATATAATTTCTAATGTCCCAGCCATAGAAATCAGATAAGAAAAAGAAATAAAGGTCAGTCAAATGGAAGGGAAGAAGTAAAACTGTCCCCATTTGCAGATGACATGATACTATATATAGAAAACCCTAAAGTTTCTACTAAAGAAAAAAAGTATAGGAACTAATAAATGAATTCTGTAAAGTTGTAGGATATAAGACTAGCATACACACCGTTGTTGTTCTACCCCAATAATGAACTATCAGCAAGACAAAACAAAAGAAACGCCTAAAAAAATCTGGTAATAAACTCAACCAAAGAGTGAGACATCTATACACTAGAAAACAAAAATGTAGGAATTTGAAAGTGATACAAAAAAAAAAGGAAAGCTACCATGTGTGTTCTTGTATTAGAAGAATTAATACTGTTAAAATAACTATATTATCCAAAGCAATCTATAGATTTAATTCAATCCCTATCAAAATACTCATGCCATTTTTTACAGAACTAGAAACCACAGCAAATTTTTTAGCCACAATCAGCACTTTCAGAGAAGGCAATGGCAATCCACTCCAGTACTCTTGCCTAGAAAATCCCACGGGCGGAGAAGCCTGATAGGCTGCACTCCATGGGGTTGCCAAGAGTCAGACATGACTGAGCGACTTCACTTTCACTTTTCAGTTTCATGCATTGGAGAAGGAAATGACAACCCACTCCAGTGTTCTTGCCTGGAGAATCCCAGGGACGGGGAAGCCTGGTGGGCTGCCATCTATGGGGTCGTACAGGATCGGCCATGACTGAAGCGACATAGCAGCAGCAGCAGCACCTAAATTGCTAATACTTCCATTCAGTCCCTCAGTCGTGTACGACTCTTTGAGACCCCATGAATTGCAGCACACCAGGCCTCCCTGTCCATCACCAACCCCCAGAGTTCACCCAAACTCATGTGCATCGAGTCGGTGATTCCATCCAGCCATCTCATCTCTGTCGTCCCCTTCTTCTCCTGCCCCCAATCCCTCCAGCATCAGAGTCTTTTCCAATGAGTCAACTCTTCGCATGAGGTGGCCAAAGTATTGGAGTTTCCGCTTTAGCATCAGTCCTTCCAATAAACACCCAGGTCTGGTCTCCCTTAGGATGGACTGGTTGGATTTCCTTGCAGTCCAAGGGACTCACAAGAGTCTTCTCCAGCACCACAGTTCAAAAGCATCAATTCTTCAGTGCTCAGCCTTCTTCACAGTCCAACTCTCACATCCATACCTGACCACTGGAAAAACCATAGCCTTGACTAGACAGACTGTTGTTGGCAAAGTAATATCTCTGTCTTTGAATATGCTATCTAGGTTGGTTATAACTTTTCTTCCAAGGAGTAGAAAGAAAGAAACTGAAGTCCCTCAGTCGTGTCTAACTCTTTGCGACCCTGTGGACTGTAGCCTACCAAGGCTTCTCCATCCATGGGATTCTCCAGGCAAGAATACTGGAGTGGGTTACCATTTCCTTCTCCAGGGGATCTTCCTGACCCAGGGATTGAACCTGATCTCCAGCACTGGAGGCAGATGCTTTAACCTCTGAGCCACCAGGCAATCACCATCTGCAGTGATTTTGGAGCCCCCCAAAATAAAGTCTGACACTGTTTCCACTGTTTCCCCATCTATTTCCCATGAAGTGATGGGACCAGATGCCATGATCTTCGTTTTCTGAATGTTGAGCTTTAAGCCAACTTTTTCACTCTCCTCTTTCACTTTCATCAAGAGGCTTTTTAGTTCCTCTTCACTTTCTGCCATAAGCGTGGTATCATCTGCATATCTGAGGTGATTGATATTTCTCCCGGCAATCTTAATTCCAGCTTGTGCTTCATCCAGTCCAGCATTTCTCATGATGTACTCTGCATATAAGTACAGTATACATTGCAGGGTGACAATATACAGCCTTGACGTACTCCTTTTCCTATTTGAAACCAGTCTATTGTTCCATGTCCAGTTCTAACTGTTGCTTCCTGACCTGCATATAGGTTTCTCAAGAGGCAGGTCAGGTGGTCTGTCCCATCTCTTTCAGAATTTTCCACAGTTTATTGTGATCCACATAGTCAAAGGCTTTGGCATAGTCAAGAAAGCAGAAATAGATGTTTTTCAGGAACCCTCTTGCTTTTTCGATGATCCAGCAGATGTTGGCAATTTGATCTCTGGTTCTTCTGCCTTTTCTTAGGAAAGATGAAATACACCAACAGTGCTTACTCTCTGGAAATGAAAGCTAGCTTTGATAGATTACATATAAACAACAAAAAGACAGCTAATATTAAATAAACAGGAGATAACAAAGAAAGATTCAAAAGGATAGGTCAAAAATTCAACGTTAGGGAAAATTCTAAAAAGGTTGCTAATATTAATATAATAATTAATAGTCGAGAAAAGAAGAGAAGCTAAAGCCAAAAGAGAAAAGGAAAGATATACCCATTTGAATGAAGAGTTCCAAAGAATAGCAAGGAGAGATAAGAAAGCCTTCTTCAGCGATCAATGCAAAAAAATAGAGGAAAACAATAGAATGGAAAAGACTAGAGATCTCTTCAAGAAAATTAGAGATATCAAGGGAACATACCATGCAAAGATGGACACAACAGAAGACAGAAATGGTATGGACCTAATAGAAGCAGATGATATTAAGAGGTGGTAAGAATACACAGAAGAAATATACAAAAAAGATCTTCACAACCCAGATAATCACGATGGTGTGATCACTCACCTAGAGCCAGACATCCTGGAAGGTGAAGTCAAGTGGGCCTTAGGAAGCATCACTACGAACAAAACTAGTGGAGGTGATGGAATTCCAGTTAAGCTATTACAAATCCTAAAAGATGATGCTGTGAAAGTGCTGCACTCAATATGCCAGCAAATTTGGAAAACTCAGCAGTGACCATAGGACTGCAAAAGGTCATTTTTCATTCCAATCCCAAAGAAAGGCAATACCAAAGAATGTTCAAACTACTGCACAATTGCACTCATCTCACACACTAGCAAAGTAATGCTCAAAATTCTCCAAGCCAGGTCAACAGTATGTGAACTATGAACTTCCAGATGTTCAAGATGGATGTAGAAAGGGCAGAGGAACCAGAGATCAAATGGCCAACATTTGTTGGACCATCAAAAAGGCAATAGAGAGTTCCAGAAAAACATCTACTTCTGTTTTATTGATTATACACCAAAGCCTTTGACTGTGTGGATCACAAGAAACTGTGGAAAATTCTTAAAGAGATGGAACCACCAGATCACCTTACCTGCCTCCTGAGAAAACCACTGTTAGAACTAATAAATGAAATAAGTAAAGTTGAAGAATAAAAAAAATCTACACAGAAAAATCAGTTGCATTTCTATACACTAACAATGAATTATATGAAAAAAAAGAAATATGCAAATAATCCCCTCTACAAGAGCATCAAAAAGAATAAAATACTTAGAAATAAACTTCACCAAGGAGGTAAAAGATTGTGTAATTAAAACTGCAATACATCAGTGAAGGAAATTAAACAACACCCAAATAAATGGAAAGACATTCTGTGTTCATGAATTGGAAGACTTAATACTGTTAAAATAAGAATTTTCATATGCTTTAGTCACAAAACATCCTGTAGTAGAGGTCAGGAATCATCTTCTAGTCATGCTTTTCCACCATCTGTATTTCAGATGGTGACAAAGAGAAGAGATGATTTCAGAAGAGAATTCAGCCTTCCAAGTCCTCAGTTTCTTGGTCTGTAGAGAGCGGGTGGGGCTAGGAGCATCTCTAAGCTCAGCCTCTAAGTCTAAGCAATTTCTGAGCTGTATTTTACAAGTTCTATTATTTGAGAATAGCAACAGATGGAACATGTGAAAAGGGGAGATGATCTATAGTATTAACATTGATGGCTGTAGTCTAAACAATATGACTACTATATACAAATAGCTTTTTAAATACATTTTCCTAAGTATTCACCAATTTTTTTTAATTTATGACAAACTGTTTTCATATACCCAAATTTAACTGTACAACTCAAAGCCTAAAGATTGTGCAATGAAAGAAGAGGTTTCAAAGGCAGGCAGAGCTTTTGAATGTCTTGCCCTGACCCTTGCTAAGGGATTTACTTAATCTCTTTGAGCATCAGTTTCCTCAACTGTGGTCTAGGATTATCTGTTTTAAGGATTATGATGAGGATTAAAAACATAAACAGTGTAAGTCAGATAGCCCAGTGGGGTTAATGAGTAATTGAAATCAGTCTTATCATTTAAGCAGTGATCCATGCAGATTTAAAGACTGAGAGAAATAAACCAAGCAAGGGAGCATTTTCCTGGCTTTGTGCAGGCAGTCAGGAAGTGGAAGTACGCCACCCGCCCCCCCACCCCCAAAAAAATCTAGGGAGAGGTGGTTGACAAAAACACGAAAAATCGACATGAGAATACAGATAAATGTGGGAGAAAAAGGTTAAGTTAAGAGGAAAACTATTTTGATTCTGAGTCAAATATTTGACCGATAAAGCTGTGACCCTTCCCAGGCACGGCAGATGGTGGTCTCCAAGTTTAAATGTGATCCCAAGAACATACTGACCTAGATTCTGGCCTTTTAGTGCATCTGTATGTAAAGTTACTGGTAACTTTAAAATATGAGAAGACTTTTAGCTATAACAAGAAAACTGTTGCAAATAGTTTGTTGGTTTAAAATAAGTCTGTCCACTTGTTTAGCTTCCCACCAAAAGCAGACACCAAAGAAAGCGGCAAGCCCCTGGGCTCCAAAGCCTTTGAACACATCCTATAGCGTCTATAGGTCATCAGGGGGTATCACAAGCTCTAAAGATATCACTTTGTTCTTTAAAGATTAAAGGAAGCGCTTAGGGACAAATGGCAGACTCTACATTGGAAATGCTCAGTGTTGAGAAATCCACACATGTAAATATTCACAAATCTATAACATAAACTGTACTTTTCCATCTTTCTGCTTTTGCTTCTGCTCTTCTCCGCTTGAAGAGCTTTGCTTTTCACAATTCTAGCTTTCAAGTTCCAGCTACAGTGGCATCAACTTTATGAAGATTTTCTCCAGGACCATAATCCAAGTGATTTCTTTCCACCTCTGGAGCCTCCATACCATCATCTATACTTTCACAAGTATAAATCTACCATGTATTTTGCTTTACATCATACAGTTAGCTTTTTGCCTTTCTTTTCCTCATCAAGTTGTAAGCTCCTCTAGGACAGACAATTTGGTTTACTATACTTTGATTTTCACTGCTGCCAAGCACATATTTCCCATGTTGTAGATAATAAGTATATATTTAGTAAATGCAATACCATAACAATTTATCAGTGGTGTCCTATAGTTTTAGATCTCCTAGAGTTTAGGTGTCCTATAGTTTTAGACAAAAATGTATGAGCAAGCCTTCCTTCTATTGTATCCCTCTGGAAGGCACTAGCTCCAGAGGCAAGCAACACCCCAAGACCACAGAAGCTATTAGGCTAGCAAATTCTGAGTCTTCAGTATAGTTGGTTTCACAAGTTTTTTTTAGCCCTCATGAGATTATTCTCTTTCTTCTGAGACATTTATCTTTTAAGCTGATGAGTTTTTTTAAACTGAAGTATACTTGATGTACAATGTTGTGTTAGTTTCTGTTATATAGCAAAGCAATTCAGTAGCTTTCCTAGTAGCTCCACTGGTAAAGAATCCACCTGCAATGCAGAAGGCCATGGTTTGATTCCTGGGTTGGGAAGATCCCCTGGAGGAGGGCATGGCAACCCACTCCAGTATTCTTGCCTGGAGAATGCCCATGACAGAGGAGCCTGGCAGGCTACAGTCCATGGGGTCGCAAAGAGTCAGACATGACTGAGCAACTAAGCACAGCACAGCATATATGCATACTGCTGCTGCTGCTGCTAAGTCACTTCAGTCGTGTCCGACCTTGTGCGACCCCATAGATGGCAGCCCACGAGGCTCTGCCATTCCTGGGATTCTACAGGCAAGAACACTGGAGTGGGTTGCCATTTCCTTCTCCAATGCATGAAAGTGAAAAGTGAAAGTGAAGTCACTCAGTCGTGTCTGACTCTTAGCGACCCCATGGACTGCAGCCCACCAGGCTCCTCCATCCATGGGATTTTCCAGGCAAGAGTACTGGAGTGGGGTGCCATTGTCTTCTCCAGCATATATGTATACATATACATATATTCTTTTTCATTTTCTTTTCCATGATGGTCTATTACAAGATACTGAATATAATTTCTGTGCTATACAGTAGGACCTTGTTGTTTATCCATTCCATACATAATAGTTTGCATTTAGCTGATGAGGTTTAATATGAAGTCTTACACCTTAAAGGTGCTGTGTGTTCATTAATTCCTTTATTTAATATATATATTGAACACTTCCCATAAGGTACATAGTGAAGATGAAATATTAATAAACAGAAAGCCCTTGTTCTTGAGCTCCTGAGGTGGCAGGAGAAACAGTGCAACAGGAGGCCAGGGACAACAGTGACCTTGCTCCCCACTGTACCCTCACGATTAGACACAAGTCCTGACACACTGGGGGCAGTCTGTATTCGTTAAATTTCAGATTTAATTAAAAGGGATGTATTAGGCAGAGATGTGACTAAGCCTGGTGGTAAAGCACATGGAAGGTGGGAATTTGTTCCAAATGAGGGAGCAGCGAAACGGGTGACTTCAAACAAGCAAGCTGCTGCTGCTGCTAAGTCGCTTCGGTTGTGTCTGACCCTGTGCGACCCCATAGATGGCAGCCCACCAGGCTCCCCTGTCCCTGGGATTCTCCAGGCAAGAACACTGGAGTGGGTGGCCATGTCCTTCTCCAATGCATGAAAGTAAAAAGTGAAAGTGAAGTTGCTCAGTCATTTCCAACTCTTAGCGATCCCATGGACTGCAGCCTACCAGGCTCCTCTGTCGATAAACAGAAATTAAACTGAGAAAGAGATAAGAGCAGTGAGGCTGAGCAAACAACACGAAAGATGTAAAAGCATGTGGTGGGCCTTCTGGTATGACCAATTAGTCTTATTATTCTTTGTGGTGGAGACTATTTTGAGAATCCGATGATCACTTTGATCAAATTGCTCCAGGGAAGAAACAAAAACACTGTAATATGTATGTGCAAAAATCACTGTAATACATGTCATAGGGTATTTTTCTGCATAGTTTTAGCAAAGGCCCCAAAGTAGGTGTCACAGATCCCCATATTCTAGATTAAGCTCCTATAGCACCTATGAACGGACTGCAAACACTAGTTTTGAAATCTTTTGCTCACCATGTGGCTTGAGGTCATGTAAGAGTTTTGAGGGAGGAGGAGGAGGATGTTATCACAAGGTGGGAGAATTGAGTGAGGCCGTGGTATTTCCTTCATTGCTTCGTGTTTGGACAAAGAGAGCAGAGGGAGGGGTAGAGTCACGTGAAAGACGACAAGGGATTGACTTGAGATATGTGAGACACACAGGAGCTAGGCTCTATCTCATGACTGAGAAATACAAAAACACTGAGTGATTGAGGCCGAGAGAGAAAACAAAACCTGGGGTACACGTGGAGCGAGTGATATTTCTCCAAAGAAATGGCATCACAGGAGAGAATTGGCCTAAGGTCCTTTTGAAAAGGACTCCACCCAAAGGTATTGTTTTGGGGAAAAGAAGTTGGTAAGCAAAAGTTCCAGTTGGATTTCTGAGGCTTAGAGACTGAGGTGGCTGACTGGAGGAGGGAAAATGACATTGGATATTCTCAGTGGTGGAACTTTCCAAGAACCTCACAAAAATACATAAAGGGAAAAAAAGGCCTAGATATCATCAATAACAAATCCTAATGATGTCTGCTCGAATCCCTTCTACAAATTCTGTCTCCCATGGGCAGGTCACGGTTTGATTACTTAGCTAGTAAAAGGTGAAGAGCTGACAAAGTAAGGAGAGAAGATGCCAACAGACCATCCAGATCTAAAGCAGTACTTAAGCGGAGCAAAAGGAAGTTCTAAATTAGAGAAGAATTTGCAGTTTTGATTGTTACACTGCATTATAACATCAAATTTTTAAAGATACAGATTTTGTAAGGAAAGACTTTATTTGAAATGAATATAGCAAAGTAAAGAAAGGACTACTGGAATAGGGAGTACACTCTGACCATAAGATCTGCAAGCATCTCAAGGTTGAGGCAGAGTTTTTCTGTTATGGGGAGGATTAAACAAGACTAGAAAGAACCAGGTGTTGGAAAGTGGGATAAAAGGTGGTATGACTGGAGAACAGATCAGAGAATGTTTTACTCTGAAGTCAGCCTACTCTCAGGAGAGACTGTATAAGGCTCAAGCTGAGGATGGATCAAAATTCAGGGACTTGGAGGAAGAACAGAAACTTAACCAAAGTTTGGTTAATAAAGGATTTTGTTTCTGTTGATCAGTAGGGACAAGCAGTTCAGTCAATCATTTATGAGGCGAAGAAAGAGAATTTGCAGGGTCTGTGTCTGGCCTTGTCATAGGTAAACAAGGGGGCACCCATTTGTCTTCTCTAAGTCACATAGGGAAAGGTGATAATTTGCAATAGGCTGTTTCCCAGAATACAAAGGAGTTGAGGGAACTTTTTAGACATGACTGTTTTCCAGTAGCAAAGGGTTCAAGTAAAATTTAGCATAGTCAGGACTTTTCAATTTCTGTAATAAAACTGTAGCAGCAAGAAAAGGACCTGAAAAATCTACAAAAGTTTCAAAAATTTTATCCAAGATCAAGAAAAACTATGCCCAATGGACATATTTGAAAGAATCGTGGCTCATTAAATAAATCCCTTTGAATTCAGTTCATTTAATCTAAAAGTTATACATGTAAACATACAATTTTATGTTCAACTTCAGAGTTTTCTCAGATCCCAGGCTGAGTGAAGATCTCCAAATGAGACATTCTCAGCACAAACACTGAGGGGAAACAGGAAGCAAAAGAGGCAGCACGCTTATCCAAGCAGCCACGATGGTTCTCTGAATTAGATAAGATATGATAGTTTGCTTTCTGGGATCTTATACTCAATAGGAACACAGAATAAAAGAGCATGATTTTTTCCCTGAGAACATCAGGAAAGGCTATATGACTGGAGAGCATAGAGTTGACCTTAGTCCAGTGTGGGATTAGAATATGGAGAGGGAGGGCACAGGGGAGGTGACAAGACCTGACAGGACCTACGGGAAGACTTGTAAGTAGCTGGAGCAGAAGACACCTGCAAAGAGGATGGGGAGATAACGTTCTCTAGGAGGCAGCAAGCTGTGAATGCCATACACTAATGGAGTTTAATGTGATTTTATTCTATGTGAAAGAGTAAACCCTAGAAAATATTTGACAAGTAAATGGCATGGTCAACCTGTGCTTCAAGAAATATAACTGCATTAACGTGTAAAATAACTGAAGAGATAAAGATTGGAGTTAAGGTGGGTCAATGGCATACTTCACATGCAAATTCAATCACTTTTTGAGCAGCACTTCCCTTTTAATCACAAAATTATTTTTATTAATAACCATGAAACAAAGTAAATGATGATAATATACAGAAAAGAAAAGCCACAATTAAGATTTTTCCTGTAGCCTTGTGATATAATTAAGGCATTAAAAATTTAAAACAAAGTCAATATTGTATCAATCATACACATATATAGATAGATAAACTTGCTAATGTCTTTAAATGTATTTTTAGAAAAAGGGAATATCATATATATCATATATATATATCTGTCACAATCATGAATATTAACCTCAAAGTTTCTGTTAAGAGTCTTATTTTTGCAACTTTATCAAAACGGAGATTTCTGCATATTCCTAGTCAATAGCAAATTTAGCCAGATTTGTCAGTCTCTCTTCACTGAGTGATTGAAGAACATATTTTATAAATTTTAAGTTTGAAAATGTTCTTTCACACGTGCATGCATGCTCAGTCATGTCCGACTCTTTGAGCTCTCATGGACTATAGCCTGAAGCAATCAATATTCTATTGGTAGTTACAGCCTTAAACATAAAGATGTTTGGCAATTCATAAAAATTTAAACACAAATAAATACTCCAAATGGAGTATTTGACTGAGTGGAACAAACTCAAATTCCACTTTTTATCTTTACAGATTTTGATCTACCATTGGATACTTCAGATCTACTGTTTAAATGCAAGATATTTAATACCACAGGGTAGGGAGATCCAAATCGTATCTGAAGCATCTTTAAACTCTTACAACTGGCTATGAATGTAGTAAAGGAACAAAGGTATATAGCTTAGTTTGCATGTGTCATGGACAGTCTGTAAAACAGCAAGTTCTCTTCATTAATGGCTCCATACAATTCAATGTTTATTAAAAGGTAATTAATACAAACATGCTGACTTGAAGCTACCATAACTTGAATTTACTGTTGAAATTCAATAGCAGCAGCATCATTTCTTTAGAATACATACCAAAAATTATTTTCAAAGGAGAAATATTCTATCACTGACATTGTTGAGTTACAAGTGTCTGATGTAATAACAAGTAAATGATCTTTTAGTCATTTACACTACTGCTTTAAATTATCTACTATTTAAAATGCACTCCTTCATTATCTGTAACCAAGGCAACAGCTTCCACTGCCCTGCTCTTAAATCCTCCACAGGGAAGAGAAGGAAATGGAAACTGGCATTTCACTAGGTATCAACATTGTACCCAACAGTATGTTGTATTATTATGTAGGAATAAGCCTTTGAGTAAACTACTCTGTCATTTTAAGATGAAGAATATTAAGATCAATTGCCAAAGGTTACTCAGCAAAGTCATGAAACTGGAATTCAAACCAAAATATTTCTGACTCTAAAGCATATGATATCTCTACCATACTTTTCTTGATGGAGGGTGGGAGAGAAGTTAGTTTGAAAGCTATGGCAAAATTTAGCTGTCACTGGAACTTGAGCTTGGCAGCATCAGGAGAATGGAGAAAAAAAGATGGTGGGGAGAGATGATACCACAAGGTTAAAATGATCCAAATCAGACAACATACTGCGTGTAGGAACCATGAAGATGGTGAAATTCAAGTTTAAAAGCCTGGAAAGAGCAGAACCAGGTAATATCTGAGACATCAATATCTAGCAGTTGCCAATATCTGATCAAAATTACAGTGAGATGAAGAAACTATCTATCAGGACTTCTAATAGGGAGACATCTATATGTGGGGAGCGAATATTTGGATAAGCTGCTTGGCATTAATAAGGGGCATTCTCTAGAAAAAGTAGTGATCACAAATTGCCTTCTAAGAATGGGTAGTCTAGTTAATCCTATAACTTCTGCTTGCTGAGTAGGAAATGCAAGTTTTGAGGCAGAGCTGAATTGCTCAAGATGGCAGAGAAGAGAAGGTAGCTGCAATGTTCAGTAGCATGCATTTGGCCTATAAGTTCAGCCTCCCTTTTAAATACAAGATACTTTAAAAAATATTTAATGGCTTGAAGCATCACCCAAGTTACCAGGCTTCCAAGTTACCTATGTCAGGTACTACCACAAAGGTAGTATTATGTGAAAAATAGAAAGAGAGACTAATGGCATCTTCCTAGACAACATATTTCTCAGGATCCCAGGATGTCTCTTTCTGACATGTCTTTTTCTTTGTTTGTTTGCTTTGGCTGCATGGCTTGAGAATCTCAGCTACCTGACCAAAGATTGAACACCTGGGCCCTCAGGCCCTCAGCAGCGAAAGCATGAAGTCCTAACCACTGGACCACTAGGTAATTCCCATCTGTTTCTTTCCGTATGTAGATAGAATCCTGTTCTTTTTCTTATCAGCTAATTTCCCCAGTGGTCTTCACTAATAAGACTATAGTAGGTTGTTTACCTTTGTAGCAGTTTTACTTGAGTCCTTGTATTCTCAAGGAGTCCCATTGTCCACCTGCAAGGAGGAACTGCACTGATATTAACTGCCACTATGGGGCAGCAAGAAGCTATTTCCTCTATAAACTCAGAGCATCACTGGATTTCACAAGCCTAGGACGGAACATTTTCATTTGATACCTATTTATAATTCTTTTAAAAATGCTTTCATATGGCTAATTCTTTTATAATAAGCCTACTTTTTTCTTAAAGCTGTATAAAATTTTAGAAATCTTTTTCTATCATATAGATTAAAATTTTACATATCTTATATCTTAGTTTTTAATGGCATCCATAGTATGGCTAGATAGTTTAAATCAATCATCAGTGTTGGATTCTGAGAATCATTTAAATTTTGAAAAATTTGCTCTGTCCCACATCTTAAGAGTTACATTCTGCCTATAGTCATTGAGAGTGAATATTTACTGAGCTCACATGTGACAAGCACAGTTAGAGTCTTTATATACACTGGCTTTTTTAATCTTCACAACCTTCTGAAGTAGCTTTCATTCTCAACTCTTTTTCAGATAAGATAACTAATGAGAGGCCAAAATATTTCAAAAGTCACAAAGCCAATAAAGAAATGCTCCATTTTACAATCAAGAAGTGTTGTCTGGCTCTAAAACTCACTCTCTGAACCAAGACTCTTGTTCATAAGCTGTAAACAGGCCTTTAATAAGAATATAAGCTAACAACTAAAGTATAATAAACACCACTGTTGCACCATAGAAACCTATGAACATTTTGATCACATGATAGGTCTACAAAAATCACAGGTTCTGAGACCCGTCACTGAAATATAGAGTGAACTAAGAAAGAGAGGGAAGGAAAAACTACTTTGAAAGGGTTAAGAATTCCAGAAGGCTGTAATAGCAGGTTTGCAATCAAGGGCCACCATAAGAAACAGCAGGAGAGGGAGGGGGAGGCAGTCTTGGTCATGCTGTGAGTGCACAAGTCTTCAGTTTAGAATTGTGTCAAACCAC
The DNA here is from genome assembly GCF_014754425.2 of Oryx dammah. Classification (NCBI taxonomy): domain Eukaryota; kingdom Metazoa; phylum Chordata; class Mammalia; order Artiodactyla; family Bovidae; genus Oryx; species Oryx dammah. The sequence goes on along the minus strand of NW_024070189.1, from coordinate 84,302,145 downwards.
CCAGGAGCACAAGAGAAAGCTGTGTTTAAGGTTCATTCCATTTCAGAATGGACATGGTATGTTTTTTCTCTGAAGCCAGCAAACTGAAGATTAACTTAGCGCACTTGATTCAATAGTATCCATTTGAAAAACTGGACTGGGTTTTTGCTAACAAGGTTACTCAGGATAAGCCTATTTTTCCATCATAATATAAAATAAAAATTACCCATACTATTTAGCAGCAAAAAGCTTTTGAACCCACCTCCCAAGTAAAACCACAACATTCTTCACTTCTGCTCTCTGGTAGGTCAATCAATCTGGACATTTAAGAAAACGATGAAGAAGAAATGGTTGTTTAAATATGTTGCTTTCATGTTCTACTGCCTAATCCCCCTTACCCATTTGGAAGAGAGATTCATTTAGGCCATCTATGCTTTTTCATTCACCTCTATGGGTATAACTTGGTTTTCTGAGGTACAAAACAAAATCTTTCAGAAGCATCATGCAATTAATTATATTTTTCCAAGCAGGAAAGCGAAATCTTGAGGTTTGGAAGGGCTAAGTGAAAATGACATTGGCAATAATTTCTATGGCAAATTGATCCAATCTGAAAATGGGTACTTTATTTTTGCATACACTACATCCTTTAACCACCCTTTCTGAATTCTCATTAATTCATGGAAATCAATGAAATCCAGGTTTTTCAGGATGAAGCATCAGAAATACTACTCAAGTGTTTAAGCTGATTGAAATGACACTGATTTTTAATAGTTCTGTTCTTCTGAAGAATCTCTTCTATTAACAGGAACAACCTGAGTCTGAGAAAATGTAGACGGCTCCCTTTTTCTCCAAGAAATTCAGCCTTCACTTTAAAAGCTACAACGTGGCACAGTGGTTTCCACAGAGGGTCAGCCCAAAAGAGAAATCAGAGTCCTCTCCAAAGTCAGACTCAGCTGCTATGAGAGGAGCAGGAGAGCATCTGTTGAATCTATTGATTCAATAGAATCAATAATTTTTGTTTTTAAAGCAGCTAGATGATAGCACCAGCTCCCCTCTTTCTATCTGATATTAGTATTTCTATTTAATACAAAGATACTCATTAAATGACTTAAGAAGAAATTAACTTTTATAAACATATTTTCTAAATAACTTTTCCATCATGATGACCTGGAGCCTTTTTACAGATTTGTTTCAATGAACTCTACTTTGCATTCATCTGCTTATGAAAGTATTAATTCTCTTACTCATTCTGAATGTTGAATGGATCCAATAGTTCCCTAATTTCTCTCAGTCAAAGCTGGTTCTCTATAAGCCACAATGTTCAGACTATCCCTATCTCCCCACAGATATTTTTCATGAGCACTCTGATTGTTTTCACAAAGGGAATCACTAGCTTGTTCCCTCAATTTGGATGAAAGACATTTATTTTATGACTGTGCTTGTAAAGAATCCAAATCTCTATTCTTTCTGATTAAATGTGTTCACTTATTTGCTAAATATTTTCAATCTTGGTGTGATTTTGCTCAAAGGGAAATCATGGAATTTCTAAAAATGATCAATGGTATTAAGGAAAGACTCCCAGATATTCTCTCATTTGAGATAAAAACAAAACTGCAAACCCAAATCCTTTGAAATAAAAGAATAGTTCTATTGTGTTAATTGTAAACATGCAATAAAGTTCCAAAATAAATCAACAGTCAATGGTTCAACCACAAGAAAACAAAGACCAGAAAGAAAAAACATAAGAATTTAATGATTCCTGTGAAAACATCCTATGTGAAAATACTACCACCCACCATCATTTTTTTTTTTCCCTTTTGCTAACCACGGCACAGTTTTTCAAAGAATTTTTGGCATCTCCAGATGATAAATTATGTGAATTATTGTTGGATCAAAATTCCTTTGAAATAACTGCAGGTGTTCAAGATCCTGTCAGAGCAAATGTATTTTAAGTACCCTGAAGACTCTGACACTCAGCCATTTCTCAGGCCTCTTTGAGGTAGAGCTCCTGTTGGGAGTGGTTTTGTTTAAAATTGGAGACATATGGAGAGCTACACAGTGAAGACAGGGGGAAGCCTATCCAATTGGCACAGAATTAGAATCTAACTCCTGATTAAAGTCCTATTTGAGGATCTTTTCTTCTGCTATGTGTGCTCCTCTTTAGTTCTTAATCCATAGTAAAATGCTACAAGAGGGTATCTCATTGCTAGTTGGGAATGATAGCTTCTTAGCAACATAATTTGGTTGAACATAACGATGTTAATTACAATGTGTTCTGCACTGGACAAACATCTGTATTCATATGACATTTTCCTTGAGGTTTCTCTATAGAAAAATGAGCTTAAAGATTCTGCTTTCGAACTTAAGAAGTAAAACCTAGCAGATGTTTCTGCTTTTTGAAAGAAAATATGGGTGAAAGAATGAATGCTATCTTGTATTTTGAGGAAAAGGGAAGGTAATTATATATATGTGTATATATATATGTATATATATATACACACACACATATATTTATTTTATATATATAAAATAAACCATAAGGAATGTTATAAGCATATTACATCTTATTAAATTTTTACATAATAGAAGATAATTATTATTGTTCATGTTTATTTATAAGAAAATTGAGGGTCAAAAAGTCAGTTGTTCAATGTCACACAAATAACAAGTGACAAGAGAATTTTCCAGCTTTGTTCATTCATACTCACAGCCGTTCTCTTTCTATTTTACTCATATTTCCACAGGATCAACTTTAGGCTTTATAGTTTACAGTTTACTATCTCAACTGTATTTAGGTTAAACCATAATTGCTAGGATTCAACTATTCTTGACCAGCAAATATGTTAATTCCATATAAATCCAAAGCAATTTTTGTTTTCTATGTCCTTTCCAGATTTCTTCATTGTTTTTCTTATTCTTTTCATTTATTCTGTCGTACTTCTAACTTTTTAAGTTTTAATATGTAGTTGATTATTTTTTCTGTTCTTTTTCTATTATATACATGATTTATAAATTACAAGAACTTTGGCAATATTCCATTAATTGTGATAGAGGAGTTCCATTATCACTTAGGTCCAAATATATGTTCCAAATATTTTCTATTTTTGATTCCTCAATTTATGTTATTGAAAACTATGTTTTGAATTAATCAAATGTATTTAGGTAAATTTGTGGGTTTCTAAAATTGTGCTGTGGTCAAATGTGGCCTTTGCAATACCACTTTCTTAATATCTTAAGATTTGCTTTATTAACCGAACCAACAGTTAATTTTTGTAAACATTCAATGTGTATTAGAGAAGAATGTATGCATTCAAATTATTAGATGCAGGGTCCCATTGTTGATTATATTGCTAAAATTATCCACAACCATACTGATTTTGTCTGCTTGATACTTAAAATACTGAGAGACAAGTGTTATTATTAAAATATCCCATTCTGATGAGAAAAAGAGAGCAACTGAGGTTTAAGAAATCAATTCACATGCAACTGTGTGGACAGTAAGTTCAAAATCTGTAGGGCAGGAAAGAAATTCAAGAGTTGATCTTGTGTCTTTGAGCCCAAATTTCACAGGGAAGTAGGCTGGAAATCCACTTAAAGTTTCTATATTGTAGTCTTGAGAATTGCTTTTCTTCCAAAAACTTTAGGTTTGCTCTTAAACCCTTCAACTGATTGAAAGAGGTGCAGAGCAATCATTTACTTACACAATTCAAATATAACTATTCTACATTGTATATGAGATAATTTCAATGTTAGAAGTTCTTGTGTGAATGTTCTGCTTTGCTTTATTCTATTCTATTTTTAGTTACTCTTCTTTTTGTGCTTTATAATTGTGGATTGTGAACTCATGTTCAAATGTCTAGGTTTTTCATTTGGAAATCACGGTAGGTCTGAGTTAAGGAGTTTTCTTTCTTCTGTGAGGTGCCCTTAGGCACTACCTTATTACTCTGGGATAACGGATTAAATTTCTTGATTTGTAGTTTCACTTAACTACTAAATAGAAATATCTCGAACCCAAGATCTACATGAGAACATATCTATCTTTTAAAAGTAGCACAAGAAAATTTTTATTATTTTCTGCCCAGAGTCCAGGTTGAGATACAAGATTGTTTTCACTGTCTCCCTTTGCTACCATGGATACTTTTCCCTAGTCTTCCTTTTCACAAACAGTGTGGCCTTCCAGTGGTCTTGACTTACATAGGAGTATAAATTCAAACTTCTTACTTTACATAACTCAAGGCAATATCTCCTATGATTAACAGAATCCAGGAATCTCAGCAGGATCAGCTACATAATTTGTGCAGCCCTTCACAAAGTGAAAATATGGGGATTCTTGTTCCAAAAGTAGAATAAAAGGTACCATTAAATTACTAAAATATGAAATATTTCCCTTTCTTTCAGAATCTCTCTTTTGTCAGATCACTGTGATTTTTGTTTGCTATTTAGTATCACACATTTGCTATTCATTTGCTATTTAGTATCAAGCATGGGAATACTCACTGGGTGAATGTAGATGCTCACAGTCATCTCAGAGTCTGCCCTATGGTTTGGCACATACAGCCAACATACTGCTGGGTTTCTCCTGCCAGCCAGGGTTGGAAGAGTCGGTGCCCACTTCCCACCTTATACCTCATCAACCCATAAGAGATGAGCAACATCTGTGGGAATGCAACCTCTGTGCTAGAACACACAAGGATCAAGGATGGGTGAGTGGTTCACTCCTACTGAGTCATTCATTGAAACCCCACTGCCAGGTCAGGGTATCGACACCCATGGCCATGTCCTCCCAAGTCCCAGTCTTCTCTCATGTCCACACCCAGGCCCCCACTGTGCACAGAGGCAATGATGGTTGCTGAAGTGGATAGGAAAGGGAGGCTGAATGAGGCCCAGAGTGCCTTGCAGTGGATTGCAGCAGGCAGTCACTGAGTGGGGGTTGAAAGGGGGATGCCAAGTGAGGTCAGGGTCCTAGAAGTGGGGGGCTGGGCAGCAGAGAACCTGTCCAGGTGATCAGGCAGGTGGTGAGAGGCAGGTCAATCCTTGAGTTAAGACTCTGGGGCCCTGCTACTTGTTCTAATGTCCCATCAAACTTCACTTATAAACCACAAATTCCAAGATAAAATTACTAAGAATTTCAAGAGGGCGACTGCTGCTGCTGCTGCTGCTAAGTTGCTTCAGTCATGTCCGACTCTGTGCAACCCCACAGACAGCAGCCTACCAGGCTCCGCCGTCCCTGGGATTCTCCAGGCAAGAACACTGAAGCATAACAGTACTGACTGTACACCACCCTGACTCTCAGCTACTAAGACTGGCAAAATCCTTCCGAACAGCTAAAGTAGTAGTCACTGGAGCTCAGAAAACTGTATGGTGAGAGACACTTGACAGAAGCTGAGGGCTTTAGAATAGAGACACAGCCCGAATAGAATAGGGACATAGACACATATGCAGGGAAGTTCCAAGGAAATAAATACCTTGATCTCACTTTCTTCTTCTCACTCTGATTGTCTATTTATATCTTTCATTAGACAAACCCAAGGGATCTCAAGGATATAGTATATAAAGGTCAACATTTTGAGGCACAGGACATGATAGAGAATGAACAGTGCTTCCAGGGAAGCACAGTTGCCGATTTTGTACTAATGAGCTTCCTTATACTATGGGTGTTTCTCTCTCTTTTTCCCCTTTCCCTCACTCTCTTCCCCTTCCTCGCCCCCCACCTGTTGCCAGCTGGTGAGTGTGTATATGTGTGTGTGTGTTTAGGAGTATGCAGTTCCTGGGAAAATGAATGGATTTGCTAAACTCGAGACTTTGCCATAGTCCCTCATGGTAACAATCAGTGAGGTTGATTAGCAACTGCTGTGTTTAAATAGGGCTTAAACTCTCTTGTTGCCACAGCCTTCAAATTGCTCATTATTTATGTTAGCAGCCTGGCCTGATAGATTTAGGGTTACTGTTAGGGAATTTATTCAGAAAGTCTTATTATAACTCAGAAGGAAAGAGAAGAGCTTGATAAAGAGGAAAAGTTATGTTCAAGACTAATTTTGAAGGTAAAATTACAAGACAGCAACCAATTAAATTTGGAAGGTGAGTAAAAGGACAGGATTAGCATAAATTCTAGATTTATGGCATATGTACTAGTATATATTGTGGGTCTAGAATACCATAACAAGAACTAATTTGGAGAAATATGTTTCAGATACATGGAATGTGAGGTTTTTGTGTGCCATCAACCTAAAAACACTATGTATCGTTTCTTCTCATCTGACCTCTGTTTTTGAAGTTACTGGTTTTGTAGGGATTCATTCCTCAAATCATTCCACTTAAAAGACTTTTTAGCTAAACACAGATGCTCTTTTCCCCAAAATTTCAAGAACCAAGTAAAATTTTTCACTTTCCCTTTATTTCCATGTTCATGTAAATAGTCATTTATAGTTTTCATCTGGATAGAAATGATTCCTCTCTACCCCTAGAAAAGTAAACATTATATTAACATAAACATATATTAACCATGAACATGAAATGCTTAACTAATAATGAAATGTAAACTTAAACAGTTCTTAATAAAAGTATGTAATAAAAACATAATTCAAAATGCCATTAGACTAGCCTGTCAACAGTCACAAAGCACATATATTTCAAAATTTAGACACTTAAGATATTATTTTTTATGTATACACAGCCAATTCTTCTCAGTAATGAATAAAAATTCAAGATAAACACTAACTGAAGCATAAAACATTTGGAATTGATTTGAATTTTTTGCCCAGCTCTTATAGGAGGCTCTCACAATTCTCTATAGAAATTCTGATCCATGAGCTATGTAAATTAGTCCTTCAACCGAGGTTTACAGTAGAGGAATATACTCTGGAGACTGGGTTGTCGTCAAGGATAGAAATTCTATTCCAGACTATTTACTGAAAAAGCATATAAATTTTTTTATTAATATGTATATTTTCCCCAGAGAAAATAAAATACTTCTTTCATTCATACTTATCAGTTCCCTGTAGACAATAAAGAGACTGCTCTATCTGTATTTGAGGAAACTGAGTTTAAAAGAGTTGATTGTGGACTTCCTTGATGTTTCAGTGTTAAAGAATCTGGGAAGATCTCACATGCTGTGGAGCAACTAAGCCCATGCGCCAGACCTACTGAGCCTGTGCTCTAGAGCCGGGAAATCCACATGCCACAGTTACTGAAGCCCACAACCCCTAGAGCCTGTGCTCTGCAGCAAGAGAAGCTACTGTAATGAAAAGCCCATGCACTACAACTGGAGAGTAGCCTCCACTCACTGCAACAAGAGAAAGCCCACGCGCAGCAATGAAGACCCAGCGCAGCCAAGAATAAATACATTAACATAACATACATTGATTCTCTTGGTACACTTTCTCTATATTCTGGAAAATTTTTATTTATAAATACCCAGGAATATCCTTATGTGGAATTATATATCTGATAAAAATTAAAGTTTAATAGAAGTTACTATACATAAAAAAAAAAACAATCTACTACCTTCAATATCTAGAAAACATCGTTCACTACGAATTTTTTCCTTTTATTTTCTTTATAGGATCTTTAGAAGAGTTGAAGTTCTTTAATTTTGTTGATGAACAATTTATCAATATTATTCTTGTGTGGTTTATGTTTTGGTTTCACTTTAAGAAAACTTTGCATAACCTTAGCCATGAATATTTTCCTATGTTTTCCTTTTTAAAGTTCTATAGCTTTTACATTGTTCTAGTTGTCTATTACTGCATAACAAAACATACCACAATTTAGTGGCTTTGAACAATATTCATTTAGCTCATGAAACTACAATATGAGCCAAGACTGGTGAGAAGCACTTATATCTGCTCTCCTCAGTGTCAGCTGGGGCAGCTTGAAGGCCAGAAGTGAAAATCGTCTGAAGGCTTGTTCACTCACATACCTGGTGGTTTATATTATCTGTCAGTTGGGATCATAGCTGAGGTTATTCACCAGAACAGCTACATGTGGCCTGGACTTCCTCACAGTATGGTGGCTGAGTTCAAACAGCATCATGAACAACATCAAGAACAAAGACATCCAGAAAGATGTCACACTTCTTATGACGTTGACTCCAAAGTCAGGTAGTCACCTACATTCTCTTCTTAAAGTAAGTTGTTAAGGCTGCTGCTGCTGCTGCTGCTAAGTTGCTTCAGTCGTGTCCGACTCTGTATGACCCCATAGACGGCAGCCCACCAGGCTCCCCCATCCCTGGGATTCTCCAGGCAAGAACACTGGAGTGGGTTGCCATTTCCTTCTCCAATGCATGAAACTGAAAAGTGAAAGTGAAGTCGCTCAGTCGTGTCTGACTCTTTGCAACCCCATGGACTGCAGCCTACCAGGCTCCTCCGTCCATGGGATTTTCCAGGCAAGAGTACTGGAGTGGGGTGCCATCGCCTTCTCCAGTTGCTAAGGCTAGTCAAATTCAAAGCTGGCCTATATTTAAGAAGATTTAGCATTTTGAAGCGAAGAAGGCAATGGCACCCCACTCCAGTACTCTTGCCTGGAAAATCCCATGGATGGAGGAGCCTGGTAGGCTGCAGTCCAGGGGGTTGTGAAGAGTCGGACACGACTGAGCGACTTTACTTTCACTTTTCACTTTCATGCATTGGAGAGGAAAATGGCAACCCACTCCAGTGTTCTTGCCTGGAGAATCCCAGGGATGGGGGAGCTTGGTGGGCTGCCATGTATGGGGGTGCACAGAGTTAGACACGACTGAACGACTCTTAGCAGCAGCAGCAGCATTTTGAAGGGACATTAACTTCACAGATATGTTTAAAACCACTATATACTTTTAAGAATAGATTCATTCTGAGTTATTTTTGAGTATGGAATGAAGTAAGGCATTGTTGTTGTTGTTTAGTAGCTAAATCATGTCCCAACTCTTTGCCACTCCATGGACTTCAGTACTCCAGGATCCTCTGTCCTCCATTATCTCCTGGAGTTTTCCCAAATTCAAGTTCCATTGAGTTGGTGATGGTATCTGAACATCTCACCCTCTGTCTCCTCCTTCTGCTTCTCTCCTTAATTTTCCCAACATCAGGGTCTTTTTCAGTGAGTCAGCACCTCGCATCAGGTGGCAAAAGTATTGGAGCTTCACTTCAGCATCAGTCCTTCCAAAGAATATTCAGGACTGATTTCCTTTAGGATTGACTCGTTTGATCTCCTTGCTGTCCAAGGGACTGTAAAGAGTCTTCTCCAGCAACAAAATTCAAAAACAATCAAATTAAGGCTTACAGTTAATTATTCTTCTAAAATGGAAATTCAGTTCATCATTAATTGAGAGGACCTTTCCCCCCCTTTGAATTACATTGGAATCTTATACAAAAATAGAAGAAGCACATATGGGCAGATCCCTTTCTGAAATTACTCATCTATTCTATTGATCTATATGACTATTCTAATACTAATACCACTCTTCCTCAATAACTTCAGTTTTATAATGTCTTGAAATCAGTCCTCCAATTTTGTCCTTAATTTTCAAAATTATTTTGGTTAATCTAGTCCTTTTACATTTTCACATAAATGATAGAATCAGATTGTCAATTTCTAACAAAAATATTCTACTAGAATGTTGATCTATCAGCAAATTTGGAAAACTTGGCAGTGGCCACAGGACTAGGAAAGGTCAGTTTTCATTCCAGTCCCAAAGAAGGGCAAAGCCAAAGACTGTTCAAACTACCGTACAACTGTGCTCATTTCACATGCTAGCAAGGTTATGTTCAAAGTTCTTCAAGCTAGGATTCAGCAGTATGTAAACTGAAAACTTGCAAATGTACAAGCTGGGTTTAGAAAATGCAGAGGGACCAGAGATCAAATTGCCAACATCCATTAGACACAGAGAAAACAAGAGAATGCCAGAAAAAATATCTACTTCTGCTTCATTGACTATGCTAAAGTTTTTGATTGTGTGGAAAATTCTTAAGGAGACGGGAATACCAGACCATCTCCTAAGAAACTTGTATGCAGGTCAAGAAGCAACAGGTATAAACAGACATGAAACAATAGACTGGCACAAAATTTGGAAAGGAGTATATCAAAGCTGCTTATCTAACTTCTATGCAAAGTACATCATGTGAAATGCTAGGCTAGATGAATCACAAGCTAGAATGAAGATTGCTAGGAGAAATAGCAACAACCTTAGATATGAAGATGATACCATTCTAATGGCCAAAAGTGGAGAGGAACTAAAGAGCGTCTTGGTGAGGGTGAAAGAGAGTGAAAAAGTTGGCTTGAAACTCAATATTAAAAAAACTAAAATCATGGTATCCAGTCCCATCATTTCAGGGCAAATAGAAAGGGGAAAGTGGAAGCAGTGACAGATTTTATTTTGGGGGGGCTCCAAAATCATGCAGAAAGTAACTGCAGCCATGAAATTAAATGATGCTTAGTCTTTAGAAGGAAAGCTATGACAAACCTAGACAGCATATTAAAAAGCAGAGACATCACTTTACTGACAAAAGTTTGTATAGTCAAGTGAAGTGAAGTGAGGTGAAGTCCACTCAGTTGTGTCCAACTCTTTGCAACCCCATGGACTGTAGCCTACCAGGCTCCTCCATCCGTGAGATTCTCCAGGCAAGAATACTGGAAGCAGGTTGCCATTTCCTTCTCCAGGGGATCTTCCTGAACCAGGGATCGAACCCGGGTCTCCCGCATTGCGGGCAGATGCTTTAACCTCTGAGCCACCAGGGAAAGCTATGGTTCTTCCAGTAGTCATGTACAGATGTGAGAGCTTGGACCATAAAGAAGGCTGAGCACTAAAAAATTGATGCTCTCAAATTGTGGTGCTGAAGAAACTCTTGAGAATCTCTTGCACAGCAAGGAGATCAAACCAGTCCATCCAAAAGGAAATTAAATCTGAATATTCATTGGAAGGACTTCTGCTGAAGCTGAAGCTCCAATACTTTGGCCACCTGATCCAAAGAGCAAACTCATTAGAAAAGAACCTGATGCTGGAAAAGACAGAAGGCAAAAGAGAAGAGGGCATCAGAGAATGGGATGGTCAGATAGCATCACTGACTCAATGCACATGAATCTGAGCAAACTCTGAGAAATAATGGAGGACAGAGGAGCCTGTTATACTGCAGTCTTTTGGGTGGCAAAGAGTCAGATGAGACTTAGGGACTGAGCAGCAACACATGAAATCTATAGATCAATTTAAAGAAAACATTTTATCAACTGAATCTTCCAATTCATGAACATGGTATATTGCTACATGTATTTCAGCTCAGTTCAGTTCAGTCGCTCAGTCGTGTCTGACTCTTTGCGACCCCACGAACCGCAGCATGACAGGCCTCCCTGTCCATCACCAACTACCAGAGTTTGCCCAAACTCACGTCCATTGAGTCGGTGATGCCATCCAACTATCTCATCCTCTGTCATCCCGTTCTCCTCCTGCTCTCAATCTTTCCCAGCATCAGTGTCTTTTTAAATTAGTCAGGTGGCAAAAGTATTGGAGTTTCAGCTTCAACATCAGTCCTTCCAATGAACACCCAGGACTGATCTCCTTTAGAATGGACTGGTTTGATCTCCTTGCAGTCCAAGGAACTCTCAAGAGTCTTCTCCAACACCACAGTTCAAAAGCATCAATTCGTCGGTGCTCAGCTTTCTTCACAGTCCAACTCTCACATCTATACATGACTACTGGAAAAACCATAGCCTTGACTAGACGGACCTTTGTTGACAAAATAATGTCTCTGCTTTTTAACATGCTGTCTAGGTTGGTCATAACTTTCCTTCCAAAGAGTAAGCGTCTTTTAATTTCATGGCTGCAATCACCATCTGCAATGATTTTGGAGCCCCCCCAAAATAAAGTCAGCCACTGTTTTCACTGTTTCCCATCTATTTGCCATGAAGTGATGGGATGCCATAATCTTAGTTTTCTGAATGTTGACCTTTAAGCCAACTTTTTCACTCTCCTCTTTCATCAAGAGGCTTTTTAGTTCCTCTTCACTTTCCGCCATAAGGGTGGTGTCATCTGCATTTCTGAGGTTATTGATATTTCTCCAGGCAATCTTGATTCCAGCTTGTGCTTCTTCCAGCCCAGTGTTTCTCATGATGTACTCTGCATATAAGTTAAATAAGCAGGGTGACAATATACAGCCTTGACAGACTCCCTATTTGGAAGCAGTCTGTTGTTCCATGTCCAGTTCTGTTGCTTCCTGACCTGCATACAGGTTTCTCAAGAGGCAGGTTAGGTGGTCTGGTATTCCCATCTCTTTCAGAATTTTCCACAGTTTATTGTGATCCACACAGTCAAAGGCTTTGGCATAGTCAATAAAGCAGAAATAGATGTTTTTCTGGAACTTTCTTGCTTTTTCGATGATCCAGCAGATGTTGGCAATTTGATCTCTGGTTCCTCTGCCTTTTCGAAAACCGGCTTGAACATCTGGAAGTTCACGGTTCATGTACTGCTGAAGCCTGGCTTGGAGAATTTTGAGCGTTACTTTGCTAGCGTGTGAGATGAGTGCAATTGTGTGGTAGTTTGAGCATTCTTTGGCATTGGCTTTCTTTGGGATTGGAATGAAAACTGACCTTTTCCAGTCCTGTGGTCACTGCTGAGTTTTCCAAATTTGCTGGCATATTGAGTGCAGCACTTTTATAGCATCATCTTTTAAGATTTGAAATAGCTCAACTGGAATTCCATCACCTCCACTAGCTTTGTTCATAGTGATGCTTCCTAAGACCCACACGTATTTAGGTGTCAAAAAGTTCTCTAAGGGTTTTTTTTTTTTTTTTTGGCATATTCTCCATTGTGCAGGTTTGCACATATGCTATTATGTTTTTCCCTAAATATTTTATAGTTTACATTTTTTTAAGTTTTTATTTCTGTTTTTTCATTGCTAGTATATGGGAATATGCTGATTTGTTTGCAATTTGAGCTTATATTCTACAACTCTGCCAAATGCACTGAATAGTTATAGTAGCTCTTTTTTTTTCTTGGTAGATTCCTCTGGGTTATCTATGTAATCTTCCCTCCCAATCTGTATGCCTGTTACTTATTTGTCCTACTTTAATTACATTTGCTAGAATCTATAGTACAACATGAGCTGATGTCTTGAGAACAAATCTACTTGCCATTTCCTGATCTTACGGAAAAACTTTCAGTTTTTTACTAAAATATGTGATGTTAGCTTAAGTTTTTCTTAGATGAGATAGATGAGGAAGTTCCTTTTATGACAGAAAAGGATATAAGCTTTTGATATAAAGAGCTTTTATAAATCCAAATGACAAATACGAATAACTCAATAGAAACAAAATAAAGCATATGAGGAGACATTTCACAGAAAGAAATGCAAATGGCCAATATATATTAAAAACTGTTTTCACAAGCGTAAATTTTAAAAATTAAAATGAGATACACCTTCTACCTATTAGCCTGGTAGATTTAAATATATAGATATAGATATACATTAAGAAAATCTGTATATATTTAAGGAATACATATGATTTGATATTCAGTAAAATCATTACTATGGTCAAGCTAATTAACATATCATCTCACATACTTAAAGGAACGTCCTTTGTATCCTCAGTCTGCTCAGAGATTTTAATGTGAATGAGTATTGAATTTTGTCAAATACATTTCCAAGTAGAATTTATTGATATGGTCATGACTTTTTGCTTAATGTTCTTAATATGATGAATTATATTGATTGAAAGCTAAATTAATCTGGGGTTCCTGGAATACATTCTACATGACCATTATATTAATATATTGTTCTTTTTATATATTATCTGGTATACTTTGTTTTCATTAAGCATATTTATACCTAAGTTCAGGAGAGATATTTGTCTACTGTTTTCTGTTCTTTTAATAATACCTAGTTTTGGACACAGAGTAATGTTGAACTCGTAAAATGAGTTGGGAAGTACTCCCAACTTCTTTACTGCTTCACACAGTCCTAATAGGATTGGTACAGTTTCTTTTTAAATATTTGGTAGAATTAACTAGTGAAGTCGTCTTTCCTAGAGTTATGTGTGTACATGCTGGAAAATTTTGAGTTATGAATTCTATATTTTAGATAAATACCAAAATGTTTAGATTTCCTATTTCTCTTATATTAGTTTTTGTAATTGGATTAATTTAAGAATTTTTTTTCCATTTCATTTAAATTGCTCCATTTGTTGTATAAAGTTGTGTATGGTACTGCTGCATTTTTTCATTTTGTAATGTAAGATACATCTTGATGTCTTTTTCATGTATGATACTGGTAATTTGTGTCTTCTCTCTCTTTCTTGTTCAGTCTAGCAGTTTATCACCTTCACCGATTTTTTATCAAAGAACCAGCTTTGAGTTTCATTTAATTTCTCTATTTTTCTCGATTTCTACCTGACCTTGCTCCAAAGCTCAAAAGTTTTAGGTAGGAATAGAGTGAAAGAGTAGTGAAAGAGGACAAACAGTTGCAATGTGTATTCAAAGGAAGATAAAAAAATGATAAACCAAGGCTAAGAAAGTTTTTCCGGTACTTACTTTACCTCCCTAATACATCTTTTGTGTTCCTGTCCTTATAATTGTGCTACTAGGAAGAAGACACAAATTATCATGTTGTATATTAAAAGTAGTAGGTAGGTAGAACCAATGTATTTTTCAACTAATAAGTGTATACTCTTGGTATATATAAATTAAAAGTTGGTTTAAGATAGTCATTAAAAAGATATCCAAATATTTAAAGTATACAATCATAGTTTCTGTAATGACAATGAGTATTCTGCTAGCTTTGAATTGTGATTATAGAGGAAGATTATTGTTTTTAAAAATACACGTTTCACAATTTGGGGGTAAACAGTAATCTGAAAAGAAGCATCACATTATCATATGAAATATCTGAATTTCTTTGGTTCTGAGGATATCTTCTGAAAATAGCCTAAAGCTATACCTGTAACGCAGAAGGCAATGGCACCCCACTCCAGTACTCTTGCCTGGAAAATCCCATGGACGGAGGAACCTGGTAGGCTGTAGTCCATGGGGTCCCTAAGAGTCGGACACGACTGAGCAACTTCACTTTCACTTAATTTACTTTTGATCTAATTTTCCCTCTTTTTGTGCTTTTTAAGGTAGAAGTCTAGATGATAGATTTTAGATATATCTCCTTTGCTAAGTATTTAAAACTACATTTTTTCTAACTACTTTAATGCAATCCATAAATTTTCATGTTGCATTTTTATTTTCATTCAGTTCAAAATACTTTTTAATTTCCTTTGTAACTTCTTCTTTGCTCAAAAGCTTAAAGGTGTGTTGTTTATTTTTCAAATATTTGAGAATTTTCCAAATTTTTTTGTTATTGATTTCTAACAATTCTGCAATGATCAGAGAATATTCTCTTTGTGATTTCAATCCTTCTAAATTTGTTGAGATTTGTTTCATAATGCATCACATTGACTATCTTGATGAATGGTCAGTGTGTACGTGAAAATAACGTGTGGTCTACTGTTATTCAGTGAGTTGTTTTATAAATGTCAGTGTCTAGGTCAAGTTGGGTGAAGTCTTCTACACACAAATTTTTCATCTATTATATTAATTAATAAGAAAGACTTTAAATTTCCAACTAAAATAATGTGTTTACCTATTTCTGCTTACAGTTCTATCCATTTTTGCATATCAAATATTGAACTCTTTTAGATGCATAAATATTGGGGATTTTTATATCCTCTTGATGAATTTACTCCTTTATTATTACAATATGATCTTCTTTATTTAAAAAAAAAAGTCTTCATAATTTAGGTGGTTTAGAATAATGTGTGAAGGCAGAAGAGGCAAATATAAATGAAAAAAGGCAAACGTTAGCAATAGAATCCTGAAGAACACCAACATTTAAGGAGTTGGCCAAAGAAAAGCAGTCCGTGACAAGAGACTAAAATGGAAGAAAGATCAAACTTGAAGATGTGCCATGAAAAAGTATTGGTACAGAAAATAAAAAAGAGAGGGAGAGAATTGTAAGGAAAGTATGTTTAATAGTATCAAAATTTTCTAAGCCACTAGTTAAGATTCAGTCTAAAAATTGACAGTAGAAGACAGCTCTGAGGAGGTAATGAATAACCCTAGCCATGAGCACTGCAGTGATGAGTCAGATTCATAATGGATAATAAAGGAAGGGGAAAGGGCTTGAAGACTTATTAAGGCAAGTGTCATATGATGGGAAAGATTAAATCATGCTTATGTACTGACATAAAAAGCATCTGAAGGTACAGAAGAAAGTGGGGATCATGATTATAGTGAGAAGGGATTAAGTCTTGTAGGTATAAGTTGACTGGAACAAGAAATATAACGCCAGTGTTAATTTACATAAATCATAAAATAGCATATTATCACCCCTAAACATCAATTATAATAATCTGTATATAACCTAACTTTATTTTCTCCCTAATTGTCATTACTAAATAAATAGTAACTACTTTTGATACATCTGGCTTAGAAACACTCGTGATTTATCCATTATTTTCCCTTGGTTTCATCAGTTTTCTCTGTGCAATGCTATGCCTCTCTAAACAAGTTTTCCCCTTAAGCTAATGTATACAACATGAAGAAAATATGTCTCCCAGTAACATGCTGCATATAAATTAATGTATTTTCCATCACTTCTAATTTGGAACAAAGTTTATTTTTGGTTGACATAACCTAAATCTAAAATTTGAAGAGAACCATAACTGTAACAAATTACAAAACATTACTGGTATAAATAAGAGTAGAAACAAACCACGCATTTTTCTTAAACACGTCAACAGGTAATTTGCATTCACATTACATATTCTTTGAACAGCCTAGTGATGTACTTGATTTTTTGTTTAAGGAGTGATTCTTTGCTAGTTACTAAAATGCTGCTGTATCAGTGTTTTTCATTTTTAAGTGACAGATAAGCTGGAAAACCTGATAGAAATTATGTTCCATGATTCTAGAAGAAATGCATATACCTACATATATGTATAATTTTGCATTTGCTTTTAGAGTTAAAAAAAGCACCTTATATAGAAGAATATAAACTTTTCCCCATAATGTCAAAGGAAATACAAGAAACACAGTATAGTAGCATAGCACCATAATTCAGAAGTACGACTTTTAGTTTGGAGCTAGTTAAATTTGGATTCAAGTCTAATACTTAGTATTTAGTGGGCACTAATTAGCTGGATGCTTTTGAACTGTGTGGTTGAGAAGACTCTTGAGAGTCCCTGGACAGCAAGGAGATCAAACCAGTCAATCCTACAGGAAATCAATCCTGTATATTCATTGGAAGGACTGATGTTGAAGCTGAAGCTCCAGTAATTTGGCCACCTGATGCAAAGAACTGACTCACTGGAAAAGACCCTGATGGTGGGAAAGATTGAAGGCAAGAGGAGAAGGGGGCGACAGAGGATGAGATGGTTGGAAGGCATCACCGACTTGATGGACCCGAGTTTGAGCAAGCTCCAGGAGTTGGTGATGGACAGGGAAGCCCGGCGTGCTGCTGTCCATGGAGTCGCAAAGAGTTGGACATGACTGAGCAACTGAACTGAACTGAACTGAACTGAACTGAATTAGCTGGATGTTCTTTGCAAAGGTACTTAACAACTCTTAGATTAAGGACACTCATATGTAAAATGGGGTTGGAGTAACAGTTAAGTCAGGTAACAAGTAAAGTACATGACCAGTACTTTGAGTGATTATAGATAATCAGTATTGTTTTAAATATCAGGGAAACAAGTTAAATGTAATGTTTCTTAATGGCATAAAATTTTTTTCATTTAGATTTTGCTTTTCACATGGCTTGTATTAAGAACCAGAAACAGAAAGTTTATTTCAGGCTCCAACTTTCTAATTGCAGAGTTGAAAGGTTATAGCTTGACTGTGTTAGATATACACTGTTCATGTAGAACTCCACTCTGGGGAGTGGGGGTGGGGGGGAACTTCTAGGGATTACTCATGGTCAACAAGTGACAAGACACAATAATGTCAAGGGATACAATTAACATCTTTAGTATCTCAAGTATCCCATAGAGTAATGTGTTTTGCAAGGTTGTTTCCAGTGAATAAAAAAGTAATAAGCTGAAAAGATGTTTATATCACCAGAAAAAAGATACACACATATTTCATGAACTATATAGAATAACTTCCCAGGTAGCACTAGCGGAAAAGAACCCGCTGGCCAATGCAGGAAACGCTAAGAGACACGGGTTCAATCCCTGGGTTGAGAAGATCCTCTGGAGAAGGGCAGAGCAAGCCACTCCAGTATTCTTGCCTAGAGAATCCCATGGACAGAGGAGCCTGGTGGACTATAGTCCATGGGGTCACAGAGAGTCGGACACCACTGAAGTGACTTAGCATACACACACACATAGAATAACTGTAATATAATTTTGTCAAGTGACCTGAGTCATCCTCCCATGTTTTAATCATAAAAGCTAAAAATATATATATTTTAGATTTTAAAGTGTATTACAAGGTAATATTAGGAAGGTAATCCTGGTCACAAAGGCAATCCTTTTGGCTCATACTGATGTATTTGGCCTCTTACAGTGGTGTTCTCCCCAGAATCCCTGTAGGCTGAGGCACAGTCCCACTAAAGAGGGTGAGGCTTTAATTTTAATTTCCTAGTCTCTTCTCTGATTTCAACCAACAAAAGTTTTCTAACACTGTGTGCTGACCTTGGAACATAAGTCTAGACAGAACACTAAAAATTGCCTTTAAAAGGTGCCATGAACAGTATCCAAAATATCATCCCTTGAATAGGTTAGACAGTTTATTGTGCCAAAATCCTTCTATGTGTGGTTGTACCCAAAGCAGGTGCTTCTATGGAAAATATATCCAAGATCATTTCTGTCTCAGTTTACTTTGAGCAAGGCCAGCTTTTAATTTTAAAAGTACATGCTTAGATGTCTCTAAGATGTTTTACTGACTTAGAATCCAAGTAACTTCTCACTGAGGCTAAGGAAAGGTATCTTTCTCAAGAATCCTTATCATTTTAAATGTTTTGGGAAAACTCCACCCTTCTGAAATGGAGTTTTGTTCAGGATATGAAGATTTTAAAGACATTTGCCTCCTTGCCAACATTATTATACCACAATTTTTTATTTAAATTACAGATTTTTTTTGTCTCTTTCTCCATGAGAGGCTGGCACCAGATCATTCCCTGAGTAGAGCAGACATTCCAAAGGATGTACTGCCAGCAATAATGGAAAGCTGGACACAACTGAATGGTATAAAATGGTACCTGAGATGCTTAGAAAACTGCAAAGTTTAATACTGCACACCCAGAGCAGATGCCAATGAACACAGCTACTGATTATACATTAAAAAATATGAGTGTATCTGTTATGCTTTTAAATTCATGGCTTCTTATTTGTTTATTTTCTGCTTATGACTCTCTGGACATTAGTCTTTTAAGATGTCTTGTTTATAGGGTCAACAATTTCTGCCTAATGAGATGGGCCAAAAGACCTTTAATCACTCACAGGCTCACAAGGAAAATGACAACGTGTCCCAAATAAAAGATTGAGTGGAATTATTGCTAAAATATCTTAAATGTTCTCCAATAACATTTGCCAAGCATAATTTATAACACCAACTGGACTTTTTGTTCCCTTAGGAGTTGTACACTCATTTGAAGTAAATGTATATCATCAAAGCTTTTTGAAGTCTCAAAATGTAAAGCTGCCTTTATTGTAAAAATGTTAACAAAGAAAAACACTAAGAAGCAATTTCCTTAATTTAAACAAATGGCGTGATGCATTCACTGGACAGCCAACCCCACTGTAAATAACACTGAGACCACTGAAGGATACATGATTCAGGAGATGAAGCAAAATTATACTTTCCCAGAAAATCTGTGTTTCACAAAAGACACTTAATTGTTCGGGAAGACTTCGTCTTTGCACCTTCAAAGGTGATTTGATTATTCATTAAGCAACAGTGCCCTAAATCACAGAACTATGGTGAAGAGTAACTTTTAAACAATGACAATGTAAACATCTAAGGCCTTGAAGACAAATCTATTTAATGTAATGTCATAAGGAAAGGAGGGTACATAGGGACATACCAGGCCAAAAAAAAATTGTTAAGAAACAGTAATATGAATTGATATTATACTTTGGGAAGTTATCCTTCTTAAATGAGACTTTGAATTGGGAACAAAGACCCTGATACTAGAGGACCAACTTTAATGTAGCTGATTTAAAGCACCAGGGGTTTAAACAGTCACAATATATTATTTTCGGTAAGTACACTTCTGGAATGTTTCAGTTTGGATTAAGCATCCTGAAACATGGATTTAATTAAAGGATCCCTTCAGATAATTATGGGACTGATTTTCAAAGGCATGCTAGATGATTCAGATTCCTAGTAACATTTTGAGCTGCATCATTTAAAGCCTGGTCTGGAAGGGCTATCCTCTGAGAATTTACCATTTTCCAAGAACTAAAGAAATTTCCTGGCTGAATGTCTAGAAGTCAAAAATTGGGATTTTGAGCATCTTTATCTTAAATATTATCAAGCTTGAGCAACTTTCAGGAGTCTCTCAGGTAGGCCTCAAAAGACACAACCGGAATTTAACAGGACAAGGCAACATACGACTGTCTGTCTAAAAATCAGCTAAGAATTGTGGGACCCTTTTCAAGATTCTAAACATTGAAGAGACTCCTAAGGTCACTCAGAACACTAAAACTTCTCTGCTCAAGGAAAGATAAAAATAGTGTTCCTCAAAAGGAAGTTTGTGGACAAATCCCACCACCTTGCCCCAGCCCAGGAATGGGGAAACAACCCACTGGGGTCTGGAAAGAAAACAACACAACTTCTTACATTTACTTTTTAACTCATAAAAAACTCTTTGATGTATACATTTAGTATGCACCTAGAAGAGTAGCATATAGATGTAATGTGTAAATGAATAGATAATACATATGTTTGGAAACATGATTAATAATGTTTGTCTAAATGAAATTAAAAGACGCTTACTCCTTGGAAGAAAAGTTATGACCAACCTAGACAGCATATTCAAAAGCAGAGACATTACTTTGCCGACTAAGGTCCATCTAGTCAAGGCTATGGTTTTTCCAGTGGTCATGTATGGATGTGAGAGTTGGACTGTGAAGAAGGCTGAGCACCGAAGAATTGATGCTTTTGAACTGTGGTGTTGGAGAAGACTCTTGAGAGTCCCTTGGACTGCAAGGAGATCCAACCAGTCCATTCTGAAGGAGATCAGCCCTGGGATTTCTTTGGAAGGAATGATGCTAAAGCTGAAACTCCAGTACTTTGGCCACCTCATGCGAAGGGTTGACTCATTGGAAAAGACTCTGATGCTGGGAGGGATTGGGGGCAGGAGGAGAAGGGAACAACAGAGGATGAGATGGCTGGATGGCATCACTGACTCAATGGACATGAGTCTGAGTGAACTCGGGGAGTTGGTGATGGACAGGGAGGCCTGGCATGCTGCGATTCATGGGGTGGCAAAGAGTCGGACACGACTGAGTGACTGAACTGACTGAACTGAAATGGATATCCCAAATTCTGAGGCAGCCCCCTATTCTGGGACCTCTCAGCCATCTCTGTATGTGGAATACTGAGTCAGTGGACCTACTTCCTGCCACTCCCTAATGGCAATCTAAGGCGGTCAACTGTTCTGCTGGAGAAAAATCTGGTGGGTTGTGGATGTACTCATTCATTCAACAAATATTTACCAAACATCCATGAGATCTAGGGATGAAAGAGTGAACAAAGAATGCACACTTTTAGCTTTTATAGAGTTTATAGTCTAATAGAAAGATAAACAAGCAAGGAAGTGTGGAAAGCCAGGCAGCATCACATCCTCCGTGGCTGAGACAGAGGTATTTATTGGTGTGATTCCTTGTTATTGTTGTTGTTTAGTCACTAAGTCCAACTCTTTTGTGACCTCATAGACTGTAGCCTGCCAGGCTCCTCTGTCCATAGGATTCCCCAGGCAAGAATACTGGAATCAGTAGCCATTTGTTTCTCCAGGGGATCTTCCCCCACCCCCACCTCCCGCCCCCAGCCAGGCATTAAACCTGGATCTCCTGCATTGGCAGGTGGATTCTTTAATGCTGAGCCACCAGGGAAGCCCCACCAATGTGATATTTGTGCCAAAACTCTTGAGCTGGACCCTAATTGTGAGAAAATAATTAAATATATTAAAGGATATTTTCAAAATTCTTAATAAAATGAAAGACAAAAAGAATCTGGGGAACTGTTCTAGATTAAAGATGAATAAAGGGTATAATAAAATGTAATGTGTGATTCTTGCTAGGATCATAGATTGAAGGAAAAAACAGATATAAATAAAGCTATTGGGACAACTGAGTAATTTAAATATGGACTAATGATTAGATAATAGCAATGGACCAATATAATTTTACTTGTTCAGTTGCTAAGTCATGTCTGACACTTTTGTGACCCCACGGACTGTAGCCTTCCAGGTTCCTCTGTCCAGGGGATTTTCCTGGCAAGAATATTGGAGTTGGTAGCTATTTTCTTCTCCAGGGGATCTTCCCTACGCAGAGATTAAACCCCCATGACTAAGAGAATGATCGTGATCTTGGGAAATGCACACAGTATAAGGTATTGAATGACTCTTCTTGCAGCTTTTCTATAATCTTCAAGGTTTTCAAAGTGAAATACTGTAGCACAATAAGAGTGTATGTGTGTATGTGCATGTATATACAGAAAAATAAGGGGATAGAGAGTAATGAGAATAGAGATAAGGGTATTGTTTTATGTCTGTGATGAGAGAGATCCTAATACATTAATATTTGAGCAAAGATGAAGTAGCAGGAAGAAGCAAAGAAGCAGACCATGCAATTATCTGAGAAGCAGGAGTTCCATGCAGCATACTTGCCATACTTGAGGAACAGAAAAGATGTCAATAGGATTGAAGCAGAGTGAATGAGAGAGATGCTGTCAGAGAAGAAGCTGGAAATAAGATCACTGCTGAGCCTTACAAGACATGATGAGCACACTGGAATTTTACTCTATGAATGGGAAGAAACTGTTAGAGGTTTCTGAACTGAAATATGACACAGTCATATTTTGATTCAACTACAAACAGAATTGTTTTCTTTTTTTTAATTTATTTTAATTGGAGGCTAATTACTTTACAATATTGCGGTGGGTTTTGCCATGCATCAACATGAATCAGCCATGGTGTACATGTGTCTCCCCATCTCCCTCCCTCCCCACCCAATCTCTCTGGGTTGTCCCAGAGCACCGGCTTTGAGTGCCCTGCTTCATGCATCAAACTTGCACTGGTCATTTGTTTTACATATGGTAATGGACATGTTTCAATGTTACTCTCTTCGCCTTCTCCCACAGAGTTCAAAAGTCTGTTCTTTACATCTGAGTCTCTATTGCTGTCTGGCATATAGGGTCATCATTACCATCTTTCTAAATTCCATATATATGTGTTAATATACTGTACTGGTGTTTCTCTTTCTGACTTACTTCACTTTGTATAATAGGCTCCAGTTTCATCCACCTCATTAGAACTGACTCAAATGCATTCTTTTTATAGCTGAGTAATATTCCATTGTGTATATGTACCACAACTTCCTTGTCCATTCATCTGCTGATGGACATCTAGGTTGCTTCCATGTCCTAGCTCTTGTAAACAGTGATGCAATGAACATTGGGGTACATACGTCTCTCAGTTCTGGTTTCCCTGGTGTGTATGCCCAGCAGTAGGATTGTGGGGTCATATGGCAGTTCTATTTCCAGCTTTTTAAGGAATCTCCATGCTGTTCTCCATAATGGCCATACTAGTTTTCATTCTCACCAATAATGTAAGAGGGTTTCCTGTTCTCCACACCCTCTCCAGCATTTACTGTTTATAGACAATTTGATAGCAGCCATTCTGACCAGCGTGAGATGGTACCTCATTGTGGTTTTGATTTGCATTTCCCTGATAATGAGTGACATTGAGCATCTTTTCATGTGCTTGTTAGCCATCTGTAAGTCTTCTTTGGAGAAATGTCTGCTTAGTTCTTTAGCCCACTTTTTGATTGGGTCATTTATTTTTCTGGTATTGAGTTACATAAGCTGCTTGTATATTTTGGAGATTAATTCTTTGTCAGTTGTTTCATTTGCTGTTATTTTCTCCCATTCTGAAGGCTGACTTTTCACCTTGCTTATAGTTTCCTTCATTGTGCAAAAGCTTTTAATTTTAGTTAGGTCCCATTTGTTTATTTTTGTTTTCATTTCCATTACTCTGGGAGGTGGATCATAGAGTATCTTCCTGTGATTTATGTCAGAGAGTGTACTGCCTATGTTTTCCTCTAAGAGTTTTATAATTTCTGGTCTTATATTTAGATCTTTAATCCATTTTGAGTTTATTTTTGTATGTGGTATTAGAAAGTGTTCTAGTTTCTTTCTTTTAAAGGTGGTTGATCAGCTTTCCCAGAACCACTTGTAAAAGAGATTGTCTTTTCTCCACTGCATATTTTTGCCTCCTTTGTCAAAGATAAGGTGTCCATAGGTGTCTGGATTTATCTCTGGCCTTTCTATTTTCTTACATTGATCTATATGTCTGTCTTTCTGCCAGTACCACACTGTCTCGATGATTGTGGTTTTGTAAGTATAGTCTGAAGCCAGGCAGGTTGATTCCTTCAGTTCCATTCTTCTTTCTCAAGATTGCTTTGGCTATTAGAAGTTTTTTACATTTCCATATAAATTGTGAAATTATTGTTGTAGTCCTCTGAAAAATACCATTGGTAGCTTGATAGGGATTGTGTTTAATCTATAGATTGCTTTGGATAGTATACTCATTTTCACTATCTTGATTCTTCCAATCCATGAACATGGTATATTTTTTCCATTTGTGTCATCTTTGATTTCTATCATCAGTGTTTTATAGTTTCCTATATATAGGTCTTCTGTTTCTTTAGGTAAATTTATTCCTAAGTATTGGAATTGTTTTCTTAATTTAATTTTAGGATTGCTTATTGCCAGTATGTAGAAATACAACTGATTTTTTGCGTGTACTGATCTTGTATTCTGCAAGCTTACTGAACTAATTTATTCATTCTAGTAGTTTTTAAAATAGATTCTTTAGAATTTTTGAGGTAAAAGATTATGGTATTTGTGAATAGGGGTTTATTTCTTCCTTTTCAATCTGAATGACTTAGTTGTTTTCCTTGCTTAACTGCACCAGCTAGAATCTCCAATATAATGTTGAAATGAAGTGGTGACTGGGAACATCTCTGTATATTCCCAATCTTAGAGGGAAAGCATTCAGTGTTTCACCATTAAGTATGAAGTAGGTTTTTTATAAATTATTTTTTCTGCTTAAGGAAGTTCTCTTCTGTTTGTTGAAAGTTTTTATTATGAATGATGATTTGCTTTGTCAAATGTTTTCTTTACATCTATCATTTTTTTGGTCAACTAGAATCTATTTTAAGAGGTTAACTTTTATGGCTTTTATGGAAGGGTGGGCAAAGTAAATGGACCACAGCCTGTCTAACTCAATGAAACTATGAGCCATGCTGTGTAGGGCCACCCAAGATGGACAGGTCATGGTGGAGAGTTCTGATGAAATGTGGCCCACTGGAGAAGGGAATGGCAAACCACTTCAGTAATGTTCCCTTGAGAACCCCATGAACAACATGAAAAGGCAAAAAGATAGGACAGAGAGGCCTGGTATGCTGCAGTCCATGGGGTCACAAAGAGTCGGACAGGACTGAGTGACTGAACTGAACTGGGCAAAGTAAAACAGTAAGACCTTTTCAAAAATATTTTTATAATAATCCATGCAATAGATTGTGGTGGTTTGACTGTGGTGGTAACAGTGCAGGTGGTTGAGAAGTACATGGATTTTCTGTAAATCTTAAATATGGAGCCAATGGAATTTGCTGATGAATAGGATATGGTATATGAACAGAATAGACATCAAGAATGACTCTGGAGCTAGGGGTCTAGGGCTTTTTGGTTGTGATTTCTTGAGCAATCACAAGAATGGAAATGGAATTTCCACTTACTAAAATGAGAAGTTATTCTAAATATAATTTATTTTTAGAGCAATTTTAAGTTCATGGCAAAGCTGAGAGAACAGATAATTCTTATATGCCCATTTCCACATTTATAGCCCTCCTGACTATTAATATCTCCTCACCTGAGTGGTACATTTATTACAATAGATAAACCAACCTTGACACCACAGTCAGTAAAAGTCCTTAGTTTAAATTATGGTTCAGTCTTGGTGTTGTAGTTCTATGGGTTTTGCCAAAAGCATAGTGATGTGTATCTACCATTAAAGAGTCACACAAAATACTTTCACTGCTCCCTAAATCCTCTGAGCTCCACCTAGTCATCCATTCCACACCCCTAACCCCTGGAAACCACTGATACTTCTACTGTTTCCACAATTATTTCTTTTCTAAAATGTCATATATTTGAAATCATAGTGTATGTTGATTTTAAGAAAGGCTTCCTTCATTTAGTAATATGTATTTAAGATTACTCTATCTACCTTTTATGTTACTTTTCTAGACTTACATACTTCACTTTCTCTGTACAAATTCTAAGTCCAACCTACTTAAAGAAAACAGTGTACTTTAGATCCTTCACCTAGTAATAAAAGAAAATGGAACTTCGAAGTCAGTTATAAAAGAATAGGGAATTATATTATTTAGAAGAATAACAGCAATTTATTCTGTTATTAAGGAAATAAAAGAAATTGCCATCTGTACAAACATAAGAAACATACTCTGATAAGAAAATTTTTAATGAAGATGTAATTAATGGGCTTAAAGATGAGGTTATTGAAGTACAGGGATTTATTACTAGGAGAATAAGAGGCAATTACCATGAATAGCCTCTAGGAAATTAAAAAATAATAAATAAAGAGTCAGCAAGTAACTGTGAATGAGAAGATGCAGATGTTTCATAAAATAAAACACTGTCTTAATGTTGTTGTGATTGTACTTAAACATAACAAGTGTACACAGTGACAGATTATCTAAGATGCTAATGGAAAAAAAGGTTATCATTATGAGATTTTTATAGTAGTAAGGTTCTGCCTCAGTGTCTAACTGAAATACAGGACATGACACATGCTCAACAGATACAATCATACTAAAAATGAGACTCAAAGAAATATGAGGCTACTAGAGGTGAAGAGAGTGTGTTTTATGAAGAGCTAAAAAAAAAACTTGGATTAGAAATGAAAAACAAACCAGTTATTTTAGATATTAGTGGTTGACAGTTTTATCTTATTCATTTAGGCTATTTTGGCTAGTATTCAGGTTACTCTGTACATAACATCTAATGAGTTAATATTTGAACTTTTAAGAAAGTAACATGACAATTAAACTTTGAAAATATAAATAGAGAACATAGGTTTATTCCTGTGATAGACTTCTAAGTATATATCATTCTGAGCAGTTTAATGTATTTGATTACTGAAAACCAGCATTAATGCTGTATTGTATAAAGTTATATTCAATTAAGTTGAAACACAACTTATTCTGGGGATATAATATTAAAACACTGTTTTGTCTTCAACTATCTCTTAATTTTATTTAATGTGGCTAGATTTTCCCTGTCCTTGGATGTAACAGTCCCAAGAGAAATGTTAAAATGTCCAGAACCTTTTAATAATTAAAATTCTGAGTTTATTTTACAGTTAAGCCATCTTCTATCCTTTCTGTAGCCCTTTCTCAGCTCAAAGAAATATAACAGTAACTTCAGCTTCCTCCTGAAAAAATCTTTATCCCTCAGTCTAGTCTGCCTGCCCTCATAGGACCTTCTTTGTGTTGACTTTTATCTCCACACCTGATTCATAGATAATATTTCCTAGCCCTGAGAAAATCTGAAAGTGAGCCTTTAAATGAAGTCATTCTCCTTTGCTAACTGCCAGCATGATGCCTGGTATCACTCATTTTAGAGATTTCACAGGTAAGAGTAAGACCTCACTCTTAGAATGGTCTCATTAAATCCTCCTCTCTACATGTGAGACTTAAGAGGTAATGCAACCCCATCCCTATACGTTTGAGAGGAGAGATGGCTATTCACAGCACCCTGTGTTCTCTCCTAAGAAATTTTCTCCTTATATCTTTTCCTTAAAGACCATTTTCCCAAGCATAACATTAAGAAGTAGCAGACTCTCTTCAACAGTGGTCTGCTGAATACTCACTGTTACAAGTCAATCTCTGCCATGCCCACCCAATTCGGCTACCACCACATGGGTGGTTACCAAGAATCAATCATTCTGCTATAAAACTTTTTATCCTTGTGACTGTGAAAACAAATTTTTGTCAAATGTTATGTAAACCAATGAAAAATGAGTGCAAAAAATAATTTTTTTCTGATGTTAAGTAATTTTTGATAATGGCAAGTCACTATAAAAAGATATTGTTAATTTAGGCATAAGTGATAAAATGGAATAAGATTGAAACAAAAATGCAGAAAGATTCTGCACTCTGATTTCATCACAGCTCTCTTTAAGTTCTTGCCCCTCTTTAAAGAAACTAAACCTGGAACTTAATATGCTAGGGAGCAAAATATCCCAATTATTTAAGGAATACCTAGAAAATGTTCACTTTTCTTGCTCTGCTCTGGTTGCTCTGAGAATCAAATGGCATTCTAAAAGCACTGTTTGTGATTGGGTCATTTATTTTTCTGGAATTGAGCTGCATGAGTTGCTTGTATATTTTTGAGATTAGTTGTCAGTTGCTTCATTTGTTATTATTTTCTCCCATTCCGAAGGCTGTCTTTTCACCTTGCTTATAGTTTCCTTTGTTGTGCAGAAGCTTTTAATTTTAATTAGATACCATTTGTTTATTTTTGCTTTTATTTCCAGTATTCTGGGAGGTGGATCATAGAAGATCCTGCTGTGATTTTTTTTTTTTTTGCCTATGTTCTCCTCTAGGAGTTTTATAGTTTCTGGTCTTACATTTAGATCTTTAATCCATTTTGAGTTTATTTTTGTGTATGGTGTTAGAAAGTGTTAAGTTTCATTCTTTTACAAGTGGTTGACCAGTTTTCCCAGCACCATTTGTTAAAGAGATTGTCTTTAATCCATTGTATATTCTTGCCTCCTTTGTCGAAGATAAGGTGTCCATAGGTGTGTGGATTTATCTCTGGGCTTTCTAGACATTTCTCCAAAGAAGACATACAGATGGCTAGCAAACACATGAAAAGATGCTCAACATCACTCATTATCAGAGAAATGCAAATCAAAACCACAATGAGGTACCATTTCACACCAGTCAGAATGGCTGTGATCCAAAAGTCTACAAGCAATAAATGCTGGAGAGGGTGTGGAGAAAAGGGAACCCTCTTACACTGTTAGTGGGAATGCAAACTAGTACAGCCACTATGGAGAACAGTGTGGAGATTCCTTAAAAAACTGGAAATAGAACTGCCTTATGACCCAGCAATCCCACTGCTGGGCATACACACTGAGGAAACCAGAATTGAAAGAGACACATGTACCCCAATGTTCATCGCAGCACTGTTTATAATAGCCAGGACATGGAAACAACCTAGATGTCCATCAGCAGATGAATGGATAAGAAAGCTGTGGTACATATACACAATGGAGTATTACTCAGCCATTAAAAAGAATACATTTGAATCAGTTCTAATGAGGTGGATGAAACTGGAGCTGATTATACAGAGTGAAGTAAGCCAGAAAGAAAAACACCAATACAGTATACTAACGCATATATATGGAATTTAGAAAGATGGTAATGATAACCCTGTATGGGAGACAGCAAAAGAGACACAGATGTATAGAACAGACTTTTGGACTCTGTGGGAGAGGGAGAGGGTGGGATGATTTGGGAGAATGGCATTGAAACATGTATACTATCATGTAAGAAACAAATCATCAGTTTAGGTTTGATACAGGATACAGGATGCTTGGGGCCGGTGCACTGGGATGACCCAGAGAGATGATATGGGGAGGGTGGTGGGAGGGGGGTTCAGCATTGAGAACTCATATACACCCGTGGCAGATTCAAGTCAATGTATGGCAAAACCAATACAGTATTGTAAAGTAAAAAATATAAATAAATAAATAATAAAGAGAAAAAAAAAATTAAATTAAATTAAAATAAATAAATAAAAGCACTGTTTCCTCTTTTCTGAACCACAAGCAGACAGTGGATTTAGGCTAATATTCCTCTGCACACAACTTACTAAAAAAAAAGACTGTTGTTTTTTTTTTTTACTATCAATTTAACTTATTTAACTGAGTTTCTCATTTTTAAAAAAAATTTTTGGTACTGGTTTAGATCTAGTATATGTTTTCTATATTTAAAATTTTTTACTGACTTCAAGAGATGAAAAACATTTTTACATGTTTAAGTTTACCAGCTTTCACTTGGAAGGAGAAAACCAAATTGCCCACAGCCATATAAAACCCAATTTCCTTAACTTCAATGTAAGTTTACTGAACAAATAAAATTTGAGATCTCAGAACTTCATATCAGAGATTCTAATCCTTGGTTCTAAGCTGTATTAGGTAAGGTAAGTAAATCAACTAGCAAATAAATCCTCAAATCTCAGTGGCGTACACAATATAAGCTCGACTGTCACTCTTACAAAGTCTAATTTTGAATTCTTGCTCGGCATCATTCAGGAACCTAAGTTTTTCCTATTACTTGGCTCAATCTTTCCTTAAGGCCTGGGAATCCCTTGCTCACTTTTCTGCATACACCTAGGAAACTGACACAGAGAATAACAACTGGAAACAGTGCAAGAGTTTTCAGTGGACCAGACCTGAAAAGCACATCAATTCTATCCATGTGGCATTAGAGAGAATTCAGTTGCCTGGAGACATCAAACTGCAAAGAACACTAAGATATATAGGACATCTGTGTGTCCTGGAGGAAGAAGCAAGTATGAGTGAGCATGTGGCAGCCTCCACAACAGAAGTCCTCTATTTCATATAATGTTCCCAACACATAATGACAAACTTGTCCTGTGTCATGATATTTAGAATAAACATGAGGACTTCCCATGTTTACGGCTTCCCAGCTGGTGCTAGTGGTAAAGAACCCACCTGCCAATGCAGGAGATATAAGAGATGTGGGTTCGATCCCTGGGTCAGGACGATCCCCCAGAAGAGGGCACGGCAACCCACTCCAGTATTCTTGCCTGGAGAATTCCATGGACAGAGGATCCTGGCGGGCTATGGTCCACAGGGTTGGAAAAAGTAGGACACGACTGAAACAACTTGGCATGCACATGAAAAGGTAAGAGGAAAATTTTCTCCCTTCCAAACTATGTTGCTCTCTTTAACATAAAGAATTAAGCTGAATTTTTCCTGTAATGTACTATAATATATTCTAGATTATTGCTATCCATAAGCAAGCTATTTCATTGTTATGATGTGCATTGATACTTGCTTTCCATAGTATTATACATTTAGATATAGGAATATAGATATTACTTCTATAGTAGTTTTTTTTAATACTCAGAAAATATGACCTCTTAGGAAAGTAAGCCCTGAGTAAAATGATTTTCAAAGCAAATTTCATTGTTATTACTGATTTTCAATTGAAGAAAAGTAAGTTGTTTGATTGACTTACTTGATATTTTAAAATGAATGAAAAATAAAAGGCTTTTATTACACAAAGATAATTACAAACTATAGAAACACAATATGTTTATTTTAGACTCTAGAAGACTGTATGAAAACCAAATATGATATGAAAATAATAGAATAATAATTAAAAATATGAAGAATATACTTCATAGAGGTTCATCCCAAGGGAAACTAAGCTAGAATTACATAAATTAGAGCTCTAAAAACATTCTTTTTAATTTATAATTTGGAGTGAAATAACCAAATCCAATTTGATGAAAATATTCAAAATAATTAATTTAAGATGTTTCACTGAAAATTCTTTAAGTGTCCTAAAAGAACATGATGTTTTAAACTATAATCCAGAAAAACTTTAAACTATGAAACAAAATACCTCAATTGTATATTTCTAATATTTTTAACTAATATACAGTAAGAGAACATTTTACATCAAACAGCTTTAAAGGACTCTCCTTATGGGACACCCCTGCTACAGTCTCTTTAGAAGAAAGATAATCTGTTTGTCTTTCTGTCTGCTTTGAATGACCTCTTGAGAAAAAAAGAAAATTATGCCTCTTTGGCTGCATTTAAAAATCATTTTCCAGTCAGTAGTTCTTAATCTCCCTCATCCATTTATTCATCCCAGCACAAACCAAGAATATTCTGGCATATTTCAGAACTAGAGGGTTGGATGGGGAGTATCTGATTGTTCTTTGGAACCGTTATCATCACTGGAGGAATAATGATTCTTTTGACCAGAAAGGTTGGAGAACAAACTGTTGAGGCCTGGGAATCAGAACCGAATTCAACCAAAACAGTGTAGTGAGATTTATTTCTAGCATTCCTGATTGTTTCCCTTTCATTATTTAACCTCAGTGTGAGTCCCTCACTGTGAGGCTCAGCTTGCATATAACTTCAGACTGTGCACCACAATCTGGCCCTTTTCTTCCTTTGTTCTTCCATCTCGAGTTCCATTTCCTCCAGCCCTCCTTGTTATCCCAGATGACATGTATTGATATAATAAATTAATATGCAGTAATATATTAGTGCACATCAGTGCCTTGGTGTGTCACTAGGAGTGACATACAACTATTAGTATTTTAACACAGACCTATAGGATATGAAAACTTTCATTTCTCTCCTAGCAGCTGATAGAGAATTCTGAAGGCATTATGTACAGGATGACATCTCCACAGCCTTCAAATGTGAACCATATCTGTACCACAGTTGTGGGTTTCTTCTTCCATAAGGGGCCATTATTTTTGTTTCCTCCTTAATGTATAATGGGATAGTGGGTTTGTATGAAGGGAACAATCTCCTATTACATATTTATGTAATTCACATTATAAGAAGACTGGTTATTTTGTTATTTTACATTACTCATTACTTTAGATAATCTCCTTAAAGTGATGGTCACAATCTCAAATGCCCACAAAAGCTAGATAGGTGAAATGAATGTGTGATTCTTGCAGCACACACTCCTACTTAGAAGTGCTTAAATTCAACTGTCTTAAACATGCTGTCTAAATGAAACATGCTTACATTGTCTGTTTAAAGGCCTGTAACAACAAAGTTCACAGAAGGCAATGGCACCCCACTCCAGTACTCTTGCTTGGAAAATCCCATGGACGGAGGAGCCTGGTAGGCTGCAGTCCATGAGGTCGCTAAGAGTCGGACTCGACCGAGCGACTTCACTTTCACTTTTCAGTTTCATGCATTGGAAAAGGAAATGGCAACCCACTCCAGTGTTCTTGCCTGGAGAATCCCAGGGATGGGGGAGCCTGGCGGGCTGCTGTCTATGGGGTCACATAGAGTCGGACACGACTGAAGTGACTTAGCAGCAGCAGCAACAACAAAGTCACACTTCTGTGGTAAGAAATAGAAGGCTTAACAGGTGGATGCAGTGATGTTTTAGACTCATATTTAAGGTTATAAAATTGAGATCCCAAGGGAAGCAGAAGGTACTCTACCTCTCCTGATCTTAACAATGGAAGAAAGATCAAGCTATCTAATCTGTAATTAAGAGAAGAGAGCTAATATCCAAATACTCTATATTTTTAAAATATATCCATATATAAACTAAACACATGGTGAGATTATGAGATTTTTAATTTTCTTCCTTATAATTTAACCTATTTTCAAGTTTTACACAGTAAAAAATACTGTTTTTTAAATCCTAAAACACTGATTGAATCATTAAGAGCAATATGTTTACAAGACAAACATTTATCTCCATAGGGTCATGCCCAAATGGCAAGGCATTAGGATAATGGTGACCACAGGGATGTGAGGGCCAGGATGTAGAGACTTTTCTGAAAACTGTAGGTGCCTGCACTTGACTCCAGACAGGATGCAAAGTGGAGTGCTCTGTAGTGAACAACTCAGAATTGTGTGCTTTGCACACCGAAATGGTGATGTTGCTTATACTATCTATATATTTTTCATTTTTCCCCAAGTCATTTTGAAACTCCAGCCATGTAAACTGCACTTGGAAAGAGGAGCTTCTGTCCATATTTGAGAAGAAATGTAGAGAAGAACAGTGCCCTGGAAATCTAGCTTGGAGGCCACAGCTGTGACTGGGGACCACAGAAAAGGTAAAGTGAAAGCTGAAAGGTAGCAAAGCCCCTTTTCTCACGTAAAGTAATGTATTCATACTTGTGTAATTTCATCATATTCATAGGTTCCAGATTAGAAAATGAAATCTTTGGTATTTTAGAATTCTGCTTACCTAAGGCCCTAACCAATATTCCCAGCTGAATCAGGACAAGTCCTTACTGCAAACCACCCCCGTAGTACCCTATGTACCTTTTCTTACCTAATTTTTTCTGCCTGTAATAAATCTTTCCCTTTCCACTCCACTGTCCAATCTCACCTACCTACGTCTAGGTGATGCTTCAAGGTCATCGTCAAAGGGGTATTGCATCAGGAATCCCTCTAAGGGTGACCCCATTCCTTCTTTTACTACCCACACAGCTTAAGGTATACCTCTCTTTTGATCCTAATTACAATTTTTCTCACTAGCTAAACACAATATATATTTATTCATTTATACTAAAGTCCAGCATAAGTTTTCCTAGTGGGGAGAGACATTCTATATGGTCTCTCAGAACTTCAAGTTCAACTCTCAGGTGTTTGAGGGTCCTCTCCAATCACCTAGCAGAAAGGTAAACAGAGAATATGGAAGATAACCCACAGAGGGTCTGTTTAGGTGAGCCCTGTACAGGCATGGCTCCCATTACATTTTTAATTAAAGTATACTTGATTTATAATGCTATAACTTTTTTAAGGTGTATACTATAGGAATTTTATATTTTTATAAATTATTCTCTATTTAAAGTTATTATTAATATTCACTATATTTCTTGTGTTGTACAATATATCCTTGTTGCTTATTTATTTTATACACAGTAGTTTGCATCTTTTAATTGCTTACTTCTGTCTTGGCCTTCCCTCCTTCCATCTCCCCACTAGTAACCACTAGTTTGTTCTCTATGAGTCTGTTTCTGTTTTGTTACACTCATTTGTTTTACTTTTTAGATTCCATATATAAGCATTAATATATGGTATTCATCCTCCTCTGAGCTATTTCACTAGGTATAACATGCTTCAGGTCTCCATTTTTTTGCAAATGGCAAATTTTCATTCTTTTTTAAAGTTGATAGCTCAGCTGGTAAGAGAAGACTCACTGGAAAAGATCTTGATGCTGGGAGAGATTAAAGGCAAAAGGAGAATGACGCAGCAGAAGATGAGATGGCTAGATAGCATCATCACCAACTCAACGGACATGAATCTGAGCAAACTCCAGGAGACAGAGAAGGACAGAGGAGCCTGGCGTACTGTAGTTCACAGGGTTGCAGACAGTCAGACACAACTTAGTGACTGAACACCAACAACACATATATACATCACATCTTCTTTCTTCATTCATCTACTGACACTTAGGTTGCTTCCACATCTTGACTATTATTACTATAAATAATGCTGCTGTGAACATGAGGGATCATGTATCTTGTTGAATTGTGTCTTTGTTTTCTTTGGATACACATTCAGGAGTGAAACTGCTGGGTCATACGATAGTCCTACTTTTCGTTTTGTGAGGAACCTCCATACTGTTTTCCATAGTAGCCACACCAATATACATTCCCACCAACAGAGTAGGAGGGTTCCCTTTTCTCCACATCCTCGCCAATAGTTGTTATTTTTGGCCTTTTTGGTGATAGCCATTCTGACATATGTGAAACAATATCTCATTGTGGTTTTGGTTTGCATTTCTCTGATGATTAGCAATGTTGAGCATCTTTTCACGTATCCATTGGTCATTTGTATGTCTTCTTTGGAAAAATGTCTATTGAGGTCTTCTGCTCATTTTAAAATTGGGTTTACTTTTTTCATATTGAGTTGTATGAGCTATTTATATGCTTTGGATATTAACCCCTTTTCGATCATATCATTTGCAAATATTTTCTCCCATTCAGTAGACTGTCTTTTCAATTGTGTCAGTGGTTTCTTTGGCTGTACAAAAGCTTTTAAATTTACATAAGTCACATTTGTTCATTTTTGTTTTTGGTTCCATTTCCTGAGGAGACTGACCCAAAAAAACATTGCTGTGATTTATGTCAAAGAGTGTTCTACCTATGTTTTCTTCAAAGAGCTATCTGGTTTCCAGTCTTACATTTAGGTCTTTAATCCACTTTGAGTTTATTTTTGTATGTAGTATGAGAAAATGTTCTACTTTCATTCTTTGTATGTCCAGTTTTCCACTGATTGAAGATACAGTCTTTTACCCATTGTACACTTTTGCCTCCTCTGCCACAGATTAATTGGGCATATGTGTGGGGTTTATTTCTGGACTCTCCAATCTCTTCTAATGATGTATGCATCTATTTTTGTGCCAGCATCGTGCTGTTTTGATGACTGTAGGTTTGTCCCATAGTCTGTATTCAGGGAACATGATACCTCCAGCTTTGTTCTTTTTTCTCAAGCGTGTTCAGGCGCCACTTGCCAGGGTCCAGCTCCAGTAGATCCAGGGTAATTCGAAGGGGAGACGGAGTAGGCATCTTAGGAAAAAACTTATTTAATTATAGATATAGAGAGAGATTAGAAATGGATAGTGTAGTAGGAAAATTAGTGGAGAAAAGGAGGCTGAATAACTTGGTTTATGTGGAATACCAATCACCACCTACGTAGGCCACAGGCGTCTTTCCGTTTTCCCAAAGCAGAAGAGGCACTGAGGCCTCCCTGGTCTGATCTTAAAAGCCCAGGCAAAATTAGCAGGCTTGGTGAGTACCCACGTACCAGATGGAAATTTAGCCAAAAAGAAAAAAAACGACACGGGAAAATCAGTCTTTCCAAAAACTGATCCCATTTCTTTATTTTTCAGGTTTGCTTGTATATTTTTTGTTATTCATAGAGATAAATACAGAGTCACGTAGGGGTCAGCAGACCTGACCCTTGTCAAAATCAGATACTTCATATAAAATTATACAAAAGTCTTATGGGTTTTACATCATCTTCTGGCCATGAGGCCTGCTGACATTTTATGGCCCTTTTTGATAATGGTCAGTCAACCAAAAAACTTATTTTTCCAGGGGTGATTTTTTCTTAAACCAAGCACCACCCTCCAAATAAAGTTGTATTCCTATAGGGTGAGGGTGTAGTGGGTTACAATCAAAAAAAAAAAATTTACTTAGCCTAAAGTTTAACAAGATTAATCTTAAAGGTTAATATTTATTTCTCCTATATGCTAGTTATATTCATTATAAGGGCAGGAAATATGGAGATTTAACAGCAAATATTGGCTCAACAAATAAAAAACCCTTCACCAATATAATTTCTAATCAACCCACTAATACCATACTAATAATTTTGTAACTTTAAAAAAAAAACTGTATATAAAAATTTAAAACATCTTGTGCCTCTCACGGTTGAGAGGCTACAAACAATCACATGTGGCTGGACAAACCTGCTCAGGCAGGATAAAAAACCTTCAAAAGAGTTTGTAAGTTGAAACACTCTTGTCACGCCCAAAAATTTTTATTAACTAGAGCTGCAAATTAACTCCTTCTCCAAAAAAAATGGTGATGGGGGAGAGCCCCCCGTAAAGTCAGAGGTGTAGGTGAGAGCATAAATCAATAAAATAGACACTCTGGTTTGCGGGGGTAGAGGCTCGGGAACAGGGGGTCTCCTGAGGCTCGATCTCACCTTTGCGTAATGCCGAGCCTCTTTACTCATGACCTTTGCCAAGGGCAGAGTTCCTCACGCTGGCTCCTGGTAACTGATCAGAATTTCCCAGGTAGCTCAGTAGTAAGGAACTGCCTGTGATGTAGGAGATGCACGAGAAGTAGGTTCAATCCCTGGGTTGAGAAGATTCCCCTAGATGAGGACATGGCATTCCACTCCAGTATTTCCCTGTTGGAAAAAATCCCATGAACAGAGGTGCCTGATGGGCTATAGTCCACATGGTTGCAAAGGGTCAGACACAACTGAAGCAACTGAGCACACAAATTACATTTTACATTTAATTTTCTTTTGCTTTTTGTTTAGTCCTTGATAGTGTAAATTGATGCAAATGCCAGGAAGGCTGTGACTGTGTTCTCATCACCTTTGAGTGTGTCTACCATTCAGCCCCTTGTCACTAGCTGAGTTATCACATATTTAATATGGTATTTATTAAAAAGAAAGAGTTTATTTTTTTCTCCAAGGAACCAATGGCTTGAGCCTACACGTAGGACCATTCTGATATGCTCTGTGTGTGTTAACTTTGCACAAGCTTTCCTAGGACTTACCATACTGAAAGGATCAAACTTCTTTACATTGCCACCTCTAAGATGAAATCCCTTGAGGACAAGGACAGCACTTCAGTCATTTATTCCCTCATTAGGCACAGGTTATTAAGTGCCTCCTAGTTAGTGCTAGGCCTTAGACCATTCGTAGAGATACCACAATGAACAAAATACACCTCATGGAACATACAGTCTGATGGGAAAGGCAGCCAATGACAGAAACACATGTATACTTACAAGGTAAAGTAAGAAATCTGAAAAAAAAAAAAAAAGTGAATGATGCTATTAGAAAGAATATCAGGGGACCTTACTGAAGTGGAGAGGTGAGTGGTGGCCTCCTTGAACATTTAATCTGAAACCTGAAACCTGAAAGGACAGGAATTTTTCGGAAATAGAAATTGGTAAGGATGATCCAGGCAGTATAAGTAGAGGAAATGGGTGAAACAAAGCTAGGGAAATAGAGGGTCAGGTCACTCGGCACTTCATAGGGGCATTCTGAGGATTTCTATTTTAGCTTCAATGTCGTTACTACTATTAAAATTAAAGTTTTAAGTAAAAAAAGCAATACGGCTAGACTGAATTTTCCAAAAGAATACAGATAATAGTGTCAGTCAGTCAGTTCATTCACTTAGTCATGTCTGACTCTTTGCAACCCCATGGCCTGCAGGACGTCAGGCTTCCCTGTCCATCACCAACTCCTGGAGTTGAGAATACCCAAACTCATGTCCATTGCGTTGGTGATGCCATTCAACTATCTCATGCTCTGTCGTCCCCTTATCCTCCCACTTTCGATTTTTCCCAGCATCAGGGTCTTTTCCAATGAGTCAGTTCTTCCCATCAGGTGGCCAAAGCATTGGAGTTTCAGCTTCAGCATCAGTCCTTCCAATGAATATTCAGGACTGATTTCCTTTAGGATGGACTGGTTGGATCTCCTTGCAGTCCAAGGGACTCTCAAGAGTCTTCTCCAACACCACAGTTTAAAAGCATTAATTCTTCAGCACTCAGCTTTCTAGTCCAACTCTCATATCCATACATGACTATTGGAAAAACCATAGCCTTGACTAGACAGAACTTTATCGGCAAAGTAATATCTCTGCTTTTTAATATGCTGCCTAGGTTGGTCATAACTTTTCTTCCAAAGAGCAAAATGTCTTTTAATTTCATGGCTGCAGTCACCATCTGCAGTGATTTCGGAGCCCCCCAAAATAAAGTTTCTCACTGTTTCCACTGTTTCCCCATCTACTTGCCATAAAGCGATGGGACGAGATGCTATGATCTTAGTTTTCTGAATGTTGAGTTTTAAGCCAATTTTTTCACTCTCCACTTTCACTTTCATCAAGAGGCTTTTTAGTTCCTCTTCACTTTATGCCATAAGGGTGGTATCATCTGCATATCTGAGGTTATTGATATTTCTGCCAGCAATCTTGATTCCAGCTTGTGCTTCACCCAGTCCAGCATTTCTCATGATATACTCTGCATAGAAGTTAAATAAGCAGGGTGACAATATACAGCCTTGATGTACTCCTTTCCTCATTAGGAACCAGTCTGTTGTTCCATGTCCAGTTCTAACTGTTGCTTCTTGACCTGCATACAGATTTCTCAGAAAGCAGGTCAGGTGGTCTGGTATTTCCATCTCTTTAAGAATTTTCCAGTTTGTTGTGATCCACAGAGTCAAAGGCTTTGGCATAGTCAATAAAGCAGAAATAGATGTTTTTCTGGAACTTTCTTGCTTTTTCAATAATCCAACAGATTTTGGCAATATGATCTCTGGTTCCTCTGCCTTTTCTAAATTCAGCTTGAACATCTGGAAGTTCATGGTTCATGTACTGTTGAAGCCTGGCTTGGAGAATTTTGAGCATTACTTTACTAGCATGTGAGATGAGTGCAATTGTGCAGCAGTTTGAGCATTCTTTGGCATTGCCTTTCTTTGGGATTGGAATGAAAACTGACCTTTTCTATTCCTGTGGCCACTGCTGAGTTTTCCAAATTTGCTGGCATATTGAGTACAGCACTTTCACAGTAATAGTGTATTGACAGAATGGAGGAACCACCCAGGAAAGCAGAGAGAACAACAGGGAGAACACTATAGTCATCCAGGGTACTTGCCATCCTCAAGTGTCCCTGGAAATTTAACCTTTCTACTGAATAGTAGCTGGATTACTTGGCTTCCACTGGGCAGAGAGACTTCCACATTAAATATTTACTTTATGTTGGTTATAAAGGCCTTAAAATACTATCCAATAATATTTTTCTGGAAGCACGAGATATGTTTCTCTCAGTTCAGATCATCTGACTAGTAATGTTATTATGACTCAATTAAATACCATTTGTAAAATATCAAACACATCAACTGACTTGTGTAAGTGATCAAAAAATAACTCCTTGCACTTCCTCTTTATATGATCTTCTCTACAACATGGTATATTGGTATTACTTCATTTAAACCATGATTTCCTCTCAGAAACATAGTCCAATATTCAAATGTTTTAAGTTTTAAAAAATTCTGTTATCAAATAAAATTTTCAAAGTACATCAAAGCTAGGTATTATTCATCTATGCACTCAAGGGTATTATAATCATCAATAAAAGTCACCATACAATCACTATCAACATGATTCCTGAAAAGGGTAAAGCCCTAGTGAACATTCTTCTGAACTGGCTCCATACCCCACTGCACTAAGTTCAAAGTCAGTAAGACAGAAGTGATAAATGAGTTAGCATGACCCAATATCAATAAATACTCTGTCTGCATGGATTTTATCCAAGACAGTTCAAAAATTTGGAGGAGTGAAAAATAGGCCAGTGGCAGAGTTCCTGGAAAACTAAGATATTTTGAGAAAGTTCTGAAAGACCTATAATCAGAATAACATCCAAAGAGAATAAAATAGGTGAAATTAGAAAGACTAAACTACAAAATATGAAGAAAATTGGTATGACTGACAGAATGAATAAATTCTTATTGAAATAAGAGTGTAAAAATTTTACTGATAATTACACATGGGCTTCCCTGGTGTCTCAGATAGTAAAGAATCTTCCTGTAATGTGGGAGACCTGGGTTTGGTCCCTGGGTTGGGAAGATCCCCTGGAGAAGGCAGTGGCAACCCACTGGAGAATTCCATGAGTAGACCATGGGGTTGCAAAGAATCAGACATGACTGAGTGACTAACACTTTCAACTTTCAACACATGTGAAGCATTAGACATTTCATCTGATTTACAAATTGATGTAGTTATTGTCTAATCTTCAATTACAGCTCAGTTCTGATATTTCAGAAATCATTGACTTCATTCCTCCTCCAAATTGACTCCCTATCCTTTTCTACCTTGCTCACTATCTAGTGAAGCTGAATTGCATGGATTATACCAGTAGGCTCCCAAGTCCTATGACCTCCAGTTTGGTTTGGCCAGAAGGATACAGAGAATGGGAGGAAACGGAGGCCAGGGTATTTGTTTTCCTAATTGCTACTCTGTTATTTCACCTTGCACAGCCTGTGTCCCTTGACAGAAGGTCACTTTTCCACTCTAGGTGGCGGCTCTATGAGATATGCTCTCCTAGATTCTGGTAATATCTCCTTCCCATTGTCCGTTCAGCTCTGGGGATGTTGAAAGCTTGCTTCTGTTAGCTCCAGGTTTCTGCCTTTCTTTCCCTCTTGTGTACCCACCAGTACCACATGCATACACCTTGGTAATCAGTCTCTTTTATAAATAAACTCTTTTCAAATTATTCTAATTTGAGTGTGATAGCTTTTTCCTTTGAGGTCCTGCCTGATACACATAATTCCTGACAAACTATTTCTACTAGACCTGCATTTCTAAAACTTCTGCTGTTCATGTAAGGACTCTGTAGTCAGATAAGTCTAAGAAACTTATCTTTTTTCTTGTGCCATAGCACTGAGTTCAGAAACATCCTGGAACAAGATTTGAGCAGCCTAAGCTAGGGAGAAGGTAGTAAATGGGGGTTGTGTTCCTGCCCTGAGCGTTTTGTACCAAAATGTGCTCTGCAGTCATATTATTCATGTACCGTCTTAAGAGACCGATGAGCTGTACCTAGCACCTCATGACTAGGGGATGACCATCACACAGCCCAGCAGCCTACCTATAAATAACTCCAGCCTTCCATATTTAAGGTGGACCTAGAGGAGACAGATTAGCTTCCAGAAGCTCTGACGTAATTCATGTTACCACTTGAAACTGTCTGACACCCTGATAAGATTTTGAGGTCTAAGAGCTTGCATATATACCTAAGAAATGTCTCTTTTCTTTCTGTTCTCCACTGTGGCTTCTCTGGCTTCATTCTCCACTCTCTGACTATATCAGCTTTATATAACATACCCCAGTATCTCTGCATCTGCTTTCACAATCAATGCAAACCTACTCTTTACATTTGTCAACACAATAGTCATGTGGCTTACTGTCTTCATGATTTACACCTGATTGGCATCCTTTTCAACCAATTTTAAATTCACTCTTTATTTTAATGAATATTGAAAGTGAAAAGTGTTAGTCACTCAGTCATGTCCAACTCTTTATGACCCCATGGACTGTAGCCTTCCAAGCTCCTCTGTCCATGGAATTCTCCAGGCAAGAATACTGGAGTGTGTTGTCATTCCTTTTTCCAGGGGATCTTCCCGAACCAGGGATTGATCCCAAGTCTCCCACATTGCAGGCATATTCTTTACCATCTGAGCCACCAGGGAATTAGTATTATACTATATAAAAAAATCAGTAAAACCACAGATTTGACATGCTAGTTGAATGATTTCTTATACATGTTAAGATAAATATATAACACTGTTGAGTTTCTGCTAACAAAGCAAGCTCTGGATCACCCTTTCTTTGAAATCAACTGAAAGTCTTAGATTAAAACTCAAATAATCCTCATAAAAGCAAAGATGAGCTGTCAGTAAACAGTTCCCTGATGCTTCCCCCCAAACTTAGATTTTCACAATCTTATGTAGGTAAGAGTAAAAGATAAGGATAAGCTTCAAAGCCTAATCAAAAGGAAGACTCTAAGGAGAGAAAATTTCCTCTGCTTATAAAACTTGACTCTCAAGCTATAAACTGCTCAAGCATGAGAAGAAATAAACTCTCCTCTATATAGACACTGAAAAGAGAGGAGTAGTTATTATTGAAAATCTGGGTCTAAAAAGCAGCCTTCTTCAACCTAAACCTATACTACCCAGGCACACCAAAATTACTCAATTCATAAATGTAACTCAGAGTGATCTAAGAAGCATAAGGCTCCCAAGTTTAATTGAAGCAAAAACAGCCCTAATCTGGAGGAATCATGTAGATCCTACCAGGACCAGACAAACAGGCACATTCTAATTTATATTCAAGAGAAAGATCATCTCTTAAAGTTTCCGAGAATTAAAAAAGTAGAAAGATCCTAAAATCATTTAATGAGATGAATATAGCCTCAAATATCATAATCTGACAAGGATACTACAAAAACAGAAAATTATAGGCCAATCTTACTTAGGAACATAGATTTAAAAAACCCTAATATAACATTAGCAAATTGATTCCAACCATGTATACAATGCAATATACCACAACCAAGTAAGCTTCATCACTGAAACACAAGCCGGATTTAATATAAAACCTATTACTATAGTTCACCAGTATAATAGATTAAAGGAGAAATATATGATTATCCCAGCAAATACAGAACTGTTGTTATTGTTTAGTTGCTAAATTGTGTGTGACTCTTTTGGACTCCATGGACTGTAGTTCACCAGGCTCCTCTGTCCATGGGAATGCTCAAGCAAGAATACTGGAATGAGTTGCCATTTCCTATACCAGGGGATCTTTCCACCCCAGGGATTAAACCCATGTCTCCTGCCTTGGCAGGTGGATTCTTTACCACTGAGCGACCATGGAAGCCCCAAATACAGAAAGAGCTCTTGATAAAATACAAAACCATTCATTCAAAAATAAAACCCTTGAAGTAGAAATAAAAGAGAATTTCCTTATCTTGTTAATGCTTATATACCAAAAATCTACACCAAATAAGACACCTAAGAGTGAAACAGCAGAAGGAATTCTGCCACCACTCTACCTAAATTCTTCCATCAGTCACCATTTCTCAGCCCATGAAATCACTCTTGCCGCTACCTCTTAGTTAAATGTCCAAGGCAAGTTTCAAATGGGTATGTGTGGTATGCTAGAGGGTGGTTAATGACTTTT
Source organism: Oryx dammah (assembly GCF_014754425.2). Lineage (NCBI taxonomy): Eukaryota > Metazoa > Chordata > Mammalia > Artiodactyla > Bovidae > Oryx > Oryx dammah. Next base: position 84,257,679 of record NW_024070189.1, on the reverse strand, counting down.
TCCTTTAAGAAACCGACCCTCAGTTTTCAATAATTTATTATTATCCTCACAGCAGAACACTCTCCCTCATTTCCTGGCCCAGAATCTTAGCCCATGCTCTCAGCAGTACCTCTGCGTGTTTTTACCCTAGGACTCAGACCAACAGCAGTCAATGGGTGCTTCCCACTCTCCAAGAACTGTTTTTGTTTTTGTGGAAATTCAAAGTGCAGATAGAGCTCTTAGAGTTTACCTTGTACATCTCTTCTGTAATCTAAAAATCCTAGAGAAAGTCATGTCATAAGCAAATACTTAAAAGGCCACATTTGCTTTACCTTCTTTCCGTTATCGTCTTCTAACCACTAAGAGGTTTTTAAGCATTCTTTACAATCCTTTCTAACTCACTCTCATTACTGTCTCTTAATGAACCCAGAAACCACAATGCCTTTTGATAGTTGGTTTCATCTCAAACCAACAGTTTACCAACAAGGGGAAAAATACTGATTCAAAGAAACCTTCTTTAAGGGTTCTAATGAGTTGTTGGAACAAAGTGTGCTACAGAACATGCTCAGCAATCCTGGATGTGGACACAGAAGTAAAGGGAACGAGTCTAGGCAACCATAAAAGTTAATATCAACAGTTAATTTTCAGTCCATGAGATGACAAAGAGTCGGACACAACTTAGCAGCTGTGTCAGGCATGTCAACAACTATGTGCCCAACATTGCTCTACTGTAACTCATTCATTCCCGAAAACAACCCCATGACATGGGTACTATTGTTGATCTCATCGTATAGATAAAACAACCAAGTAATAGAAAGGCTAAGTTACTTTTCCAAGGTCACACTGAACCTAAATGGCAGAGGTACATCTTGAACCTATGAAGCAGTTTAGAGTTTGCACTCTGAACCACTGGGCTCAGTTTTAAGAACTAGCATAGTAGGAAAATTTTCTTCAAATAAACTTATATCACTTTCTGGATCCTCAGATGAAAGGAAATGTCATCTTAGTCATCCTAGAGTACCTAATCAAATGTTTGCAGTTCCATGGGTTGTGACTCATCTTGAGTGCAGTCCCAGATGGACTCTTATGTACAGTAGATCAGAATTTTACCTTAAAATGTCACATTAGTTGTTGTTGTTCAGTTGCAAAGTTGTGCTGGACTCTGCGATCCCATGGACCATAGCACACCAGGCTCCTTCATCATCCATTATTTCCTGGAGTTTGTTCAAATTCGTGTCCATTGAGTCAGTGATGCTATCTAACCATCACATCCTCTGCCACCCCCTTCTCCTTTGGCCTTCAATCTTTTTCAGCATCAGGGTCTTTTCCAATGAGTCCACTCTTCATATCAAGTGGCCAAAGTATTGGAGCTTCTGCTTCAGCATGAGTCCTTCCAATGAATATTCAGGGCTGATTTCCTTTAGGATTGACTGGTTTGATCTCTTTGCTGTCCAAGGGACTCTCAAGAGTCCTCTCCAGTGCCACAATTTGAAAGCATCAATTCTTTGGCATTTAGCCTTCTTTATGGTCCAACTCTCACACCTGTACAGGACTATTAGAAAAACCGTAGCTTTGATTATATGGCATTGTCTTTGTTGGCAATATCTCTGCTTTTTAATATACTGCCTAGGTTCTTCATAGCTTCCCTTCTAAGAAGCAAGTATCTTTTAATTTTATGACTGGAATCACCATCTGCAATGCTTTTGGAGCCCAAGAAAATGAAATCTGACAGTTTCCACTTTGTCCCTCATCTATTTGCCATGAAGTGATGGAACCAGACGCTGTGATCTATGTTTTTGGAATGTTGAGTTTTAAGCTAGTTTTTTCACTGTCCTCTTTCACCTTCATCAAGAGGCTCTTTAGTTCCTCTTCACTTTCTACCATTAGGGTAGTGTCATCTGCATATCTGAGGTTGTTGATATATCTCCCTGCAATCTTGATTTCACCCTGTGATTCATCTAGCCTAGCATTTTGCATGATGTACTCTGTATATAAGTTAAATAAACAGTATGACAATATATAGGCTTGACAAACTCCTTGACCAATTTTGAACCAGTCCATTGTTCCACGTCTGTTGGAACATGGTTCTAACTGTTGCTTCTTGACCTGTATACTGGTTTCTCAGGAGACAGGTAAAGTGATCTAGTAGTTCCATCTCTTTAAGAATTTTCCACAGTTTGTTGTCATCCACACAGTCAAAGGCTTTAGCATAGTCAATGAAGCAAAGTAGGTGTTTTTCTGGAATTCCCTTGCTTTCTCTATGATCAAACAAGTTTTGGCAATTTGATCTCTGGTTCCTCTGCCTTTTCTAAATACAGCTTGTACATCTGGAAGTTCTCAGTTCATGTACTGTTGAAGCCTAGCTTGAAGGATTTTGAACACAACCTTTCTAGCATGTAAAATGAGAGCAATGGGACAGCAGTTTGAATATTCTTGGACACTGTCCTTCTTGGGGACTCAAATGAAAACTGACCTTTTCCAGTCCTGTGGCCATTGCTGAGTTTCCCAAATTTGCTGGCATATTGAGTGAAACATTTTCACAGCATCATCTTTTAGGATTTGGAATAGCTCAGCTGGAATTCCATCACCTCCATTAGCTTTGTTTGTAGTGATGCTTCCTAAGATTCACTTGATTTCGCATTCCAGGATGTCTTGCTCTAGATGAGTGATCACACTATTGTGTTTATCTGGGTCATTAAGATCTTTTTTGTATAGTTCTTCTGAATATCTGAGGTTGCTAATATTTCTCCTAGCAATCTTGATTCCAGCTTGTGATTCATCCAGCCTGGCATTTTGCACATTAGTATGTGTCTCTAAAATAGCATTTTCTCCAAATCTCCACCAACTTGAATGGTAGGAAATTTTATTTCAGTTGAGTTTTTAAGGACTTCTTCCTTTTTTGGCTTATGCAAGAAGCCCAGAGGCACATGTAGGCCAGGACACTGGGGAAAACTCTCCGTGCTCCAGTCCCCTTGGTCTGTCGTCCAAATAGGTCACAGCAATTATGTTCATCGTCCCATTCTGCCTGGAATCTTGAACTCAAAGGCTTTGCAGGTGAGAGGGCAAGCTTGAGCCCAGGACTGGTACCAAGATGGAATACCACAGTACTTGGTACCTAGCCTCAGAGGAAGCCACCCATCTAGTCCCCTAGAAGCCCCAACAGTCCCTGGAGTCCTGGGAAACCACAGGGTGCAGAAGGCCTCAGACAACTTTCTCCACATCCAGTCCTAGGAGAAGCTCCTCCTCAGCTCCACCCGGCTCCTGGAGGTCCTTCTCCACTTAGACAATCTGACTTCACTGCTCCATGAATCCACCCTTAACAAAAACTCTCAACAGGTATTGTTTTTTTGTCTGGCAACTTTTACTTCTGGCTCTGCCACACAAAAGTTGTTATTAACTTCCTAAGGTAAAGGAACAAAGACTTGGCCACTATCTTGGAAAATGAAAGAAGAAACTGCCTACAGCAAAAGGACAAAAGAAAAATTGTTATATATAACTCATGTAAATTATCTTACATCTTATATATATTTAAAGTCATAATAGATATAGTCTAAAATATTAATAATGTGTTTCATGGGTTCCTGAGGTTTTAGATTGCTTTTCATTTCTTTCAGTCATATTTTTCAGGTTTTTTATAATGAATGAATATTTATGATTTTTTCAAATGTTGATTTTTCATTTAAAAGTGTGCACCTGGGTTTGTTGCTAACTAATTCAAAAGTTAAATGCTTCCTTCATTTAAGAATGCCAAGAAGATTTTGCAATTTGAAATCAGGCAAATATATCTCTGTAGTATATATGGCATATGATTTTTAGTCAATAGTGACTGCACACATAGGTTCTATTTTAACTTAAAAAAAAACTTTAGAAAAAAATAAAAATACTGTTCCATTTCTGGGGGGAGAGAGGAGGAAATGACCACCCACTAACAGAGAAGTGGGAAAATGAAAGTTGCATCCATTGGGTCCCCATTCATATAAAAAAATGGACTCAAAAACCACTTCAATTTGTCCTATCTCACCTCAGTCGCTTTCTTAGAGAAAAACTTTTCTTCATAATTCAAAAAATTGGTAGAATTCAGAAACAATGAACATTTTATTGTGGCAGACCTAGTACATTTTATATCACTCCCAATGACATCAAGCACAAGCCACGGTTTGACTAGTAAGATTAAAATTTATTTCACAGCTACTCAACCCCAGCACAATTGGGGTTTTATAACCAATTTTCCAAAGTAGATTGTCCCTCCTGATGCTGAAGGTTAGATAGTTTTGAGTGTGTGTATTTTTACAGAAGAGGAAAACAGACCACCCCTGAAGTTAGGGTATTTCTAATATATTTGAAAGTACAAATAGTTTTTCCAGAAGAGGAGTAAAATTTCTAAAATGCTAGAATTTTCCATAGTCTAGTGGTTTTTCTAGAAGAATAGAAAAATAAGTTTCTTAAGTAATTATGTTGCATTCCTAAGAAAAGTGTTGAATCTACTGGCTTTCATACATAGATTAGCAGTGAGACAATAATTAGAATTCTTACACATTTTTCAGGATGGCTTGTTACTAGTGCATCCTTAATAGTGAGCTGGTCAGCATAATCGATTGCTTCTACCCTTGGTTTTTAGCTATAATTTACTGTTAATTTAAATTCAATACCACAGATTTAGTTTTTTAAAGGGTGTGGTGACATATATTTGAATCCACACTGTTAGCTTTGGTGGGGGAAAGGCAAGGTTAGGATTATCTAGAAAGTTATATGTGAAATTATATATGGCATACGTACTCAGTCACTTCAGTTGTGTCCAATTCTGCGCAACCCTGTGCCTGTCAGGCTTCTCTGTCCATGGGATACATTTCAATATAAATCATTCACACCATATTGGTAAAGAAGATGTACTCAGCATTCACTATCTCTACCACTAACCATCACCATTCTAAAACATAATGTGCTTAAACAGTGATATCCACAATTACCAAGGTCCTTTACCATTGTATAGTAAAAATAAGTATGGCTTTTTAAAAAGTAAAAGGCTTTAAGAAAAAACTTTGATTCACACCACTCTATAATGTCAAGCTTAAAAGTTAAACAGTGGAGTCAAGTCAACTACTGTCAAGTAAACTCCTTCCAAACATCCTTAATGTTTTCAAGGTAAAAAGTAAAAACACCAAAATGAAAAACCAAGATCTTATATTTTCTTAAATATATATACAATTGAATGCTGATGTAATTTAAGATATCAGTATAAGGAAAAAGGGAAAAATTAGGACCTCTTCCTTATCTCTTATATTAACATCATGGGTTTGGTGTTTTTTTTTTTTTTGCTTTTAAATTATATTTGTTTTAAAACATGTTTGTTTTTTTTAATTTTCATTCAAACATTGCATCAGTTCAATTCAGTCGCTCAGTAGTGTCCGACTCTTGATGACCCATGGACTGCAGCACACCAGCCTTCCCTGTCCACCACCAACTTCTGGAGTTTGATCAGACTCATGTACATCAAGTTGATGATGCCATCCAACTGTCTCACCCTCTATCATCCCCTTCTCCTCCTGCCTCAATCTTTTCCAGCATCAGGGTCTTTTCAAATGAGTCAGTTCTTCCCATCAGGTGGCCAAGTACTGGAATTTCAGCTTCAGCATCAGTCTTTCCAGCGAATATTCAGGACTGATTTCCTTTAGGATAGATTGGTTGGATTTCCTTGCAGTCCAAGGGAGTCTCAAGAGTCTCTCCAATACCACAGTTCAAAAGCATCAATTCTTCGGTGCTCAGCTTTCTTTATAGTCCAACTCTCACATCCATACATGACTACTGGAAAAACCATAGCTTTGATTACATGGACCTTTGTTGGAAAATTAATGTCTCTGCTTTTTAATATGCTGTTTAGGTTGGTCATAATGTTTCTTCCAAGAAGCAAGCGTCTTTTAATTTCATGGCTGCAGTCACCATCAGCAGTGATTTTGCAGCCCCCAAAAATAAAGTCTCTCACTATTTCCATTGTTTCCCCACTTATATGCCATGAAGTGATTGGTCCGGATGCCATGATCATAGTTTTTTGAATGCTGAGTTATAAGCCAGCTTTTTCACTCTCCTCTTTCACTTTCATCAAGAGGCCCTTTAGTTCTTCTTCACTTTCTGCCATAAGGGTGGTGTCATCTGCGTATCTGAGGTTATTGATATTTCTCCTGGCAATCTTGATTCCAGCTTGTGCATCATCCAGCCCGGCATTTCACAGGATGTACTCTGCATATAAGTTAAATAAGCAGGGTGACAATATACAGCTTTGATGTACTCCTTTCCCGATTAGGGACCAGTCTGTTGTTCCATGTCAAGTTTTGTTGCTTCTTGACCTGAATGCAGGGCTTCCCTGATAGCTCAAACATTGCATAGAGACAAAAAAAAAAAAAAAAAAAAAAACCTTTAAAGGTTATAAAATTAGCATTTTAGAAGGAATCAAAAATGAGCCATCAAGGAAAAAAGAAATAGCTACATAAACAGAGAATGAGAGCAAGGAACACTTAAGGGAGGTTGTTGTAAACTTCAAATGCCCTCAATGAAGCACACATCCCAAGAGTCTCTCCTCTGTCTGACTCTGGTCTTGCATGTGACTAGCCTTGGTAAATGGGTCACTAGCACCCATAATGTAAGCAAAAGCTTGTGTGCTTGTACTTTAGGACTTACTCTCTTGAAATGCTTCATCTTGGAATCCAATTCTGGGTACGTCTGAGAAGCCATGCAGGGAGGCCCAAGTATAGAAGAACTGGGGGCCCAGCTAGGCTTCCAGCAAGGAGCCAGTACCAGTTGCTATTCATGTGAATGAGACTATTTTGGACTTTCTAACCTATCCAGTGCCCCAAACAATCCTATATTAAGCAGAAAACATTTCCCAGTCACACCACAGATTTATGAGAAATAATAAGTTCTTATGGTATTAAGTCACTATGTTTTAGGACAGTTTGCTTCATAAGCAATAGATAGCTTTTTAAAAAGAATGAAGCTTCAGTTCAGTTCAGTTGTTCAGTCGTGTCCGACTCTTTGCAGCCCCATGAATTGCAGCACGCCAGGCCTCCCTGTCCATCACCAACTCCCGGAGTTCACTCAAACTCATGTCCATCAAGTTGGTGATGCCATCCAGCCATCTCATCCTCTGTCATTCGTTCTCCTCCTGCCCCCAATCCCTCCCAGCATCAGGGTCTTTTCCAATGAGTCAACTCTTTGCATCAGGTGGCCAAAGTATTGGAGTTTCAGCTTCAGCATCAGTCCTTCCAATGAACACCCAGGACTGACCTCCTTTAGGATGGACTGGTTGGACTTCCTTGTAGTCCAAGGGACTCTCAAGAGTCTTCTCCAACACCACAGTTCAAAAGCATCAATTCTTCAGTGCTCAGCTTTCTTCACAGTCCAACTCTCACATCCATACATGACCACTGGAAAAACCATAGCCTTGACTAGATGGACCTTTGTTGGCAAAGTAATGTTTCTGCTTTTCAATATGCTGTCTAGGCTGGTCATAACTTTCCTTCCAAGGAGCAAGTGTCTTTTAATTTCATGGCTGCAATCACCATCTGCAGTGATTCTGGAGCCCAAAAAAATAAAGTCTGACACTGTTTCCACTGTTTCCCCATCTATTTCCCATGAAGTGATGGGACCAGGTGCCATGATCTTAGTTTTCTGAATTTTGAGCTTTAAGCCAACTTTTTCTCGCTCCTCTTTCACTTTCATCAAGAGGCTTTTTAGTTCCTCTTCACTTTCTGCCTTACGGTTAAAATTTTCATAAGAAATCCCAGACACAGTTGATTTTTTAAAAATCCTATTGACTTCAAGAGGTTATACACACAAAAAAAGTATGCAAAACAAAATAATGGCATCAGACTAGAATCTAGAAGATAATGTAAGGGTAGAATAAAGGTTTTTTGGGGTTAACAATCTCAGAAAATTTGCCTATTTAAAAAAAAAAAAAATCTTTTCTCAGTAGGATATGCTCTACCAATACAAAAGAGTAAATAGAGAAAAAGGAAGACATGGCATCCAGCAAATGAAATTCAATATAAGGGCAATGTAAGAAGTCTTACCTTAATTGTAACAAGAAGCCTTAGGACACCAAATGTGCACTTGGTCTAGATAATAAACACTGCAGAACAGACAGTTCAAAAAGGGATGTAACTCATGGGAAGAAAAAAAAGTGAGATTGATGGCTTATCTGTTGTACTTGATTGATGATTTTATTGTGAGGAGTTCCACATATCTGAAGATTGCTAGCAATGAGTGAATATAAAATAAACAAAAATATTAAAAGAATTCATTACCAACTCCAAGAAAAACAAAGAGTTTTACCAAACAGTAAAATATCTCTACACTATAAGCTTAGTTGATAATAACATTAATATAGTCAAAGGAATGTAGACCTTCGATATTGATATAACCAAAAATTATGCTATAACTACATTGGAAGTGATGGATAGTATCTATAACTGAAAATCAGGAAAATTCCAAATAAAAAAGCAGACTATTTAGAAATATAGCACAAGAAAGAACTAATAGTTGATAACCTTGTCCCTGAAAGCAGAAATGGGGGGAACGGGTATGCAAGAAGGGCTGCTGTCTATTGTCATAGGCCTTATTTTCTTCCTTCATGTTTAAAACTGTGTACCTTCACTTGCTTTTATAAAATTTATAATTTAATTAAAAAGTGCTTCTATCTATTGCAGTTACAGGTATAGTGAGGGTTCATTTTTCCATATCCTATCCGTTGAAATACCAGACATTCCTTGGTATGTCAAAAAGGAAGGAATGCAAATACTTCAGAAAATAGGAAGACCATAGTGGATTTACCATGTGTGAGCTGTCTAATTCACTCTCTACATTCCCCGAGAGGGCCCAGAACTCACTTTTCTCACCAAGGAGCTATACATTAGTGAAAATAGCACCAACATTTTAGAAAGGTATTTTCATAATAGTTCTCTTGGGGATGTTACTGGGAGAAATGTCCAATGAATCAGATTCCTTGGTTTTAGTAAGATGTCCATTATGTACCACTTAATCCGCCGAAGGAAAGAAAGCATAGTTACTATAGCAATCAGAATGTTCCAGCCAAGATAGTCTGGCAATGATAAATCAACTCTGGAGTTTCTGGAGTTGAAACAGAAGGACAACCCACTAAAGTCTTACTTGACTTAAATAATTGAAAAACTTTGGAGTCTGGTTGAAAAAAAAAAAAAAAAGACTACCAAAATAGATATTAAATCCTTGACATCTCTCTCAGTTACTAGAACAAAGTTATTTCACAGACCCGAGCCTCTATCAATAAAGAAGAGCTTAGTGATCTTGAAAGATAATAAAATTGCAAGTAACAAATTTCAGGGAAGAGATGAACTGCATAGAGTCTGTATTTGAGAGTCAATCTACCTGAATTCAAATTCTGGCTCCATCTCTTACCAACTGTGTGATTTGGGATATTTACCACATTAACTGTGTTACAGCAAAAGACAAAATTCAAATATTTAGAGAAATATAAGACATTGCCTGAGAGCCAAAATGTTTCCCAGGTGGTGCTAGTGGTAAAGAACCCACCTGCCAATGTAGGAGACAAACGCTGTGGGTCAGGAAGATCCCCTGGAGGAGAGCATGGCAGCCCACTCCAGTATTCTTGCCTGGAGAATCCCATGGACAAAGGAGCCTGGCGGGCTACAGTCCATAGCGTCACAAAGAGTTGGACACAACTGAAGTGACTTAGCACGCATGCACACTGAGAGCCAACACTGATTCCTAAGAACCTAGGATTCTAGTGCTATCCACCTCTATCCACAAAGAAAACTAATGGGCATTTGTCCACATCAAGGTAAATTGGGTCTTGGCCTCCTACACAACATTGCTTCTGACCAAGGTTTTTACTTTCCATTAAACAAGACCAGTGGGTACATTGGTTTTATCATGTATGCAACATCTAGAGTCAAAATAAGTAGAATAGGCTAGTGAAGATTGATTTAAGTCATCGTGTAGAAGAAATACCTTGAAAATTAATGGTGTGGTTCCTCAGATACAGTACCTATTTTGAACCAGCAAGAAGTAAGTGGATTCTGTTTTTCTCAAAGCCAAGTTGTATTAATCCAGGAACCAAGGACTGGAAAGATGGTGCTATTCACAATTAGTGTGGAAGTGAAAGCGTTAGTCACTCAGTTGTATACGACTCTTTGCAACCCCATGGACTGTAGCCCACCAGGCTCCTGTATCCATAGAATTCTCCATGCAAGAATACTGCAGTAGGTTGCCATTACTAATGACACTTCGCAAAATTTTTCTTTCCATTCCATCATCTCCAGGCTCTACTGCTGCTGCTGCTCTACTACTGGTGTGGAAATAATAGAAAATAGAGGAATGCTTTCAACATTTAATGGAAGTGAGACTTCCACTGGGCCATTTTACACTCCTCATGTCATTATGAAGAAAGACAGAAAAAAGACAGAGAGAGTATTTTAGCCTTCCTTGTTTGATTCTAGTTCTCTAGGAAAAATAGGATTGCTGTTATACAATGGAAACAGGGAGGAGAATAAACAGAACACCTTCTCATATTACCAAGTCCAGTGCTAAAAGTTAATCAAAGACTCTGGCAATCTATTCAGGCAGAACCACCAAAAGCTTAGATCCCTCAGGAGTGAAGGTTTGAGTGACCCCACTGGGTAATGAATTCCGGCCAGCTGTGGTGCTAGCAGAGAGCAAAGCAAACAGAAACACTTGGTGGAGGAAGAAAGTTATAAATACCAGCTACTGCCTTGTGGCCAGTTGCAGAAACAAAGACTAATGCTGCTATCTATTTTTCCTTCCTTGTTGAGTCAGGGCTTTATCTACGCATTTTAATAACGTTTCCTTTTCTGGAGGAGGTTTGTAAGTATTGATGTAATGCATGCCACGAATGGCAGAATTCTGAAGTGGGACTGCACCAAAACTAGAGAAAATAGACATCACCCAGAGATTCTGGACTTGGACACTGACTCACTTTGGGCTCTCTGCCTTTGGAGAAGGAGGAAACACATTTTAAGTTGTATGTGGAATAGTTACATTATCTTGGGTGAAGGTATTTTTAACATAAATGTGTGCAGAACAAATAGAGGTAGACAGAAGAATGAATTAGAATGGATATTTGTCATTTGTTGGCTACATAAACCCCTTCTAACTGGGAGGAATCCTGATTGTGTGAGTCTGGGAGAGAGACATGGCTCACCTCTTGATACACAGGAAGCCAAGTGTGCCCTCCTCCTCGTGCCTCAGCAGCAACAACAGGTACATGTGCCTAGTCTCATACATGGAGCTCTCCTCCCCAGTTTCTGTACCTTCAGTGAGTGACGCAGAGATGAAACTTCCTGATGCACTGTCAGTAGCAGGGATGAGTAGTGATAATAGCTTTCCTGTCAGTACTCTGTCAATAGCAGAGGCAGCACTCTAACCAGAGCATTTCAGAGGCAAGACCCTGCCTGGGCTCTCATTTTCTGGCCTCTTCTCATCTCCTACCTTTTATCCTTCTAATAAATTCCTTCTCCTTAAATCAGACAGAGTTGTTTTCCATTACTTGGAAGAGCCAAGTGAGACAAAACTGCTTCACTACTTTAGAAGAGGCGGCCACTTCATCAGGGCTAATCCATCTGAAAGCAGGAAAGGGAGAATATATGGCTTTGTTAAGAGACCCTTTCTGCCTACAGCCAGGAACCAAATACGTCAGAAAGTCAGATAATGCTGAGCCAAAATCTCTGCCTCAAGCTAATATAAGTGAGAGAAAAATAAAGGAGGAAACATCACAGGATTTACACCCGAGACCTAGAAAAGCCTGACCCTATGCCTGTCCAAGCACCAACGCTAATACACTCTCTACTTGACAAAGGTGTCAATTACCTATGCAAACACTTTGTATACAATTTCAGAAATTCAGGTCCCAAAAGATCTTCCCTGTCCTAGATGTCCAAAAACAGAGTAATTCAGCAGATAAGAAGTAATTAAGTGCAAAGTGCTGCCATAATGGAACCCCCAAATTAGGTATGACTAATTAAACTACCGATTAATTTTTGGAAACAGCACAGAATTGAGAATTATATTCAGCAAGACAACGGAGGGGGAAAAAAGTCTACAAAGTGAACTTCTGTAAGTCAAGGCAGAAACTCAAAAACTGTATAAACTTTCCACATAAATAACTTTTCTTTACAATTTAATGACTATACATAAAACAGAGTTTTGCTACAGAGTGTAATACTGGTATTAACTCCTCTTTACTTAGTCAATTTTGAAATATCTTCTTTCCTTTTACAATATCCAAATGAAGTTTTTGTCTTTTCCTCTTCCAGGTTTTTTGTTCCAAATGGACTACAGCCCAATGCTGCTGAAGGGAGAATTTCTCCTCTGCAGTCAGGGGCTTTCATAGAGGCCAATAATTCAAGTTTCCTCTGTTAATCTAAATCTAGCACCGGAAATAAAGATTTGGTCTTGGCCAGCTATCCCTTTTCAGCCAGATACAGCTGAATTTATTTGAAGGTATAGCAAGGTGGCGCAATGCCCAAATGCAATCTCTATTTCAGACGTTCCTGGTGAGCCCCAGACTTCCCGTGCACTCCCTCTCTCAACACAATCATCCAGATTCCCCAAAGCAAATAAATGGAATTGACTTAGAGGCCTACCTCTCCCCTCCTCACCAGTCCTCTCAAAGCTGTCCACTTCTCTACCATTCCCTTGGGCAGACCCTTCTGATACCACACATGAATTTCAAGCCGTAGCCCCTCAAGACCTCTAGAACTTTAACCTCCTCTGCTCCATCCACAATAGTATGCATGTTGACTACACAGCACACCAAAATGACTTTCTTAAAACAAATCCTTTCTCTGCTTAAAATTATCCAATGGCTACTCACTGCCTTAGGAAGAAGTCCAAGCATCTTAGCATATCTTCAGTATGCTAAGTACCCTCTATTGCCAATTGAGTGCAATTTTTAACACTTCTTGCCTAGTAGTTCTACTTGCATTTCCCTAAATATATCATGTTTTCTTGTCTTAAGCTTTGCCTGGAGAGCTTTGAATGTCTTTTTCTCCATACACTTATTCCCCTAGCTAAATCTGCTCCTCCTTCTAACTGCAGTTCAGATATTGCCTCGGCCAGAAGTCTCGCTGATTGCTCAAGCCTTAACACTGTGTCTGAAGCTCTGGAAAGGCTATCGCCAACTTGTCATTGCCTATCTGTCAGTATCGCCAAGGCAGCCAACTGTGTGCTCTTCAATAGCAGTCTGTCTACTACCCAGTAAGCAATAAAAAGTCTCTGAATAAATGAATGATTCATAAACTTGGGTGCTTTTCTGTTATTAATTTCCACTCCATAGGTAATTTCCACACTTTGTAGGCAATAAGATATTCTTCAGTTTTGTTTTCTAGAGTCTCATCCCTGTCCCCATGACCTTCAAGTTCTATGTCTATACTAAAGCAATCCTTTATTTATTATGTAAGCCAGAAGTAGCCAAGCAGACTGATGAAGATAAAACATTGCTGAATACAGAAGACAGGATTATTACATTTTGAAACTGTGCTTTGTCCTTTGATATTAAAGAAATAAGAACCTATTACTTTGAAAAGAATGGCACTTGCTTCACCTAGTGAGAGTTAAGACACACTGTCACACCCAGGGGTTACAACTCGTGAACTTTATTAAAAAAAAACATTCAGCCTATTTTTTTGTAGGAAAATTCCTTGTTTTCTGGAAACCTGAAATTCATGTCGGCCCCTGGCTGACCATACATTTCATCCTTTTATTCTATCTTTTTTTTGTTGTTTAAAATTGAGGCCTGAAATCATACACTATTGTAGAAGAGAAATGTACAATTATACTGAAAATACAAAGACCTCCAAACTTGTCTTCTCTAAAAGTTCATCTGAAATTCAAGTAAAAATAAAAGTTTTAGTGGCTGTTGTATGTTTTCTCTGAAGCCCAAGTAGGAAAATTACTGTACAATTGACAAACATGAAATATTTGCAAATATATGATGAAATTCCATTCTACAATACAGCCACTTTCACTGACAACCCTGATCACATTTCTTACAGTCAAGTATATCATCAATATATCTAATTTGGGAAACTATGTTTAGAATTGTCAATTCTTCCATATGCTTTACCTTAAAAGATATGGAAGAGAAAGGATATTAATGATGCTGGGTTAATTCATTCTTAAAACAGATATTGCAGAAGTTAGAGATGCAATAAGACTTGTAATTTTGGATTCATATCATTTATTAAAAAGATGAGATATGAAGGGCCTGAAGTTCTCTTTTAGGATTGTTATAAAACACTACAGCAACAGAATTCTAGTACTATGTATATATTTTAAATAATTTTCTCTCTTTTGCATTTTGTGAACTATACAGAAATAAGTGAAAACTTTGAGTGCCTGTAAGATTAGGTATCCATATGACCCTTCTGACATTTTAATTTTGTAAAATTTTTAGCAACTAAGATATGTTCCTAAGATATGTTAAGCATAGGGTATTAATTTTTCCATTTTAATATAAAATACTGATGGACATGACTGAGCAACTGAGCACATGAACTGACGAAAGCTGGGAAATCATGAATGAGAACATCTGAACCACAATAATGTGATTATGGTCAAATCTCATAGTTGGAACTTTGCATTAAAAAAGAAAAAGGTGTTTAAAGGTTCCATTTGTTTTCAAAGTCCAGTAGTTGCATAACTTTCCATAAGTGTTAATATGAGTTAACAGCAGATCCTGAAAAAAAGTTTCCTGAAGTATTTTTATTATTTATATTTCATTTGAGACTAGAGGGAAAGTAATACTCCCCATGAGCCAATGAGCAATGGTTAAAGTGTTCAATGGAATATGGGAAATCCATTACTCGTTAACAAAAAGGAGTCCTAAATTTGAATTTCTGCCTTATCTCTCTCTTTGTTATGATCCTATTATTCAAACCTGGGAAGGGGGTTTGAGTGAAAGAAGCCTTCATGAAATTGTCAAGCCATAGTAAGCTGAATGTGAGAATATGCTGTAATTTCCCTCATGCCCTGCGTTATAATTCATTATTAAAATACCAGATTGGTATCAAATGTGAGAATGCAGTTGCATCTGATGCTTATGAATCTCGATACCATTAGTGCATTAAAAGACACTGTGGTTTGCCCCATCTGAGGGAAGTCAACAATTCATACAGAAGTTTCATATTACACATCTTCAGTGGAGCACTCTTAGGGGACTCAGTGAGTGCTAGAGTTTTTATAAAAGATCTTAGCTTCCTGGAGTTGAATCTAAAGAGACTTTTCAAAGACTACTGCCATATTTGGTCCCTTGACAAACCCTTTTTAAAAGAGAAGACAAAGATAATCATTCAGATTTCATTGTTCTGTTCAGCCTAACTGGAAAAAAATATAGTTGATACTCTATTTCAGGTATTGTTTCAACAATGAAGTGAGGGCTGTTAATCTTGTGTGAAGTAATATTGTATAACAGTTTGACATTCTCACACAGAGAGACAAAACATTCATGCCAATGATAAGACACAGAATCTTCACAGTGTTTATTCTACAACACTATAAAACTAGTGCTTTAACCACAGAAAAATTTCAATACCAGAAAAACAAATCCTTTTACCTTCCAAGTATCTTATCAGTTTAGTTCAGTTCATTTCAGTTGCTCAATTGTGTCCAACTCTTTGAGACCCCATGGACTGCAGCCTGCCAGGCTTCCCTGTCCATCACCAACTCCTGGAGCTTACTCAAACTCATGTCTGATAAGTCAGGCCGTTTCTTTCACTCTTGTGTAATATTAAAGACAAAGACACAGGACCTATGAATTTTCATGCTGTGCTGGTACATGCTGCTCGCTCTGCGATCTGAGGAAAGCTTCCACTACATTTTACTTTCAGTACGACAGCCCCTGGGCATTAGCTTCCATCTCACCATTTCCCTGATTACTCAGCCCTGGAATATCAATGAAAAAGAATCTTTATTCCAAGTCCACCATCGTAAATCCATCTTAATACCTGAAGCAAACATCATTTTATTAACTATATAGATCTAGACTGATGTAATGAGGTGGATCAAGTACCCATGGCAGGCAATACGGTAAAGCAGAAGGAGCAAAGACCTCATGGTACTTTGGCTTCAATTCTAGTCAAGATCATCATTTTTCAGCTGTGTGAAAAGGGAGGGTTATTACTGATTGATTGGTAGTCATTTTACCAATCCATTGTGTTTCCAATTTCCCAAAGCTAAGTTTAAAGTTTCAGCCATTTATCACTATCTTCAAGCTTATCATTCTTCTACCACTCTTTGACTCTCAATGCATTACAAAATCCTTAATTACTGAGAAAAATAAATAGATGCACTGGAATGACCTTAAAACATTTTTAGTAGACTTCCAATTGTGCCTGTAACTTTTCGCTATGCATCTCATAGTACATTATATGTGTATATGGAGGTAAGTGGTGGAGAAATGGATTCACAACTTCCTGGAATATTAGCTTATACTAAAATGTTTGGTGATGAAAAGATGTGGATTATTAAATTTATAAAAGCTGCACAAACACACGGAAATAATATTAGCAAACTGTGGCTTTTCCATGGTGGCCAATCTTATATTTCTTTCTGTGAACCTGAAGAGTAGAAAATTTTCATTAGTAGCATGTAATTGAATAATCTGGTTTATAATATTTCAATTATTATAATTATGAAGATTTTTTACACTGTAAAGTCATGTGAGAAATGTAAAAACTTTTCTAAAATATATATCCTCTGAGATAAACATATCATCTCAACTAGCCCCCAGCTACCATAATTGGGCTTTAATAAAAATAGGAATGAAAATATCTCTGGGTTGCCAAGTCCAGGTGGTGGCTGAAGTACAGTATACATCTTTATCACCAGGGCTAAATTCAACATAGTTAATGAACAAACAGTAGAGTACTGGTAGCAGGAATCAAAATGGACGCTGGCCACTATAAGATTTCAGTGTGTACTAGTGGAATGTCATCCCGGTTTTCACATCAAAGAGAGTCAATATGACCGTGCTAGTTCCAAGAATGCCAGACCCACAGAGACCTCTAGCTGAAGTGTGTTAATTGTGGAACCACAGAAGTAGCAATGATAGGTAATAAGATTTTACTAGCTTTGTATAACCAAAAATATTCTAGAGACCAACTTGAGCTATCCACTATGAGGTCCTTGAGTAAAGACAAAAATCACACTCTAAAGAAGGATTTATGTATGTAACACCATACATAGGTTCTCTAGCCTTTACTTGCAGTCTTCCCCAAAGAAACTTAAGATGCTTTGCACTGTGAAAATTAAAGAAAGGTAATATTTTAGGTGTTTACTACCAAAACATTTTAGGTGGTATTGGGTTATGAGCTAACCTTAGTTCCAGAAACCCATTAAATCATTGTGGTCTGACAGTCAGAGTAAGGTTAATAGGATAAGTTCCAAAATGGAGTACTTGCCCAAGGCCAGTGGAACAACAAACCCATTCAACGATTATTTTTGTTGTTGTTGTTGTTGTTATTTAGAATGGCTTTTTATTTTTTTTATTTTTTTCCCAACTTTTTTATTTTATTTATTTATTTTTTTCAATGATTATTTTCTTAGCTTAATGATGTATATTTGAATGGCTATCTTTAGCCACTGGTTGAATCCCTATACTAGCTCACTGACCTAGTGTAAAAGTTTATGGTAGGAAGGGCCAAATGCAAGATATTAGTGTTCCTCAATCCAGAGCCTAATACACTAACTTTCATAATACATACAAATTTCAGGCATTTAACCCAATAGCAGTAAATTTCTTTGTCATGTGAAACTCCAGTATGAGTGTTCTTGGACGGTGGCATTCATTCACAGAGATTCAGCATCTTTGCCTCTTAAATCTCTGCCATAACCAAATGTTCCAACCAGTGTTCTAAGAAGAACATTGTTATCCTCTGCATCTACTTGATCACATGGGGTCTGTAAGACTGCAAAAGAAGCACAAGGCTTCTTAAATGCCTTCCCTTGAAAATGGTAGCTTACATTTCATTGGCCAGAACACAGTCACATAATCATACCTAACTAACTACAAAGGAAGCTCCTAGAAATATTTCTAGGAATAACCTAGAAATAATTCTGGGAAGAATAAAAGCACAGTGATTTTGGTGAATAGCCAGGAGTCTGCCACATGGGAGAATTTCAAAGATTTGTATTATGTCAAACATTTCAAAGATGTCCTTCTACCTAAACCTATATCAATAGATTTATTAGCAGTTCCTTTTGATTGAATGAATGAGGATGAAAACTGGTTTTCAGATGGTTCTCCAACAGTTTTCACCAACAGCTAGTATAATCGTCTATTGATTTACAGTCCTACTTATTTGTGGCCCTGAAAGACAGTGAAGAAAGACAATCTTTCCAATGGGCAGTCTTTGGAATTGCACCTCTTCTTATCTGCTATTTTTTAAAGAAAGATAACATAAGAAGAGTCTCTATACTGATGTATGGACATTGACCAATAGTTTTCCCCAGTGGAACTCTCAGAATAGACCAGGGCTAAAAATAGTTATGCACTATGTGACTGTTCACTAGAAGGTCATCACTGTCTAAAAGGTGTTTAGAAAAACAATATAATGACAATAACAACACACACAAAGCATTGTGAAGGAAAAACAAAAGGCTGGGGTAAGGCTTTATGACTAGCTGCAGAAACAAGGATGGTGTATAATCCAGAGATTCCAGACAAAGCTGAATACACTAAATGGTTATCATTTGGTTAGTCTGCTCTACAGTTCTGAGAGCACTTTCTATTTGATATAGATTCATTATGTCAGCTAAATGGATTTTTAAAAGTTTACATGGCAAATAGAGGGGAAAAATGGAAGCAGTGACCGATTTTATTTTCTTGGGCTCCAAAAGTGCTACAGATGGTGACTGCAGCCATGAAATTAAAAGATGCTTGCTCCTTGGAAGAAAAGCTATGACAAACCTAGATAGCGTATTAAAAAACAGAGACATCACTTTGCCAACAAAAGTCCATATCACCAAGCTATGGCTTTTCCAGTAGTCATGTATGGATGTGAGAGTTGGACCAGAAAGAAGACTGAGTGCCAAAGAATTGATGTTTTCAAACTGTGGTACTGGAGAAGATTCTTGACAGTCCCTTGGACAGCAAGGAGATCAAACCAGTCCATCCTAAAGGAAATCAACCCTGAATACCCATTGAAAGGACTGATGCTAAAGCTGAAACTTCAATACTTTGGCCACCTGATGCAAAGAGCCAACTCATTGGAAAAGACCCTGATGTTAGTAAAGATTGAAGGCAAAAGGAGAAGAGGGTAACATAGGATGAGACAGTTGCTGCTGCTGCTGCTGCTGCTAAGTTGCTTCAGTAGTGTCCGACTCTGTGCGACCCCATAGACGGCAGCCCATGAGGCTCCCCGGTCCCTGGGATTCTCCAGGCAAGAACACTGGAGTGGGTTGCCGTTTCCTTCTCCAATGCATGAAAGTGAAAAGTGAAAGTGAAATCACTCAGTCGTGTCTGACTCTTCATGACCCCATGGACTGCAGCCTACCAGGCTCCTCTGTCCATGGGATTTTCCAGGCAAGAGTACTGGAGTGGGGTGCCATTGCCTGCTCCGATGAGACAGTTAGATAGCATTATTGACTCAGTGGACATGAATCTGAGGAGATAGTGAAGGACAGGGAAGCCTGATGTGCTGCAGTACATGGGGTCACAAAGAGTCCAACACAATTTAGCAACTGAACAACAACAACATGTGGAGGAAAATATATTCCTCTGTGTGTGTGTATGAACTGGTATGTATGTATGTGTGTATTAGTCACTCAGTTGTGTCTGACTCTTTATGATCCAATGGATTGTAACCCACCAGGCTTCTCTGTCCATGAAATTCTCCACGCAAGAATACTGGAGCAGTTTGCCATTTCCTTCTCCAGGGGATCTTCCCAACCCAGGAATCGAACCCAGGACTGCTGCATTGCAGGCAGATTCTTTACCATCTGGGCCACAGGGGAAGGTATTGATAAAATTTGGTGGGCATCTGTTGTTTTTCCTATAGCAAGCATCTTTCTCATTTTCATAGTCAATAAAAAACCTACTTTGGGAAACTACCCTGTTTAAAGTCATCACTGAAGTGTAGGAGTAAACCAGTTCATGCCAATTAGATATCTCTCCTTGGAATCTAAAACTGATGCAGAGGTAGACAAGAATTAAGCCAACGTGAACCACAGCACAGATAAAAAGATAGTCCTGGATTGCTAACTACCAGGAACCTTAGCAGCCCTCACGGTTACCCTCTCAGACTGGTTGTTTAGAACGTTCTGTGAGGAAATAACTGATACACAGTTGTTTGTTTCTTTTTTCCCAATAAATTATCTGTTTTGGCTTAAGTGATTAGAACTTAATTATTTTCTTGAAATCAAACATAATAGGCATAATCTTGTGAATCTACAGAAGTAGATTACAATTTTTTTTATTAGTTGTGCTCTCACAAATGAGATCTTATGTGAAATCCAAATGCACCTATTCCTCCGGTAATGGCCTTAACTTATTCTCCAAAATAATGGCACTAAGTGAAAAGTTGGTAACTATAAAAATATGGGATGTGTCCATACCAGTCTAATATATCCAACCCTTTCTCAGACAGATAGTACATCAACTGAATAATAAAAACATGTTTACAGGGTTTTCCTGGTGATCCATTAATTAAGAGTACACCTGCCAATTCAGGGGACACAGGTTCAATCCCTGACCAGAGAAGATTCCATATGCTGTGAAGCAATTTACCCCATCACAACTACTGAGCCAGTGCTCTAGAGCCCATGAACCACAACTGCAGAAGCCCATGTCCTAAAGCCTGCGCTCCACAACAAGAGAAAATGCCACAGTGAGAAGCCTGCACACCACAACGAAGGGTAGCTCCCACTTATTGCAAATAGAGAAAGCTGGTGCACAGCAGCAAAGACCTGGAGCAGCCAAAAAAAAAAAAAGAAAAGAAACAAACAAATAAATCTTTTAAAAATGCTTATAAAAATAGTCAATGTAACAGTGAATAAATGCTATTTGTACATATAAATTAATGTAATGAAGTTTTATAATATTCCTGAAGAAGGATGATTTATTATGGCTGGAAGAAGAGTGGTAAAACATCATTCTTTAAAAGGTAGAGGAAAGTCACTTGTTTGAATATTGGGCAAGCATTTAATATAAGTATTGTATGAACTTGAGAATTCTGTTCCTCTTAAAACTTTAACCCTAAAATAACTACCTGAAATGGAAGGCTTTGACATAAATAGAAAAGACCGGAATCTTTGAGTAGAAAAGTATGCACTTTCAAACATGAGGAAATCATATACGTGCACAAGAATGAAGAGTAGCAAAGAGGATACATACTAATTTCTCTTGCTTGGCATCCACAGGCAAAACACAACATTACAGTTCATCCACATGTAGCATGTATTTCAAATTTGCTCCAAGTAATATTCTTTGATTAGAAACTGTTGTATAAAATAAATGTGTGAGTGTGTCTTTGTTTGAAACAGTAATGTTGAAATATAACTTTTCATCCAACTTTTCTTAAGTGGATTTTTAGGGGGAAACCCCTTATACTGGAAAACAAGAAGTCATTGTCTAAAAGTGGTATAAGTTTTCAAGAGCTATTAAGGTAAAAAATTCTTTAAGGAAAAAAAGTGATATGTGAAGTTAAAATGCATAGAGAACCAATAAAAACCGAACTGGGAAGGTAAAGTGAACTACAACCCTTTTTCTCCTCTCAGTTGCCACCCAGGCAATCACTTGCAAAGCTTTGACCGATTTACCTTCTCAGTCATATAAACTGTAAGTTCTTTTCCCAAATCCCATCATCCACCATTTGACCGACACTGCTTGCTGATTCATGAATATGCTATGAATTTTCAGGCCTTCAAGAAATTGTTTATGTTCCTCCTTTTCAGTAAATAACTTCATTTTCTTCTCAAAGTTTTTTTAAAAAATCTACTTATTTTTGAGTTCCCAGCATATACATCACCATCCTTAAGCCCCACCTAAAGCAAAAAGAAATACTTTATTATGAATATTCTCATAGGATATGATTATATTTCCATTCCAGTATTTATCAAATTTCATTATAATTAGTTGATTATGCAGCTAATTCCTTAATAAGTTCTTCAGCGCAAAGAATTCTGCCTAATTTGTTTTTGTTTCCCTTGAATTTAGCACAGTGTCTTGTTCATCAGAAAGATGACCAACAAAGACATGTTGAGCCTTGGTAACTACAATAAAGGAATAAGAGTTTTAAGAAATACTTGGTGGTTATACCTGATCAAAAAGTGGGCAGAAGAACTGAATCGACATTTCTCCAAAGAAGACATACAGACATCCAAAGACACTTGAAAAGGCTTAATGTTACTAATAATTCAGTTCAGTTCAGTCGCTCAGTCGTGTCCGACTCTTTGCGACCCCATGAATCGCAGCACGCCAGTCCTCCCTGTCCATCACCAACTCACAGAGTTCACTCAGACTCACGTCCATCGAGTGAGTGATGCCATCCAGCCATCTCATCCTCGGTCATCCCCTTCTCCTCCCGCCCCCAATCCCTCCCAGCATCAGAGTCTTTTCCAATGAGTCAACTTTTCGCATGAGGTGGCCAAAGTACTGGAGTTTCAGCTTTAGCATCATTCCTTCCAAAGAAATCCCAGGGCTGATCTCCTTGCAGTCCAAGGGACTCTCAAGAGTCTTCTCCAACACCACAGGGGAATGCAAATCAAAATTACCATAAGGTATAATGTCACACCAGTCAGAATGGCCATCATGAAAAAGTCTGAAAATAACAAATGCTGGAGAGGATGTGGAGAAAAGGGAAACCTCTTACACTGTTGGTGGGAATATAAAATTGGTTCAGCCACTCTGGAAAACAATATGGAAGTTCCTCAAAATACTAAAAATAGAGTTGCTATATGATCCAGAAATCCCACTCCTCAGCATATATCCAGAGAAAACTAAGTTGAAAAGATACATGTACCCCTATGTTCTATAAAACAGCAGCACTATTTACTGTAACCAAGACATGGGAGCAACCTAAATGTCCGTTGATAGATGAATGGATAAAGATGTGGAACATATATACAATGGAATAATATTCAGTCATAAAAAGAAAGAAAGAATGTAATTTGTAGCAACAAGGATACAACTAGAGATTAGCATACTAAATGAAGTGAGAAAGACAAATACCACATGATATTACTTACATGTAGAATTGAAAATATGACACAAATAAACTCACCTGTGAAACAGAAACAAACTCACAGACTTAGAGAACAGACTTACGGTTACCATAAAAGAAAGAATATGAAAAAGAATATATATATGTATAATTGAATCACATTACTATACAGCAAATTAGCACTGTAAATCAACTATACTTCAATCAAATATGTTTTAAAAGAAATATTTGGTGGTTATAGTGAAAAATGAATTGATGATACAAGTAGTGCTAAAGTTCATGTTTTGAGGATGCTGTCTATTCAAACTTGTAACAAGATTAAAATAAAAAAGGAAAAATTTTAAAGACAACCATGTTCCAAAAATGTAACAGAACCAAAACAAAACAAAATTTGATGTTGTAAGTGTAGCTGAAGGCACAGAACTTCCAGGCTTCAAGTTATCAGCAAATACATATGATCAGTTTAGATCACACAAAATATCTGCTCTCCCCATGAGGAGAGAGACTGGGACATTAAAAAGCTCATTTAGCGATGGTGTGACTATAAACTGGTACTGTAACTCTAAAAGTAGTAAAACGCTCACATGTGTTCTGGGTAATAAGTTATTTCAGTCATGTCCAACTCTGTGTGACACTATGGACTGGCTCCAGGCAAGAATACTGGTGTGTGTTGCCAACCTCCTCCCGGTGATCTTCCCCACCCAGGGGTCCAGCTGCGCGTCTCTCACATCTCCCAGGGGTCCAGCT
>NW_024070189.1:84138764-84233718 GCF_014754425.2 Oryx dammah | reverse complement strand
TCACATCTCCCAGGGGTCCAGCTGCGCGTCTCTCACATCTCCCAGGGGTCCTCCTGCGGGTTTTTCACATCTCCTACACTGGCAAGTAGGTCCCTTAAGATAGCGCCACCTGGGAAGGCCATGCTCACACGTGTAATCCAACAATTTCATTTCTGCGTTTGTAATCTAGAACACCGTGCACATGTGCACAGAGATTTTTCCAAGGCAGTTAAAGGTACATGTTGGGGAATCAAGACTTTTGGGTTCAAATCTCTCCTCTATTGCCTTCAGTTACACACCATGGTTAATTACTTAACCTTTCTGTGCCTAGGTTTCCTTATTTCAAAAATAGAAATAATAAAAATACCCACCTCTTGGGGACTGTTGTGAGAATAAAAACGTATTAAACATTTGTATAACTCTTAGAATAATAAAGACTCAAATTTTAGCCGTAATCATAAGACAAGCCCCCAATGAGGTCACTTAATCTAAAGCCCACACAACCAAACCAAGACTTTAATTAGTTGCGGCTCTCTCAGAAACAGAATCTTAAACCAATCCATCAACATTAGGAAGGTAATCTCCCCGAAACACCCCTGCCATCCCCTAAGGAAAATAACTACGCAATTAACCAACCTGCTTTTCTGTTTTCTTGCCTGAATATAATAAGGGCTACCTTCCTGCTCCCCTTTACCCATAAAAGTCTCAGTGTGTACATCTCTTCAGAGCGCCTTTTATATCTCTTAGATTAGATGCTGCCAGATTCAAATTGACTTTTATTGAAATAAACTCTTAAAATTTTTCAGGTACCTCAATTTCTTTTTTAGGAGTTGTGGCGTCAGAAGGGGAAACTGAAGGTGGCCCGGCCCTCAGGAGCACCGCAAAAACGGAGGTTCCTGTTGAGCCCCTTGAGCTTCTTGCTCTCTCGCTGCCCCCAGGAGGTCGCGTGGAAGTTCTTCGCGGATTCTAGCTTCACAGCTTGTGTTGTTTATGAGGTTTCAGACTTTGAGTATTTCTTTTTCCAGAGGAGTTCGAGAAACTAGCGTGAGTCTACTGGGTCTGACTTAGGAACCGGACCGGTCTGGGGACGGACTGGGTCCTGCCTGGATATCGGACTGGGTGGGGAGATGAGCTGGGTCCGGCTTAAGCTGAGCTGTGATCCAACTGTTGTTTTTAAGCTGAATAAGCAGGTTAATCTTACCAAAAATAACTTTGAATTATAGTGGTCACAGTAGAGAATTTTTAACCATTTATGCAGCATCTTAGAGAAGAAGCAGTCTCAGTCAAGCGCTCACCATAAAGTGTGAATGAAGTCAAAGTCACTCAGCCGTGTCTGATTCTTTGCGACCCCAAAGATATACAGTCCATGGAATTCTCCAGGCCAAAATCCTGGAGTGGTTAGCCTTTCCCTTCTCCAAGGGATCTTCCTGACCCACGAATTGAACCGGGGTCTCCTGCATTGCAGGCGGATTCTTTACTAACAAAGCTATGAGGGCAGCCCCCACCATAAGGGGTGAAGGGATAATTATTTTTTTCTCCTCTTCCGTTTCTGGTGACCAGGATGAGACCCACTGGGACACTCTGTTCACTCCACAGCCTGCAGATGGGCTCCTGGGGAAAATAATGGAGGTTGAAAGGTGAGAATTTTTGAAGACAGGTCTCCCAGATCTCTCTCTGTGATGCCTGGTCAAAAGAGGAAGGTAAAACTTCATATTATTCCTTCCTTTCAGATTGCAGGCAAAAAATTAAAAAAAAAAAAAAAAAAAAAGTAAGAAACTTAACCTTTTGGCCAACCCAATGGATCTTTGAATTGTGACTTGCGAACTTGCTATTGGGTATCCATTAATTGTCTATCTCCATGCTATCTAGTCTCCAAACATTTGGAATTTTCCAGCTAATTTTTTGTTACTGAATTCTAATAAATTTCTATTGCAATCTGATAAAAAAACTTGGAATAATTTATATCCTTTTAAAGAATATGGTCTACCTTGATGAATTGTCTATGTAAGACTGAGGAAAAAAGCGTCCAGTATTTTGTTATTGGGTGTTGTGTTCTATAAATGTCAGTCAGATCTAGTCAATAAGTGATACTTTTCAGTTTGACTGCATCCTTCCTGATTTTCTAGTTGCTGGAAAGGAAGAGGGTGTTGAAATCTCCAACTAGAATGTGGATTTATCTGTATCTCCTTGCAGTTCTATCAGCTTGTGCCTATTTTGATACTCTGTGGCCCTGGCAACATGATGGTAAGATGTAGGAAATTGAAAGTTTCAATAATTTAAAATAATATCTCGTTCTTTGAATGGGCCTAAGTCCTTGGACTGTGACCTTCAAAAATGTTGTGTAGCCTCCCCCCGGCACCGCCCCCTGCCCATCACCACCAAAAAACTAAAACAGAAGAACTAGAAAGAACTGATTTGGCTAAATGCCCTTCCCTGGGTCAGAAAAGATCTACTTAAGTCCTTTCCTGTGGTTAGTAGGCCTTTGCTACAGAGAGCATTGTGGGCATAATTCCAAATGGCTGCTTTTCTCCTCTTTCTGCCAGAAACATGAGAGGATTTTTCTTAGATCTTCACCTTGAGAACAGGGTAATAACCACCAAAGTGTTGGATCCCCACCAAGACTGGGTCCACATGAGTTTCTCTCTCTCTCTCTCTCAAGCTAGTTCAGAATTGGCCCCCACCAATTCATCAAAATGTTCCTTGCTAGTTTGAGAAAAATGGAAATTGTTGTTGGGTGATATATCTAGGAAGATGCATTACCCCCAAAGTTTTCCTACCAGTTTAAGGCTCTAGTGGCTTCTGCTCCGAATAATAAGTTACTGTGACTGTGAATTTCTGTGTTCACCTTGACTCTCCATATTTCACAGTATTAGTCTTCCCTGAGCCCCTAGTTTTCTGATGTATCTAAGTCATTGGTTTTCTATTTGTTCAGTATTTTTCTTCTTTGAGAACAGAAATACCCCCCTTCCAAGCTCTTTGTATGTCAGAGCTGAAATGTATTGCCTCTATGTATTTTTAAAAGCCAAATCAATTACTTGGAGGTGAAGTAATCTGACTGTAACTTGGTCAGATTATGAGGATTGTCTTCTATTTTCTGTGGGTACAATGGACTTGTGTATATGATGGGGTAAACCTGAGGCCTTGAGTGCCTCAGTCAGGAGGACCTGATGGAGTTATTGGTTTTTTAAGCTGGATGCTTAGCAAAAACTGATAAAGATGAAAATATGGGATGATGTTTTAGGGATGAGAGCCCTCACAGGTGGATCCAAGGAGATACTTCACCGAAGGTCTGATGAGAGCTGAGTAAAATTAGCACGTTTATGAAGTCATGATTGTTATCCTCCAGAGACTATGATCTCTCAAGAAATATACTTTGTTGCCCTTGAAGAAAGGAACAAGTGACCAAAGCTCTTCATGTTCTATGGAATTTCCTAAAGGAAACCAACACCTTGTAAAACAGATTAAATGGGCCTCCTCATCTCCTGAGTAGCCCGCCTTAATGTCCTGTCTTCTCCTGTTTCTCCTTGACCCTCACAATAAGAAAAAGGGACATAGAGGAATCCTAGGCACACTTAGAGGATTTCCCTAAAGACACAGGAAAAGGAGCTAGACTCGGTTGGGAACATGTTCTGTATCTTGCTCCATGCCTTCGACCAGCACCCAAACTGTGATGTCTGTGCCTCCCCGCAAATTCTTAGCTTATAGACACAGAGAGGGTGGGTTTTTTAAACTCATGCCTTCTCACAGAAGGAAAGACTAAGGGGAAGTATAAGAAAGAAACACTGTCCCAGGACTCATGTGAGGCACCTGCAAAACCAGAGCCAGATGGGTGTCAGTTATTCTCACTGCAAAAACAGCAAAGAATACCCTACCAGATCTACTAAACTTCAGCTATTGTTGATTATACTGACGGGAGGAATGAGAAGGGAGGAAAAGCACTGCAAAGATTTAGGTCCTCACTCAAAAATTAGGACACCCAGGTACATAGCGCAATATGTTTTACGCAATTAAAACACACAGAATAACACATTTTCTTGTGTCTGAAATGTAACAACCAATTTAAAAACAGCCTTTATTGGGGGAGAGAAACCCTAGGACCCTTACCACATTAATCATACATATCTATTGGAAAAGAATAAAAATTCTACATTTTTAATGGCATTACAAATGTTTAAATGTTTAGATTTGACCATCTTATGTTTGTGGAAACACAATGTTTTATAGTCTCTACTAAGTTACATCATTCTGAAATAAAATAAAACATAACAGTGAGGGTCTCAGCTTCCTTTGATGTAAATGGATCAGATTAATGAAATTGAAAAGTAGATACAGATGAAAATTTGACTTATCCACTGCCCCAACATTAAGAATTCATTAAAAAGTTCTCTGAAAACAAGTTACAACATTGCACATAAAAGAGTATAGCTGCTTCTAGAGATGAGTTTATGAACACTAACAGGTATTATTAAGGCAGTAAGTATAAGTGATACCACAAAAATACAATTAATAACATCATCTGGTAAGTTGGTCTCAGGAACAATGCGCTCTGAACATGCTTGAAAAATTAGTCCTTAGACAAAGACATATGAAATTTTTATGGTTCATGAAGAAAAGAGGAAGGACATTTGTAGATGGTCCATGTTCACCTAAGTTGATTTATTGCTTCATAAAGCATTTGACACATATACAACAGGAGAATGAATTCTTCAGTGTTTAGATCAGTTTTTAGAACACATCAAATAAATTGGCAAAGATATAGAGACATCTGTATTGATGATGAAAAGGCAATGGCAGGAAGGAACGCAGGAGTAGTGGAAAAGCTGTTGCCATTGGATGTTCACAGACACTGTGTTTCATCAGCAAGCACTGAGTTGTTGAGAACATGTAACATCATTGAAAACAGTTGTAAATAAAGATAAACTATCAATCTACTCAGATATAGTACCTATGTAACAGAATTTTCAGAATGTAGTGTAATGATGACATGGACAGTAAAATTAGACTCCACAACAAAGTCCTTACAAAGCTTCCTCCTTTGCAGTCCTCTCCAGTACACAGTGAAATGGCCCCTTCCTTTAAAGTACATAGTGAGTTGGCAAGGGTGCTGTTTGTCCACAGTAGGGCGGTAGGTGGCTAGATTCTTAGAGCAGCTCAGAAGGAATGCCACACAGGAATGAGACACGTTTTCTTGGACTTACACGGTTCCAGCAGGGCTACCCCTCTCCTGTCTGTCTGTTTCTGGCTGGAGTTATGGTGGCTGAGTACCACAGGCCTCCATGCCTGCCCAACTCTCCTGTCTCCACCTGACGAAACAGGAAACTTAAGAAGAAAAAATCAAAAGAAAGGAGGTGATTTGCTTCTGGAAAGGGCAAATCACCATTTACTTCCCCCTGGCTTCCTAATGTCAGAAGCATCCACTAGCTTGAATCAAGCTCTCAATCTATTTATTCATTCATGCATTTGTTTATTTCAGTAAAAAAAAAAAAATGGGTCCTTGTTCTGTGCCATGCCATGCACTATTTTAGATGCAGATGGTTTTCCCTATAGCAAAGTACTTTAACAAAGAACGCCTGATCTTAGCTGTCTTTAGATATTGGTTGGTTAATTAATGATTATTTTGCTGACTAAAGTCCATCTAGTCAAGGCTATGGTTTTTCCAGTAGTCATGTATGGATGTGAGAGTTGGACGGTGAAGAAGGCTGAGTGCCGAAGAATTGATGCTTTTGAACTCTGGCGTTGGAGAAGACTCTTGAGAGTCCCTTGGACTGCAAGGAGATCCAACCAGTCCATTCTGAAGATCAGCCCTGGGATTTCTTTGGAAGGAATGATGCTGAAGCTGAAACTCCAGTCCTTTGGCCACCTCATGCGAAGAGCTGACTCATTGGAAAAGACTCTGATGCTGGGAGGGATTGGGGGCAGGAGGAGAAGGGGACGACAGAGGATGAGATGGCTGGATGGCATCACCGACTCGATAGACGTGAGTCTGAGTGAACTCCGGGAGTTTGTGATGGTGAGGGAGGCCTGGCGTGCTGCGATTCATGGGGTCTCAAAGAGCTGGACACGACTGAGTGACTGAACTGAACTGAACTGAAGAAATCTCCATATCCCCCAGAGAACTATTGGAATACAAATCTTCAAGACTAAATTCAGAGACTCAGGTTCCACTCCTGCCACTTACTTGCCAGGTATTTCTAACTAGTTTCTTAACCGTTCCCAGCCTCCATTTACTCTTCAAAAATGGAGAAAGTGAAAGTGAAGTTGTTCAGTTGTGTCCGACTCTTTGCAACCCATGGAGTGTAGCCTACCAGGCTCCTCGGTCCATGGGGTTTTCCAGGCAGGAATACTGGAGTGGGTTGCCATTTTAGAGTACTGGACTAAATCAGGGATGACAATTCGTGTGCCATTTCTGTTTGAATAGCAATGGCTAACCACAGTGCTGTATTGAGAAAGATTCTATAGTCAAGTTCAAACTCTTTGGGGAAGGAGATTATGAGAGGAGAAGGGTCAGTACTCATACTAGGTATTTGCCCCTCCTGGACTAGATGATTTCTAATTCCCCCATTCAAAGCAAAATCATGGCAGACATTAAAGTTTTCTTCTGTGTCTGACCATTGGTCCAGTGATTCATCTCTAAATAGGCCTATTATCTAAAGAGCCATTTTGGATGTACTGGTCTGGAGAATACAGAAATACGTCAAGGATTCCAGGTGAGTACTATCTTAGTCACAAGGTCAATACCCCTGTTAATATCTGTGGAGTATAATTATATCAGTTCTCCAAAGGTAAACATGCCCACATGATAACTATATTATTTATCATGGAATAATAGAAATGGATATCAGTTTTCTCAATCAACTGTTTCCCTCAATCACTCTTTAAAAATACAGTTTACATTTCCATATGCTGAAATATGGAAGCCGATATCTGCAAAAGAGTTGTGTGTAGGTTTTAAATAAAATTAATTCCCCCAATATATAAACATTTCATATACCTCAATATCAAAAAATAAAACAACCCAAGAAAACATGGACAGAAAATCTAAATAGATGTTTTTCCAAAGAAAACATACAGGTGGCCAACAGGCACATGAAAAGATGCTCAGCATTGCTAATTATTAAAGAAATGTAAATCAAAGCCACGATGAGGTATCACCTCACACCACTCAGAATGGTCGTCATCAAAAGGTCTATGAATAATAAATTCTGGAGAAGCTGTGGAGAAAAGCACACACACACATATGCATGTATGTGCTCAGTCACTTCAGTTGTGTCTGACACTTTGTGACCCTATGGACTGTGGCCCGCCAGGCTCCTCAGGCCATGGGATTCTCCAGGCAAGAAAACTGGAGTGGGTTGCCATGCCCTCCTCCAGGGGATTTTCCTGACCCGGGGATCAAACCTGAGTCTCCTGCATCTCCTGTATTGCAGGAAGATTCTTTACCACTGAGCTGCCAGGGAAGCCTATATATATACATACGTACACACACACATATATACATACCTATGGCTGAGTAATGTTCCATTGTTCCATTGTGTGTGTGTGTGTATATATATATATATATATACACACAGGTTTATATATACACACACATATATAAAGCACATCTTCTTTATACACTCATCTGTCCATGGACATTTAGGTTGTTTCCATGACTTAGCTATTGTAAACAGTGCTACTGTGAACATTGAGGGTGTTCTTTTTGAGTTAAGAGTTTTCTATGGATATATGCCCAGGAGTGGGATTGCTGGATCATATAGTAGCTGTAATTTTAGTTTTTTAAGGGGTCTTCACACTGTTCCCCATAAAGGATATACCAATTTACATTCCCACCAACAGTGTAGGAGGGTTCCCTTTTCTTCACAGCCTCGCCAGAATTTATTTGTAGACCTTTTGATGATGGCCATTCTGACTGGTGTGAGATGATATCTCATACACACGCACACACACACACATATATATATATACACATAAGCCTATATATATATATATATATACACACATTCATATATACACAATGGAATATTATTTAGCCATATATATATGTATGGTATACGGTTGGAGAAGACTCTTGAGAGTCCCTTGGACTGCAAGGAGATCCAACCAGTCCATTCTGAAGATCAGCCCTGGGATTTCTTTGGAAGGAATGATGCTAAAGCTGAAACTCCAGTCCTTTGGCCACCTCATGTGAAGAGTTGACTCATTGGAAAAGACTCTGATGTTGGGAGGGATTGAGGACAGGAGGAGAAGGGGACAACAGAGGATGAGATGGCTGGATGGCATCACGGACTCGATGGATGTGAGTCTGAGTGAACTCCAGGAGTTGGTGATGGACAGGGAGGCCTGGCGTGCTGATTCATGGGGTCACAGAGTCGGATACGACTGAGCGACTGAACTGAACTGATACATACATATATAATGGAATATTACTCAGCCATAAATAGAATGGAATAATTCCATTTGCCATGATATATTTGGACCTAGAGATCATCAAATTCAGTGAAGAAGTCAAAGACAAATATCACATGATGTAACTTATATATGGAATCTTAAAAAAAGATACAAATGAACTTATTTAGACAATAGAAATAGACTCACAGATCTAAAAAAGATACAGGGGAAAGGGGGAGGGGGGAAATTAGAAGTTTGGAGATACACATTACTATATATAAAATAAATAAAGGACAAAGACCTACTGTATAGCACAGGCAACTATATTCAATATCTTATATCTTATAATCTTATTATAATCTTATAATCAATATCTTATTATCTTATAATAACCATTACTGGAAAAGAATCTGAAAAAGAATAGATATATATGTATAACTGAATCACTAAAAAAAAGTACAAACCACACTTTTATACATTGAAATATAGGGACTGATATCTGAAAAAGAATTGTATATAGGTTTTAAACACACTTGTTCTTTTATATTTACTGTAAAATACTAAGCCCAAAGTAACTACTTCTTAATTTTGGCCTTTTTATCTTTTCTGTTAGTAAAACATATGTACAATATGTGAAGTATTTTACCCAAGGCTGTAAAGGGGAAGGGTGTAACTAACATTTCCTTTTCAGTCTGAAAATTTACAGGAATGTACTAGCACATCTGTATGGAATTAGCAGAGCTGATTCTATACATTCATGTGACCCACCGGTTCCAGTTTATGTGCTTCTGAGATCAGCCTTTTTTCACTATAATAAAAGTATGACTTGTCTACATTATGGGTAACATAATTAAACTAGGATAATACAAACTTGTTTGAATATAAACTCCAAACCATCAAGTTGCTTCATATGTTTGCACTCACTTGTAACATATGATCTCCTGAGATATCTTCCATTGGGCTAAACACCAAAACAAGCAAATGGATATCAAAAAATAAAAGGACATCATTATGGGATTTCAAAGTTGACAAATTGAACGTTCCTATGTAATAATGTGATTTCATCTTGGAATCTTCTTTTGTGATTTAATTTATGGACTCTATGTGATCCAAGATTACATTTCACAAAAGTGTAAATATATTTAAGACAGATTATGCTTGCTTCATTAATCATGATATCAGACATTCAGTCCTAAACTGAAGGTCTTTTTTATGTGACTCCAGTGGGAAATCACTCATGGTGTTGATATATTTGACTTCTATGAGCTTATTTGCTTCAATTTTTTACTTTTATAAAAAATAGAGTTCCAGCTTATTAGAGCAACGTATTTGTCTGCATAAGCCATTGAGAAGACATACAACTTAGAAAACAGTAACAGAATATAGTACATAATATCAGACATTTTAATAAAGAATGCTTGGTTTGTTTTTTTTTTTTAATACCAAGCCCTTGGTCCAAAATGACAGGTAATCTCTCTTTCATCAGTTAAAAAATGATTATATAAACACACACATTAGAAGCATGCTACAAGCAAGTACAAACTAATTACAGTTCTATAGAAGAATTTTATGTCTGAGTCTTTAGCATAGTGAGAAAATATGCACTAGAAGAATTAATAAAGATAGTGTGGAGTGGATACATTTTAAAAATACAGTTTGCTAAAAAAAAATAAAAGCTATATTCTATGTAAAGTAACACATGCGGAAGTTTGGAGACAATAGCATGACTGTAAAGATCCACCTCAGTGATCGATATGATCATATTGATCATATCAATATAATGATAAAAATAACTATGATCAGGCAGTCACGTGTGGGACAAGAGACAAATCTCACTCATTTCACAGAAGTAGAAAATCCAGGACTTTCCTCGTGGCGTGGTGGTAAACAATCAATCTGCTAATGCAGGAGAGGGTTCAATCCCTGGTCCAGGAAGATCCCACATGCCCCAGAGCAACTAAGCCATAGGTGTTGAGCCTGTTCTAGAGCCCGGGAATCTCAGCTGCTGAGGCCACATGCTCCAGCTACTGAAGCCTACACACCCTAGCACTGGTGCTCCACAAGAGAAGCCGAGGCACCACAACTAGAGCGCCGTCCCTGCTCTCCACAACTAGAGAAGAAGTCTGCACCACAATGAAGACTCAGAACAGCCAAAAATAAATAAAATTACATATGTATAAAAGAAAATCCAGGCCAAGGGTATTCCCAAGCATGAGATATGGTAGTTGATGTCTTGGAATATATTCTAAATCAGGATTTTATTTTAGAAGCTGTAAATAGGGAAGATAGTGTATCTGAGGTGGGAGTGAGGAAGATGACTTGTTCAGTCTAGTGCTCTATAGAAATGTGTCAATATAAAGAGGCACTTACTGTGACATGAGAGTTGCTAAGAAGGCTAAGTAGCATCTGCTAAGTCACTTCAGTTGTGTCCGACTCTGTGCGACCCCATAGACGGCCTCCCACCAGGCTCCCCCATCCCTGGGATTCTCCAGGCAAGAACACTGGGGTGGGTTGCCATTTCCTTCTCCAATGCATGAAACTGAAAAGTGAAAGTGAAGTCACCCAGTCGAGTCCGACTCTTAGCGACCCTATGGACTACAGCCTACCAGGCTCCTCCATCCATGGGATTTTTGGAGGCAAGAGTACTGGAGTGGGGTGCCATCATCTAGTTTGGGGGGAAAGTGAGTTTGAAACAAGGGCATAAAAATGGAGTGTTAAAAAACTGGAAACTCTGCAAAGCAAAATTCAGGCTGGAGAGAGAAAAAATAGAGAAGCACTAAGATGGTGACCCTAGGAGAACCAATAATGGTCTGTTTTTATGTCAATTCCAAGATCATCTTAAAAAACCATTACATTAAAGAAGGTAAAAATGTTTCAGTATCACTTTTTTGAACCAAAAAAAACACATCTATTGTAACATTAAAGGTAGCCAAGTCTATGTTATTCTTTTGAAACACCAAGAGAATTAAACTTTAAAAATTCTTCAGTAAAACTTTTCAAATATCAACTTAATGATAAAGTCACTAAAAAAGTATTGATACAAATGTAAGAAAAGTTATAGAAAAGTAATTTTACTTGATTTATATATTGAGAAAGAGATTTAAAGCAGACTTTGGAGAAAGAAGTATCTTAAGAATGAACATCCTTTAACACACTAGCTTAAATTTCTCTTCATATGAGCAGGGAGCCATTCTATATTTGAACAGGAAAATCTTATTTACAAAGGGTTTCCTCATCCAAGAATCTTAAATGTGCTATTTCAATTGGCTTGAAAAATCCACTCCATGAATTGCCTAATATAGTTTAAAGATGGGAAATTTGAAACTGTAAGACTCCACTTTCATAAGAAACTTTCATTATTCCAGAGAGATGAAGGGAAGGGGGACAGAAGTAAAAGAAATAAGAGTGTGTAAAAGAAATTCAGACAAATCCATAAAAAATTTGAAAAATTTTAAAATTAAACTTATAAGTCTATTAGCAAGTCTATCAGTTGCATCTATTTTAAGTTTTCCTGAGGAAATACTCTTAATTAAATTAACTGAGAAATTCCTTTGGTTGATGGGGGAGGAAAAAGCAAAAACTTGATTATTCTTTCTTTTAAAATAGATAGTAGAGTTTCTATTGACTATATTTTAAAAGTTTCAGAAAAAATTAAATCCATTTCCTGCAAATTGTGCCAACAAAATAGCCAAAAACTATTTTGGAAAAGGCAAACAAAAGTAAAAATAACATGAAAGTAAGTGTAATATTTTAAAGTTCTTTTTAAAATAAAAGGTTTGATTTCTTCAATAAATTGACTTGGAAAATATGCATTTTAAAGATGAATATTTTAGTAATACAAAAATTAAAACTGTAACATATGCCAATATTATAGAATATTAATGTATCCCTAAGCAATGGCAACCCACTCCAGTGTTCTTGCCTGGAGAATCCCAGGGACCGGGGAGCCTGGTGGGCTGCCGTCTATGGGGTCGCACAGAGTCGAACACAACTGAAGTAACTTAGCAGCAGCAAGAATTTTATCCTAGTTTCTACACCAGGAAGAGTCTCAGATAGATATTTCATCTGTTCTTTTTTAAAGTTTTAAAAATAAAAATTCAATGGGTAAATATTTAAAGAGTAATAACAATGACTAGATGTGATGTAATGACTTAAATTCTGGTTGGAAGGTTATTCCATATTAGAATAGAAAGTGAGTCTTCCTATAAGATTTATCAAATAGATAACATTTAAAACATTATCTTTTTTAATTCACTGATTGCAGCTTATTTAAAAGTACTCAATAAAAACATAAGAATACATCTTTAATATAATAAAGAGTATCAGCCAATTTTAATATTTTTGTAATGGTGAAAAAGTAGAAGTGATCTTATTAAATTTAATTTTGCATCAGTATAATTAAATACATGGCAAAACTGTGATAGCTGATATATATCATTCTCATAATTAGTACCATTTTAACTATATGAAAGAAAAAATTTTTATTTTTTAGAAATAAAAGCACAGTATGATTGTTTTGGCAATATCAATAGAAATTAAATGTAAATTTCATTCCACAATGCCAGAATTTCTAATAAATAAGATTTATAAAATTACTTATATATAATTTAGAATTACTTCATTTAATAAATGTAAATTGATAATATTCATACATATCAAAAAGAAAATATTTTTAGAAGTTGGCTTTACAATCACAGCAAAATAAAAACTACTGCAGTTCCCACTTATTCACAGGGGATACATTCCAAGACACCCTAAGGATTCCTAAAACCACAGATAGTATCAAATCCTATATATACTACTGCTTTTTCCTGTACATGCTTACCAATGATAAAAGTTTAGGCACAGTTAGTGATTAAAAACAATAAAATCAAACAATTATAACAATACACTGTAAAACTTATTTGGTCTCTGCCAAAATATTTTACCATACTGTAACACCCTTCTGTTGATAGGAGATGATAAAATGCCTACCCGATGGGATGAAGTGAGGTGAGTTACATATGCACTGTGACAGCATTAGGCTCTTATCTTCCTTGTCGAAGAAGGATTATCTGCTTCTGGCAGTTTCTTTTTCCTTCTTCAGAATTGCACGAATAGAAAACTCCTTGCCAGACATATGGCAACCTCAGCCAATGATTTTTCTTTTCTTATTAAGTCGAGAACTTCCACCTTTTCACTTCAAGGGAGCACTTTACAGTTTCTCGTTGGCATAGTTGAATTGCTGGCATCACTACTGTTGCACTTTGGAGCTATTATTAGGTGAAATAAGCATTACTTGAACACAGGTGTAGCACTATTGCAACAGTAGGTCTGATGACCAAATGGACAGTAGGTGACTGACGAGTGGGATACGCTGGAGGAAGGGATAGCCCGCATCAGGGGTGGAGCAGAGCAAGATGGCACGAGGTTTCATCATGCCACTCAGAACAGCACGCAATTTAAAACTTACAAGTTGTTTATTTCTGGAATTTTTCATTTACTATTTTGGACTGACATTGACTGCAGGTAACTGAAACTGAAACCACAGACAAGGAGGGCTACTGTACCTGGCAAAAATCTTGCCAGGAAGTACATGTGAAGGATAGTATAAACTTTTATGACCAATAAACAGTAGCAACTTGAGTAAAGATATATCCCTTATTCTTGAATGAGAAGAATAAATTTTATAAAGACGATCATTCTTCTAAAATTATTAACTGGATTCATACAACTTCTATAGAAGTCAATACAGTTCTCAAGTTCATCTAGAATTATAATTAGATGGAGGGAGGGCAAATGGATGTTTACCCTGTGGAGTCACCCAGCATTCATTTCCTCTTTATCATTTTCTTGTGTTCACTCCTTCCACAAATGGCCTATGTGCCTCAAGGTAGACTTACCTCACACAAGCCAGTGATGGCCTAAGACTGGCTTAAACCAATCAGCTACTCCCAATTGCTTATCAGACAGTGTATCAAGAAAAGCTCTACTATTTAGTGTAGAAGGATGCATATTTTACTGAAAGCTTCAGAGAAACCAAAACAAACAAACAATCCAAAAAAAACCCTTCCTCCTAATTAGAAGTTACTTGAGACATTCACATCTAACTTCCTGTTAGGCAGAGGCCATGCCCTAGAATACTGCCTGACACCAACCTGATTTTCAAAAGGTTAACTTGCTAATTAGAACCCTTCTAGTGAAGCTACTAGAAGAAAAGCTCCTTGGAAGAAAAGCAATGACAAACCTAGACAGTGTATTAAAAAGCAGAGACATTACTTTGCCAACAAAGGTCCGTATAGTCAAAGCTATGGTTTTTCCAGTAGTCATGCATGGATATGAGAGTTGAACCATAAAGAAGGCTGAGTGCCAAAGAAATGATGCTTTTGAACCGCAGTGTTGGAGAAGACTCTTGAGAGTCGCTTGGACTGCAAAGAGATCAAACCAGTCAATCCTAAAGGAAAACAGTTCTGAATATTCATTGGAAGAACTGATGCTGAAGCAGAAGCTCCAATACTTTGGCCACCTGAGGCAAAGAAGTGATTCATTGGAAAGGACTCTGATGCTGGGAAAGACTGAAAGCAGATGAGAAGGGGTGACAGAGGATAGATGGTTGAATGGCATCACCAACTCAATAGATATGAGTTTGAGCTCAAAGGGCAAGATTGAATAAAGTAAAATTATTAAATGAGTGCAAGTCAAATGAACATGGAATCATATCCAATGGATTTAGTAACAGAATTCATGTGGCAACATTTCAAAAAAGGAGTTGTTTCTGTATGTGTGATCAAGATAAACCATTAAGTAGCCTTTGTTTAAGAGTTATTAGGGTGCCCCAGTGTAGTTGCAGCACTAAGCGCAGGCGGCTGCGACCCAATCTAATCACACTAGGACCACAGCCTTGTCTAACTCAATGAAACCAAGCCATGCCCATGGGGCAACCCAAGACGGGTGGGTCATGGTGGAGAGGTCTGACAGAATGTGGTGCACTGGAGAAGGGAATGGCAAACCACTTCAGTATTCTTGCCTTGAGAACCCCATGAACAGTATGAAAAGGCAAAATGATAGGATACTGAAAGAGGAATTCCCCAGGTCAGTAGGTCCCCTATATGCTACTGGAGATCAGTGGAGATATACCTCCAGAAATAATGAAGGGATGAAGCCAAAGCAAAAACAGTACCCAGCTGTGGATGTGACTGGTGATAGAAGCAAGGTCTGATGCTGTAAAGAGCAATATTGCATAGGAACCTGGAATGTCAGGTCCATGAATCAAGGCAAACTGGAAGTGGTCAAACAAGAGATGGCAAGAATGAACGTCGACATTCTAGGAATCAGCGAACTAAAATGGACTGGAATGCTGCTGCTGCTGCTAAGTCGCTTCAGTTGTGTCGAACTCTGTGCGACCCCATAGACGGCAGCCCACCAGGTTCCCCATCCCTGGGATTCTCCAGCCAAGAACACTGGAGTGGGTTGCCATTTCCTTCTCCAATGCATGAAAGTGAGAAGCGAAAGTGAAGTCGCTCAGTCGTGTCCAACTTCGAGACCCCATGGACTGCAGCCTACCAGGCTCCTCCATTTTCCAGGCAAGAGTACTGGATTGGGTTGCCGTTGCCTTCTCCAAAATGGACTGGAATGGGTGAATTTAACTCAGATGACCATTATATCTACTACTGCGGACAGGAATCCCTCAGAAGAAATGGAGTAGCCATCATGGTCAACAAGAGTCCGAAATGCAGTACTTGGATGCAATCTCAAAAATGACAGAATGATCTCTGTTCGTCTCCAAGGCAAACCATTCAATAGCACAGTTATCCAAGTCTATGCCCCAACCAGCAACACTGAAGAAGCTGAAGTTGAATGGTTCTATGAAGATCTACAAGACCTTTTAGAACTAACACCCAAAAAAGATGCCCTTTTCATTATAGGGGACTGGAATGCAAAAGTAGGAAGTCAAGAAACACCTGGAGTAACAGGCAAATTTGGCCTTGGAATGCGGAATGAAGCAGGGCAAAGACTAATAGAGTTTTGCCAAGAAAATGCACTGGTCATAGCAAACACCCTCTTCCAACAACACAAGAGAAGACTCTACACATGGACATCACCAGATGGTCAACACCGAAATCAGATTGATTATATTCTTTGCAGCCAAAGATGGAGAAGCTCTATAGAGTCAATAAAAACAAGACCAGGAGCTGACCGTGGCTTAGATCATGAACTTCTTATTACCAAATTCAGACTCAAATTGAAGAAAGTAGGGAAAACCACAAGACCATTCAGGTATGACCTAAATCAAATCCCTTATGATTCTACAGTGGAAGTGAGAAATAGATTTAAGGGCCTAGATCTGATAGATAGAGTGTCTGATAAACTATGGAATGAGGTTCATGACATTGTACAGGAGACAGGGATCAAGAGCATCCCCATGGAAAAGAAATGCAAAAAAGCAAAATGGCTGTCTGGGGAGACCTTACAAATAGGTGTGAAAAGAAGAGAGGTGAAAAGCAAAGGAGAAAAGGAAAGATATAAGCATCTGAGTGCAGAGTTCCAAAGAATAGCAAGAAGAGATAAGAAAGCCTTCTTCAGCGATCAATGCAAAGAAAAAAAAAAGAGGAAAAGAACAAAATGGGAAAGACTAGAGATCTCTTCAAGAAAATTAGAGATACCAAGGGAACATTTCATGCAAAGATGGGCTCGATAAAGGACAGAAATGGTCTGGACCTAACAGAAGCAGAAGATATTAAGAAGAGGTGGCAAGGATACACAGAGGAACTGTACAAAAAAGATCTTCATGACCCAGATAATCATGATGATGTGATCACTAATCTAGAGCCAGACATCCTGGAATGTGAAGTCAAGTGGGCCTTGGAAAGAATCCCTACAAACAAAGCTAGTGGAGGTGATGGAATTCCAGTTGAGCTATTTCAAATCCTGAAAGATGATGCTGTGAAAGTGCTGCACTCAATATGCCAGCAAATTTGAAAAACTCAGCAGTGGCCACAGGACTGGAAAATGTCAGCTTTCATTCCAATCCCAAAGAAAGGCAATGGCAAAGAATGCTCAAACTACTGCACAATTGCACTCATCTCACATGCTAGTAAAGTAATGCTCAAAATTCTCCAAGCCAGGCTTCAGCAATACATGAACCGTGAACTTCCAGATGTTCAAGCTGGTTTTTGAAAAGGCAGAGGAACCAGAGATCAAATTGCCAACATCTGCTGGATCATGGGAAAAGCAAGAGAGTTCCTGAAAAACATCTATTTCTGCTTTATTGAGTATGCCAAAGCCTTTGACTATGTGGATCACAATAAACTGTGGA
Source organism: Oryx dammah (assembly GCF_014754425.2). Lineage (NCBI taxonomy): Eukaryota > Metazoa > Chordata > Mammalia > Artiodactyla > Bovidae > Oryx > Oryx dammah. Next base: position 84,216,056 of record NW_024070189.1, on the reverse strand, counting down.
AAATTCTTCAAGAGATGGGAATACCAGACCACCTAACCTGCTTCTTGAGAAATCTGTATGCAGGTCAGGAAGCAGCAGTTAGAACTGGACATGGAACAACAGACTGGTTCCAAATAGGAAAAGGAGTACATCAAGGCTGTATATTGTCACCCTGCTTATTTAACTTATATGCAGAGTACATCATGAGAAACACTGGAGTGGAAGAAACACAAGCTGGAATCAAGATTGCCGGGAGAAATATCAATAACCTCAGCTATGCAGATGACACCACCCTTATGGCAGAAAGTGAAGAGGAACTAAAAAGCCTCTTGATGAAAGTGAAAGTGGAGAGTGAAAAAGTTGGCCTAAAGCTCAACATTCAGAAAATGAAGATCATGGCATCCGGTCCCATCACTTCATGGGAAATAGATGAGGAAACAGTGGAAACAGTGTCAGACTTTATTTTTGGGGGATCCAAAATCACTGCAGATTGTGACTGCAGCCATGAAATTAAAAGACGTTTACTCCTTGGAAGAAAAGTTATGACCAACCTAGATAGTATATTCAAAAGCAGAAACATTACTTTGCCGACTAAGGTCCGTCTCATCAAGGCTATGGTTTTTCCTGTGGTCATGTATGGATTTGAGAGTTGGACTGTGAAGAAGGCTGAGCGCCGAAGAATTGATGCGTTTGAACTGTGGTGTTGGAGAAGACTCTTGAGAGTCCCTTGGACTGCAAGGAGATCCAACCAGTCCATTCTGAAGGAGATCAACCCTGTGATTTCTTTGGAAGGAATGATGCTAAAGGTGAAACTCCAGTACTTTGGCCACCTCATGCGAAGAGTTGACTGATCGGAAAAGACTCTGATGCTGGGAGGGATTGGGGGCAGGAGGAGAAGGGGATGACAGAGGATGAGATGGCTGGATGTCATCACTGAGTCGATGGACATGAGTCTGAGTGAACTCCGGGAGTTGGTGATGGACGGGGAGGCCTGGCGTGCTGCGATTCATGGGGTTGCCAAGAGTTGGACACGACTGAGCGACTGAACTGAACTGAACAGCAATGTAAAATCCCTGGAGGAGCTCTGTGCTGTCTTTATTTAGTCATGCAAAAGAAAACAGCCTCAAAATTAAGAACCTCAAACTTCTAAGCCTACAATGCTCAGGATCACTACAAGAAAAATTCCTTGTTTTGAAACATTCTAAGAGTTGGAATTCTTTTCCAGATCATAATTCTCAAATGACTCATTGACTTGAGCAGTTCTTCAGAGATTCAGCAGATTACTTCTGTCAGTATTGAGTCAAGAGTAGAGATTGCGGTCACCACTGCAGGTGCTTGAATCAACTGTTTCTCTAAATTGGTTGTGTGTACATGCATGCTCAGTCGCGTCCAACTTGTTTTGACCCCATGGACCCCAGTCGTGTCTGCAGTCGGCCAGGGTCTTCTGTCCAGGGAATTTTCCAGGCAAGAATACTGTAGTGGGTTGCCATTGCTTCTCCAGGGGATCTTCCTGATCCAGGAATGGAACCCGAATCTCCTGCATCTCCTGAATTGGCAGGCAGATTCTTTACCACTGAGCCACTTGGGAAGCCAAAAAAACTGGTTATCAGTTGCTAAATAAACAAATAGAGATGAGGAAGCAGGGACAGCAGTGAAGAACAGAAAAATACATCTAGCAGGAGGTGCAGAGACAAAGGAGATATTTTTTAAGAAGTGATAACAAGAATACTGAAATGCTGACGCTGAACAGAGGGAGGAGCTGGAAGAGTGAAGTATTTCTTGAACCTGGAGAAGAGTTCCAGCGCTTTAAGTGGAGAAATTACCTCTGGATAGAAAATGGACACTTTTTTCCAGTAGAGAGAGAAGGGAGGCAAACAAGTTTAGATCAAGACAACTGAGTAGATTTGGTAGTGAGTAAATGAAGGGGTTCCCATCTTATTTGTTTTAGCATCTCAATGAAGCATAAATGAAATCATCAACTGATAGATGGAGAAATATGGAGAGCTGCAGATGGTTTAAGAGAAGGCAGAAAGCATTAAATATTTATGTTGAAAGTAGGAAAATAAACTTACATAGAGAACATTTTCATCATTGCACTATTTACACTGTTTCATAGAAACATTCCATTTATTGAAGCAGATGCAAGATATAGAGTTTAATCAAGAATAAGTTTTTGCTAGATGAGAGGCAAAGGAGTTGGTATTTGCATGGAAGATCTGTGGAATATAAACTGCTTAAGAAAAGAAGTGAAATAAAAGAGTACAGAGAAAAATATAAAGGGCGGATAATGAATCAGTAATTTCAATAATGTTGAATTGTTGCAGTGGGGTATTAAGAGTAAGCTGGCATAGCAAGTGAAGATCAAAGAATAATAGGAAGTCTGAAACAATTATTTCAAAGATGATAGAGTTACTGGTAATAAGCTTTAATGTGTGACCATGGAAGTGAGTATCTGGGGTCAGATCTAATGTTGATTGGAAATAAGGAAGTCCAGAGCCTGGGAAACTAGAGCGCTGAATATATTATTGACATGTATGTTGTTCCATGAGAATTATGACAGTAGTGGAACAGGACAGAAAAGATTGATGTGGGAGTCAAGACTTCAATAAATGACGAGGAATGATAAGACATTGGAAGAGGACACTGAGGAAGAGCAGAGAAAGATAAAGTCAAATGGTACCAGCATCAAAGGAGCTGAGGATTCTGAAGACGGAAGAAGATATTCTGATAGCAGCAATAAGGAACAAGAAGTGCAAAATTAAAAACCTCCTTGAGGAACAAGGAGTACATTTACTTGCACATTGCCTTTTTTTCTCATGAGGTTGGAAAAGAAAATCTTCTTCTAAAGAAGGTTGCAAGGGAACTGGTGTTCATGAAAGCCCCCAGATTTCTGATAAAACTAAAGGAATTAAAACAGTGTAGTACTGTTATAGGCTTCCCTGATAGCTCAGTTGGTAAAGGATCTGCCGGAAATGCAAGAGACCCCGCTTCGATTCCTGGGTCGGGAAGATTCCCTGGAGAAAGGAATGTCTATCCACTCCAGTATTCTGGCCTAGAGAATTCCATGGACACTGTAGTCCATGGGGTCACAAGAGTCAGACATGACTGAATGACTTTTCACTTACTCAGCATTGTTATAAAAGTAGACAGAGGAATGAAACAGATCCATAATAGGAAGTAGGCTCAAACACACATAACATATATTTGCAAAAACACAAATCATTAAGAAGAGGTGTTGTATTTAATAATTAGAGCTGGGCACTCAGCTCACCAAGTATTAGAAAATACAAGAAAAGCAAAACAATAATTAAATTTCTTTTTTTCTTTTATTCAAATTTCTGTTTAGGGACGTGCTTTCTAAGTTTTGAAGAAATGCATGGGAGAAAAAATTTTAATTGACACAGTTAAAAACTGTTGTAAATAAAAAGAAAACAATGATAAGATAAAAGATAATCAAACAGGGAAAATGTTTTCAATAAATCCTGAACAAGGGAAGGGATTATTAATGCATAGAGACCTTTACAGGAAGATCAAAAAAAAAAAAAAGAATTTACTCTCATCCCTCTGCTGGGTTGACCAAAAAAAAAAAAAAGAAAAGGTGCAAAAAGGAATAAACACACCAGTGAAAAGGACAGGAAGAGAGGCTTACCCATAGAGGAGAAGCTCCAATAAATTTAAATAGAGACTCTTTAGAAGGTACAATGTTTGACTACTAGGTATTTCAGAAAAGGGGAACAGAAGAAATGAGGGAAGTAAATAACTGAAGAATATCATCATTCCTGAAGTCAATGGGGTCCATGAAATATTCAATATTGAATGAAAAAGAGACCCCTCCTATAAAATTTCTGAACCTCAAATAAAAATAAAGATTACCACATTTTCTAGAAAGAAAGGAACAACAAAAATTCAATTCACTTGCAAAGGCAGGAGAATTCAACTGGCATTAATCCTTATCAGCACCCTGACTGATAGAAAGCAACAGAGCAGTAAAAAGAGAGGGAGAGATGTCGGGGCAACAAACAGATGCGCTATCTTGCCCAGGATAAAAAAAAAAAAAAAAATTACATATCAGAATAAGTATATTTTTAGGACTTCAGGGCAACTCGTTATTTAAATTTGTGTGTGGTTGTTTTCTTTTGGCCGAATATTATTCAATCTGTGACACTTGGGGAGTATCCCCTATTGTGTGCAATATTGGTGGGGTGTAGTTACATACCTTCAACTACGAAAGACAAATAGGTACAAGTTCCCCCAGAAGCCATGTGGGCCAGTGCTTAAACTCAGCCACTGAACACTCATTCCAGGACTCTGAAGCCGAAGTAAAAGATACTAAGATGAAGGGGCAGATATAAATCCTTAAGCATAGCTGCAATAATATCTAGTGGTGACCAAAGGCCTATTCCTGCTAAAATATTAGTGGTTATACTTCCTTTTTGAGTCTGCTTATATCCTGAGCCTCATTGAACAACTCTTATCCAATTTGTGAGCTGTTCAAGTTCCTTCTAATAGATTTCTTTCCTCTTTAGGATAGTAAGTTTTTTTAGGTTGCAACTAAGAAGTTTAGCTTATTTCATAATTTTATATCAGTTGCCAGGTAACAGATCATTTAGAATCAGTAGGGAACTTTTGCCCAGTAAAGTTGAAGAGAAATAGCTATTCATCATATTGCTCATTTTTTATCTATTACCAATTGAAGTCAAGGCTTTGGTGAAACTCATTACCACTGAAAACGGATCGTATAAAGAGCATAAGGAATTCAAAGATTACTAAACGGTATGGCTACTTCTGAAGGCCTCAAATGTATTAAAGGAAGGAATATGTCATCAAATCCCTCAGTTCTCAATCAAAACCAAAAGTGAAACCTAAGAAGTATCTGTAATTTGGCTAAAATAATCTCTTATTACTTAAAGCCAAAGAACTATCAAAGCCAATGACCAGATTTGAGATCTGACCGTGAAAACTGCTGGTATGGAATGTCAGTTAAGATTGCTGATACACAATGCCAATTAAATTCATCACCTCGCTATGTTTTGGTAAAGATAAAGGTCTTGAAAAAGATGTTTTACAGACATTGAATTCAGTCTTCAATTTTGAGGGGATGGATGTGGTCCTAATTGTTGTGCTTGTAAACAAATTTATAGACTCTCAACAGTGGCCCTTGGTAAATAGAATTGAGATGCCAGAAATTCCTTGGTATAATAGAGAGGAAAGAATTCAGACTTCAGGATGTAGGAGAGCTAATGTGTCATGCCTACCCCACACTATGTCCCCTGAAAGATTCCAGGAAGCATGCCCTTTACCAAAGGTTTGTATTCTGTTAGGGTGAGAAGAACATCACCACCTAAGGAATAAAGAAATGGTAAATATTTGAGTCAGTATCCAAAAATCATCTTTATTGCTATATGTTAAGTGACTCAGAGTCAGGGTTTCACCAGAGAAATAGCATCAGTAGGATAGACATTTATTGTAAGGAATTGACTTATGTGATTGTAGGGGCTGGTGAGTGAAGTCTGAAGCTCTCAGGGCAAACTGTTAGGAAGGATAAGCTGGAAATTCTTGGCAGAAGCTGAAGATGCAACCCCATAGGTGGAATTTCTACCTCCTCACGGAAACTTCAATTCTGCTCCTCAGCCTTTCAATTGATTGGATCAGGCAGATCCAGATTATCAAGGATAATCTCCACTTAAAGTAAACTGATGGTAGATGTTAATTAAGTCTAAAGAATACCTTCACAGCCATATCTGGATTAATGTTTGAATAACTGAGTATCTAGCCAAACTGACACATAAAACTAGAAAATTATATTACTATGATAAATTAATAAAGACCGAAATAAAAAGCTGTTCCATGTCCATGTACTGTTTGACTCAGTAAAAACTCAGTATTGATGAAATCCCATTCTCCTAAAGTTGATCCACAAATTCATTACAATCTCAATCAAAATCCAAGTAGACCTTTCTATAGAATTTGACAAACCGATTTAGCTTAGGTTAGGTAATATTTCTTGGCTAGTAATTACTCTCTAGGAGGTAAAAAGAAAAGATAGATGTATTTCATGAAAATCTAAGTATTCTCCTCATTGAATGCTCATTGACACCATTAATAAAACATATCTGAGTCTTAGTCTGGGAGAACATATTTGCAATAACTATATCTGATAAAGTATTTGTATCCAGAATATATAAATAATTTTTATTCTCAATAATAAAGAGAACGAATAAAAAATTGCAAAAAAACTTGAATGGGCATTTCATGGAGGAAGAAATAAAAAAGGTTAATAAATGCACGGAAAAGTGCTTAACATCAATTCTTAGTTACCTGGGAAATGCAAAGCATAATAAAATCACAGAGGTATATACCATAAATTCATTAAAATGGCAAAGGTGAAAAGGTCAACAGGACCAAATGTTGTTGAGCATATGGAGCAGTCAAAACTTTCACAAATTGCTAGAAGCAGTGTAGAATGGTAAAACCAGTTTAGAAACTATTCTGGTAATTTTTCATAAAGTTGAAAGTATACCTACTCTAAGACCCATAAACTCCACTTTAGTCTTTTACTCAAGAGAAATGAAAACATGTGTACATAGAAAGATGTGCACAATAATGTCATAGCAGTTTTCTTCACAGTAGCTCCAAACTGGAAACAACTTTAATGTCCATCTTCAGCAGAATGGATAAACAAGCTGAAATATAAACGGACAACAGAATACTCTTCAGTAATATAAAGGAACAAACCACTGAAACATGTTACAACATGGAAAAACTTCAAAAATTTTACGCTGAGTGAAAGAAGCCAGATGTAAATGAATACCTACCGTATGATTCAATATATATGAAGTTCTACAGTAGGCAGACTAACCTGTGGTAAAACAAAACCCATACAAGATTGCCTCTGGGATGGAAGAGTGAGAGGGGATTAATTGCAAAGTTGCATAAAGGATCTTTCTTGGGTGATAAAAATGTTTTACGTTTAACAGAGGGGGTCACAAGGTATGTACAATTGTCACAACTCATCAGACTTTACACTTAAAATGTGTGCATTTCACAGTATGTAAATTTTTCCTCCATTTACGAAGGAAAACAAAAAAAAGCCTCCAGAGACTAAGGTTTGTGTTAAGCTGCAGTGAAGTTGAGCTCAGTTGTTTCTTATCACAAGAGTTTTCCATGATTTGATTTGTGACTGTTTGTATTACTTTGATTAAAATTTAAAGTACCTGTACAGATTTCCAAGTTAAGATGGTAGGATGAAAACATCCAAAACTCTCCTTTTCCCCAAACCTAGTGATAGAATAACAAATAGAAGCAAACCAGCCCAAATACCTCAAAATCAATCAAAGGAAAGGACTGAGTTTCATGCCATACAATTCAAACTGAGCAACCCAAAATGTTGGGGCAGGAGGGAAAGAGAGAGACAGAGAAAAGAAAGCCATTTGCTTGAATCCATTTGGTTCATTGCAGTAAAACAAATTAACCAGTCTTAACTGCCCAATGCCGGAGAAGGCAATGGCACCCCACAGTACTCTTGCCTGGAAAATCCCATGGATGGAGGAGCCTGGTAGGCTGTGGTCCATGGAGTCGCTAAGAGTCGGACACGACTGAGCGACTTCACTTTCACTTTTCACTTTCATGCACTGGAGAAGGAAATGACAACCCACTCCAGTGTTCTTGCCTGGAGAATCCCAGGGACAAGGGAACCTGGTGGGCTACCGTCTATGGCGTTGCACAGAGTCGGACACAACTGAAGTGACTTAGCAGCAGTAACAGCAGCAACTGCCCAACGCACTCATTAACACACTCAGGAGGTAAGAAATGTTAAGAAAAGGTGATTTTAAAAAATTATACTAAGATCCTCACACATGGAGAAAGATGACTCAAAATACCAAAGCTATACTTGTACAAACTAAAGTATGGGAAAATTTAATTTGTGGCCTTGTGGTAGGAAACTAAGGATAAATGCATCAGCATCAACCACCACTAGCTGTGAGTCCTGGAAATGTTGCCTTTTAGCTGAGTACCTTACTGCCTTTAATAAAATAAGTGGTCTGTAAATAAGAAAATAGGGAAGGATGGATATTGAATAGGACACTACTAAGACAGGCCATTGATGACAAGCAAAATTATATAGAAGAAATTTCCCTAGAAAGGTTTTGTGTTGAGAAAGAAAATAATGAAAATATGAACCTGATTGAAGCAGAGAACCATACATATGACAAATAAGAGCTGAATGAAAAGGAAAACTGAAGACCTAAGAAATAAATCCCCTGGAGAAGGAAATGGCAACCCACTCCAGTATTCTTGCCCACAGAATACCATGGACAGAGGATCCTGGTGGGCTTCCTGGTCCATGGGATTGCGAAGAGTCAGACACAACAGAGTGACTAACACACACAAGAAATAAATAGAGAAGCAAAAAATCCAAACCAAACAAAAAAATGACTGTATTTAGCAAATATAGACTTGGCTTATAACCAAAGTACCAACAAAGAAAAAATGTTGAGATAATGATGAAGAATATGGGCTTCCCTGATAGCTCAGTTGGTAAAGAATCCACCTGCAATGCAGGAGAGCCCAGTTCAATTCCTCGGTCAGGAAGATCAGCTGGAGAAGGGATAGGCTACCCACTCCAGTATTCTTGAGCTTCTCTTGTGGCTCAGCTGGTAAAGAATCCACCAGCAATGCAGGAGACCTGGGTTCAATCCCTGGGTTGGGAAGATCCCCTGGAGAAGGGAAAGGCTGCTGCTGCTGCTAAGTCACTTCAGTCATGTCTGACTCCATGTGACCCCATAGACGGCAGCCCACCAGGCTCCTCTGTCCACAGGATTCTCTAGGCCAGAATACTGGAGTGGGTTGCTATTTCCTTCTCCGGGGAAACGCTACCCACTCCAGTATTCTGGCCTGGAGAATTCCATGGACTGTATAGTCCATGGGGTCGCAAAGAATCAGACACGACTAAGCAACTAAAAAAAAAAAAAAGACTCATGAAGAATATAGAGAAAAAGAAAGAGATTAAAGTAGGTGGATAGTAGGGCAGAGGACTGGGATAGACATTTTTCCAAAGACATACAGATGACCAACAGACACATTAAAAGATGCTCAATGTCACTACTCATCCGGGAAATGCAGGTCAAAACCACAGTGAGATGCCACCTCACACCTTTCAAAAAGATATCAAACAAGTGATTCTCCCCTTCCACTTCCACTTCACATTCAGCCTGATTTTTCTCCCTGGAAAATGCTTCCATTACTTTTGAAGTTTTATGAACTTACTTAAGACATGCTTCAGAATATATCATCATTTATGATTTTTTTTCTTGGAACACATTGTAATATTTCTCTACAGACTATTAGAGACTATCATACTATTTTCTGTAAATTTTCTATTGCTTTATCTTTGACCATCTTTTCCATTCTGCATGTTGGGTCCCTGAATTCAGTGACAGATGTTATTTTTGTTTTTGTCTATTGTCCACATAATTTTTTATTGTTATTCAAACACAGTTGGTGGACAGTATTATGTTAGTTTCAGTTGTACTACATAGTGAGTTGACATTTGCATACATAGTGAAATGTTCATTAAAAGTCTAGTAACCGTCCATCCCAATACTAAGTTATTACTGACCATATTCCTTATGGGGTATATTACATCCCCATGGGTGGAGGTTTGCAGCTTTTAATCCCCTCCACCTATACACCCCACTCCCCTACTCCAACCTCCCTGGCAACTACCCATTTGTTCTAAGTATCTATGAGTCTGTTCCTGTTTTATTTTGCTTGTTTTTAGCTTCCACTATAAGTGAAATCATATGGAGCTTGTCTTTCTTGTCTCGCTGTTTCACTTAGTATAATACCCTTTAGGTCCATCCATATTTTCACAAGTGGCAAGAATTTATTTTTTAACGGCGGAGTAAGAATCCATTATGTATGTATATGTGTGTATGTATGTGTGCGTGCCTGTGTGTATGTATCCCGCATCCTCTTTATCCATTCTTCCGCCGATGTACACTTAGGTTGCTTCCGTATCTTGGCTATTGTAAAAGAAAAAAAGATGCTGCATTGAACACTGGAGTGCATATATGTTTTTGAATTAATATCTTCGTTTTCTCAGTAAATACCTAGCAGTGAAATTGCTGGATCATATGGCAGTTCTAGTTTTCATTTTCTGAGGAACCTCCATATTATTTCCTATAGTGGCTGCACTAGTTTATAAGCCCACCAACAATGTACAATTGTTCCCTTTTTTCCACATTCTCGATGACACTTGTTTGATATCTTTTTGAAAGGTGTGAGGTGGCATCTCACTGTGGTTTTGACCTGCATTTCCCGGATGAGTAGTGACATTGAGCATCTTTTAATGTGTCTGTTGGTCATCTGTATGTCTTTGGAAAAATGTCTATCCCAGTCCTCTGCCCTACTATCCACCTACTTTAATCTCTTTCTTTTTCTCTATATTCTTCATGAGTCTTTTTTTTTTTTTTAGTTGCTTAGTCGTGTCTGATTCTTTGCGACCCCATGGACTATACAGTCCATGGAATTCTCCAGGCCAGAATACTGGAGTGGGTAGCGTTTCCCCGGAGAAGGAAATAGCAACCCACTCCAGTATTCTGGCCTAGAGAATCCTGTGGACAGAGGAGCCTGGTGGGCTGCCGTCTATGGGGTCACATGGAGTCAGACATGACTGAAGTGACTTAGCAGCAGCAGCAGCCTTTCCCTTCTCCAGGGGATCTTCCCAACCCAGGGATTGAACCCAGGTCTCCTGCATTGCTGGTGGATTCTTTACCAGCTGAGCCACAAGAGAAGCTCAAGAATACTGGAGTGGGTAGCCTATCCCTTCTCCAGCTGATCTTCCTGACCGAGGAATTGAACTGGGCTCTCCTGCATTGCAGGTGGATTCTTTACCAACTGAGCTATCAGGGAAGCCCATATTCTTCATCATTATCTCAACATTTTTTCTTTGTTGGTACCACATTCAATGTCATTAAAAAATGCATCAATAATCTACAAGGAGCTAATGAAAGGGATACACAACTCCAAAATGCTATGCCTTGTGCCAAGCTGAGTAATTATCCAAACATAAAATATAAAGACATTCTCAGACAGTAGGCAGATAGATTTAAAAATAAATCATAGAATATATATTTTTAAATCTTTAAAAAATGACAACATTGAAACATTTTACCCAAGTTAGAAATAATAGGAGAAATCATAGCAAATATTGGTTATTTTAAATATATAACAATGACTTGGGAGTTCCCTGGTGGTCTGGTGGTTAGAACTTGGCACATTCACTTTTATGGCCCAGGTTAGATCCTTGGTCAGGGAACTAAGCTCCCATAAGCTGTGTCGTGCAGGCCGAAAAAGAAAAAGGACTATAATAGGATGCATAATTAGGGGAGAGAAATGTTAAATTGGCATAAGTTGTAAAAATAATAAAACTGGGGGAAAGAAAATGTATTCATTTCTCATCTTTCTTGGCGATAAATCAATAAACTTATCAAAGTGAGCAAACTGACAAGTAGTAGTGTAAGTATATTATTTACAAAACAGGAATCACCAGAATTAAAATAACAGTATAATTGACAAAGCAGAAAGTGAGAAAGAGAAGGGGTAGGAGAAGAGAGTGTTAGAGGATGAGATGGCTGGATGGCATCACTGATGCAATGAACATGAACTTGGGCAAACTCAGGGAGATGGTGAGGGGCAGGGAGGCCTGGCGTGCTGCAGTCCATGTGGTCGTGAAGAGGCAGTCATGACTGGGAGACTGAACAACAAGGAGAAAGTGCAGTGTGCTAATTATCTAAAATTTCAGACAACATCAACAAATGCTGTTTAAATTTGCTATATCAAGAAGTAGTGGTTAGATGGGTTTCCCTGGTGGCTCAGATGTTAAAGAATCTTCCTGCAGTGCGGGAGACCTGGGTTTGATCCCTGGGTTGGGAAGATCCCCTGGAGGAGGGCATTGCACCCCACTCCCGTATTGTATCCCCATGGCTATAGTCCATGGGTCAGAGCCGGACATGACTGAGAGACTAAGAACAGCACACAGTGGTTAGATATTACAAAATATATAAATTTACAAACGTTTTAGGGGCAATATCTAAAGAGAGGATATAAGCCTTTCAAATGATAACAAGGAAGTACATACATTGAACCCAAGTAACAGTAAGAAAATCCATGTACAAGAAGGCAAAAGACGAAGCATTTGACACAAAAATAAAACATAAAACTAGATAAAGATTAAAACAAAATATATTGCTTTGACATCAAATATAAAAGGGATATATTCATACAAAGATGATCAGATTTGATTTTTAATCATACCAAACAATATGTTAAATACACAAGAAGCACCCAGAGCTATAAGATACAAATTATACGGAAAAAGAAGACATAATAAACAAATATGTTGTAGTAATAAAAAGAAATCTCAAGTGAAAATATATTACAAAGACTAAACCCAAACAAATGTCAGATAGAGTTCCATTTTATAAATACAAGGTATATAATTACAAGGAAAATAGAACTGCCATAATTGAATACATTTATAATAAGAGACGAGAACACAAGCTGCAGAATAAGAAATGGATAGAAACGCAGTATTAGCAGTCGATTTTCACTTGCTTCTGTAGGCTTGTGACTGACTGACTACACATCAAAATAAGCATACAGAGAATTTTAATAATATAATTATGCTCCAACTAACTGATAGGCCCCAACTCTACAACATGAGAGATTATATATCTTCCTTTCATGGAAAATTTTACATTCCTTTTCAAGAAAAATTTTCAAAATCAGAGTTGTATAAAGAACACAGATGATTTCCAAATATATACACAAATACATGAAAAAGAGACCATAATCCATGAATATACATGTACTAAAATAAAGATAGAAATTAGTCATCATAAATAGAAAAAAACTCTAGCCACAGAAAACTGTATGCCTTTATTTTAAACACTTCAAATTCTGAATGAAAAATGAGGAAAATTTATAAAATACAGATAAAGAATACAAAAAATTTAGGGATTACCTGAAATTGAGAACACAGGAGTCTAAATAAGCAAATTAAGCATTGGACTGAAAAAAATCTGGGTAAGGATTACAGAATTAAATCATGCATTTTTTGAAGGGAAACATAAGGAATAAGATAATAATGATTAAAGCGGAAATTTCTGTATTTAAGAAACGGAAAATAAGGAAAAGTGATAAAACCCAGAGTGTGGATAAAATTTTTTATCAGAGGAAGGGAGAAAACATGAAGATAAGGGCAGATGAAAAAGGATCTAAGGAGTAAGTCTGTAGTATTTAAAAATATCTTTTCATTATGAAAACCTTCATATAAAATTAGAGAAATATAATAAACACTCATGTGTCCAATAATCACACTGTCTTGATTACAGTAGTTAATTCTTGAAGTCGGAAGGTGTGAATCCTCTATTCTTCAATATTATTTAGGATATTCTGGGTCCTTTCCTTCTTCATATAATCTTTCAAATCAGTTTGTCAATATCTACAAAATAACTTGCTGGTATTTTCATTAGCACTGTGTTGAATCTGTAAATCAAGTCGAGAAGAACTGACATCTTAACAATATTGATGTCAAAGATGGAGAAGCTCTATACAGTCAGCAAAAACAAGACTGGGAGCGGACTGTGGCTCAGAACATGAACTCCTTATTGCCAATTCAGACTGAAATTGGAGAAAGCAGGGAAAACCACTAGACCATTCAGGTATAACCTAAATCAAATCCCTTATGATTATACAGTGGAAGTGAGAAATAGATTTAAGGGACTAGATCTGATAGACAGAGTGCCTGATGAACCATGGATGGAGGTTCGTGACATTGTACAAGAGAGAGGGATCAAGACCATCCCCATGGAAAAGAAATGCAAAAAAGCAAAATGGCTATCTGAGGAGGCCTTACAAATAGCTGTGAAAAGAAGAGAAGTGAAAAGCAAAGGAGAAAGGAAAGATATAAGCATCTGAATGCAGAGTTCCAAAGAATAGCAAGGAGAGATAAGAAAGCCTTCCTCAGTGATCAGTGCAAAGAAATAGAGGAAAACAACAGAATGGGAAAGACTAAGAGACCTCTTCAAGAAAATTAGAGATACCAAGGGAACATTTCATGCAAAGATGGGCTCGATAAAGGACAGAAATGGTCTGGACCTAACAGAAACAGAAGATATTAAGAAGAGGTGGCAAGAATACACAGAAGAACTGTACAAAAAAACAGCTTCACGACCCAGATAACCACGATGGTGTGATCACTAATCTAGAGTCAGATATCCTGGAATGTGAAGTCAAGTGGGCCTTAGAAATCATCACTACGAACAAAGCTAGTGGAGGTGATGGAATTCCAGTTGAGCTGTTTCAAATCCTGGAAGATGATGCTGTGAAAGTGCTGCACTCAATATGCCAGCAAATTTGGAAAACTCAGCAGTGGCCACAGTACTGGAAAAGGTCAGTTTTCATTCCAATCCCAAAGAAGGCAATGCCAAAGAATGCTCAAACTACCACACAATTGCACTCATCTCACACACTAGCAAAGTAATGCTCAAAATTCTCCAAGCCAGGCTTCAGTGATATGTGAACTGTGAACTTCCAGATGTTCAACCTGGTTTTAGAAAAGGCAGAGGAACCAGAGATCAAATTGCCAACATCCGCTGGATCATCAAAAAAGCAAAAAATTTCCAGAAAAACATCTATTTCTGCTTTATTGAGTATGCCAAAGCCTTTGACTATGTGGATCACAATCAACTGTGGAAAATTCTGAGAGAGATGGGAATACCAGACCACCTGACCTGCCTCTTGAGAAATCTGTATGCAGGTCAGGAAGCAACAATTAGAACTGGACATGGAATAGCAGACTGGTTCCAAATAGGAAAAGGAGAATGTCAAGGTTGTATATTGTCACCCTGCTTATTTAACTTCTATGCAGAGTACATCATGAGAAACGCTGGACTGGAAGAAACACAAGCTGGAATCAAGATTGCCGGGAGAAATATCAATAACCTCAGATATGCAGATGACACCACCCTTATGGCAGAAAGTGAAGAGGAACTAAAAAACCTCTTGATGAAAGTGAAAGAGGAGAGTGAGAAAGTTGGCTTAAAGCTCAACATTCAGAAAATGAAGATCATGGCATCTGGTCCCATCACTTCATGGGAAATAGATGGGGAACAGTGGAAACAGTGTCAGACTTTATTTGGGGGGTTTCAAAATCACTGCAGATGGTGATTGCAGCCATGAAATTAAAAGATGCTTACTCCTTGGAAGGAAAGTTATGACCAACCTAGAAGCACATTCAAAAGCAGAGATATTACTTTTCCAAAAAAGGTCGGTCTAGTCAAGGCTATGGTTTTTCAGTCGTCATGTATGGATGTGAGAGTTGGACTGTGAAGAAAGCTGAGTGCCGAAGAATTGATGCTTTTGAACTGTGGTGTTGGAGAAGACTCTTGAGAGCCTCTTGGACTGCAAGGAGATCCAACCAGTCCATTCTAAAGGAGATCAGTCCTGGATGTTCTTTGGAAGGACTGATGCTAAAGCTGAAACTCCAGTACTTTGGCCACCTCATGCAAAGAGTTGAATCATTGGAAAAGACTCTGATGCTGGGAGGGATTGGGGGCAGGAGGAGAAGGGGACGACAGAGGATGATATGGCTGGATAGCATCACCGACTCGATGGACATGAGTTTGAGTGAACTCCGGGAGTTGGTGATGGACGGGGAGGCCTGGCGTGCTGCGATTCATGGGGTGGCAAAGAGTCGGACACGACTGAGCGACTGAACTGAGCTGAATTGAACAATGTTGAGTCTTTTTATCCATAAACAAACAATATCTCTCCATTTATTTAGACTTTCTTTCTTCAGAATTGTGTAGTTTCCCTCACATGTATAGATCTTGTACATATTTTGTTATATGTATACCTAATTTTTTGCCAATAGTTTATTGATATATAGGAAAGCAAATCAGTTTGTCTATATTGACCTTGTATCCTGCAAACTTGTATCCTGCAAACTATAATCATGTGTTAGTTCCAGGAATTTTTTGTTGGTTCTTTGGAATTTTCTAGATAGACAATTATATCATCTGCAACTAAGGACAGTTTTATTTCTCCCTTCCCTATTTATATAGCTTTCATTTCCTTCTCTTATCTTATTCCAGTACAATCCTGAGCAGGAGTGGTAAGAGGGGACATCCTCTCCCTGCTGGAGAGAACTCCTTTTTGTTTCCTTCATCTGACATTTGATTCCCCTTTCCTTTCTGAAAAATACTGTCACTGGGTATAGAATTCAGCACTGGCAACTTTTTTTCAGCACTTGAGAAAAGTGTGCCACTTCCTTCTTGCCTCCATGGTTTCCAGTGAGTAACCTGCAGTCATTTCGATTGTTTTCTTCTCTGAGTATGGTGTCATTTCTCTTGCTGCTTTGTCTTTGATGTTCATAAGTTTGTCTATGAGGAATTTCAATGTGAATTCCTTTGGGTTTATAGTGTTTGAGATTCACTGTCTCTTGAATCTGTATGTTTACGTCTTCTGCTGCTGCTGCTGCTGCTAAGTCACTTCAGTCATGTCCCCATAGACGGCAGCCCACCAGGCTCCCCCATCCCTGGGATTCTCCAGGCAAGAACACTGGAGTGGGTTGCCATTTCCTTCTCCAATGCATGAAACTGAAAAGTGAAAAGGAAGTCATTCAGTCGCGTCCGACTCTTCGTGACCCCATGGACTGCAGCCCACCAGGCTCCTCCATCCATGGGATTTTCCAGGCAAGAGTACTGGAGTGGGGTGCCATCGCCTTCTCCGATGTCTTCTGCTAAATTTGGCAAATATTCAATCATTGTTTCTTGAAGTAGTTTTTTTTTTTTTTTTTTTAGCAGCACTCCTTCTCTTTGAGATTCTGATTAAGTAAATGTTAAATATTTTTGTTATAGTCTCACATGTCCCTGCAACTCTGGTTGTTTTTTCAATCTGGTTTCTCTTTTTGTTCAGTTTGGGTAATTTCTATTATTCCATCTTCAAGTTCCTTGATTCTTTCTTCTGTCTCTCCATTTTTCTGTCAAATGTATCAAGCTTTAAAATTTTAATTACTGTATTTTTTACTTCTAAAATTTCCAGTTAGTTCTTGATTATATCTTCTATTACTTTGCTGAGGCTTTCTTTCTTTTCTTTTTCTTTTGAAATACTTTTATCATGTCTGCTTTAAAGGCCTGGTTCAATAATTCTAACACCTGCATCATCTCAGTGTTGGTGAGTATTACTTTTCTTTTCTCATTGAGATTTTCCTGGTTCTTGGTATGAATAATTTTCTCACAAATCCTGGGCATTTTGGGTGTTATGAGACTTTGGATCCTATGTAAGTCATGTCTTAGCAGCCTCTTCTGATACTGCATGGGTTTGGGGGTGAAGAGAGAAGGGTGTTGCCTCGTTACTACTAGATGACAGTAAAAGTTCACATTCTGCCTCTGTTTACACAATTGAAGTGTGAGGAGCATTTTGTCACTGTTGGGCAGAGGTGGGAGTACTAGCTTCCCACTAAATTTCAGCTATACCACCCTGGCTGGGAGGGAGAGACATGCCTCATTATTGCTCCCCATGTAGCTTCCCTTAGCTTCCCATGGGGATGGGCAATGATAGGAGTCCTGTCTACTAGGACTCCTCTCATACCATCCCAGCAGAAGGGGCACTTCACTACTGTTAGGTGGCAATGGAAGCCCAGGTTCTCCACCGGCACTCTGGGTGTGGCTCCATGGGGGATGCAGTGGTCCATTACCTGGCCTTCTCTGACACTCTTTCCTCTTCTCTGACACTTCTCTGATACCTTCTCTCTTACTCTGAGGAGGGACGCATCGTTACAGCCTGGCAAGCATGAAGTGTAACGTCTTCACTTGGCCTTTGCTGGTTGGGGGTGACTGCATTTTTTTTCTGTGATGTTGGCTTCTTATAGAGCAGTTAATATCTACAAGTTTTCTGTTGGCGAGTATGCCCCTTTCCTGTCCTTTGGTTAAAGACTGCACGGTTTTTTGGAGGCTTTTGTGGAGTCTGTGCCAGTTGGTATTTCCAGGTTGCTCCCTATTCTGGCACTCAGTCCACAAATGTATGAAGCAAAACAAAACAAAACAAAAAACAAACCTCAAGGGGCATTCATTTCTATGTTGTGACTCAGGTCCCTGGCAGGTCTGCCATTTTCTCTACACCATTCAGAGTCCCCTTATTCTTTTTTCTATACATAATGTCTAGTATGTTCAGCTAAGTATACTTAGCAAAAGGAAAAGAAAAAAGTTGAACTACTTCATCTTTTTCCTGTAGTATTTAAGTCAAACCCCAGGCATCATATCATTTCACCCATAAAGAATTTAGTCAGTATTGGAAAACATTATTTAAAAATATAGCCATGATATCATTTTCACACTTCCTATAATTAAAAATAATTGAAAATATACTAGCTAATAATCAACTTTCACCCAGACCTCTGCAGATTGCCTCAAAATCTCATTTATACCTGTGTTCAGATAACTAACCCAGATAAGGTGCAATTGTTGGATCAAAAGAGTTCCCCTCCCTTTTCTCTACTCATGTCATTTATTTGAAAAAAAAAAAAATTGGTTCTGTGGTATTCCCTACATTCTAGACCTGGTTGACTACATTCTTGAGGTATCATTTAATGTGTTTTACTATATCCTCCATAGTTCTTAGAAACTGGTGAAAGTGAAAGTAAAAGTCGCTTAGTCGTGTCCAACTCTTTGCCTAGATCCCATGGCCTCTTCAGTCCATGGAATTCTCTAGGCCAGAACACTGGAGTGGCTAGCCTTTCCTTTCTCCAGAGCATCTTCAAACACAGATATTGACCTCAGATCTCCCACATTGCAGGCACATTCTTTACCACCTGAGCCACAAGGGAAGCCTAGAAACTGGTAGTTAAACATAAAGTTATGATTACATTTAGGTTCAATTGTTTTTTACAAAGATATCCCATAGGCAGTACTGTGTGCCTCCGGTTGTACCACTTAAGCAGACACATAATATCTGATTATCATAATTTTCAGAAGTTGGCAATAATCAGTAGGTTCTGGGGGGTAATAGCTTGAATTACTCATTAAAAAGTTCCCCACTGACTTCACCTAATGCAAGGGTTCTCAAATAAATTGCTATTTTGGACCAGAGAATACTTTGTTATCAGGGACTGTCCTATAAACTATAGGATATTTAGTGGGCTCCCTGAGGCTATGGTTTTTCCAGGGGTCATGTATGGATGTGAGAGTTGGACTGTGAAGAAAGCTGAGCGCCGAAGAATTGATGCTTTTGAGCTGTGGTGTTGGAGAAGACTCTTGAGAGTTCCTTGGACTGCAAGAAGGTCCAACCAGTCCATTCTAAAGATCAGTCCTGGGTGTTCTTTGGAAGGACTGATGCTAAAGCTGAAACTCCAGTACTTTGGCCACCTCATGCAAAGAGTTGAATCATTGGAAAAGACTCTGATGCTGGGAGGGATTGGGGGCAGGAGGAGAAGGAGATGACAGAGGATGAGATGGCTGGATGGCATCACTGACTCGATGGACGTGAGTCTGAGTGAACTCCAGGAGTTGGTGATGGACAGGGAGGCCTGGCGTGCTGTGACTCATGGGGTCGCAAAGAGTCGGACATGACTGAGCAACTGAACTGGTACTCTCAACACTCTTGCCCCGTACACACCATCTTATTGGTATATGAGACAATAAAAAATGTCTCCAGATATTGCCAAAAGTATCCCAGAGAGAATGGCCCGCAGTCGAGAACCCTGACTTAACAGTTTTAGCAAACATTAATAACTGTTGCCTGGATTATTATTTCATTAAAGTTTGCAAAGTTGTGATTTCTAAAAAATTCTATCATGCCTATGTTTACAACTATAATTTTTTTTAAAAGAAATTCTCTCTTAGACTATATAGCAAAGGCAGAATCAGTGCTTGATTATTTTATCGATCGATGTTTCAAGAATAAGCTGTTCTCTAACAATCTCCAAAGTGACCAGTTAACCTTTGTTTGAAGTATCATTTGTAAATCTTGAACATTTATACATCTTACATGTTTCAGTCCTTTGCAGTAATTTTTCTTTTTGATGTTCAGGTTTTCTCACCTTTGGTCAGTGGAATCTTTTTCAAGTTAGGTCCAGTTTCCTTTCAACATCACCCTAAACTGTTTGTAATTTCCTTGCTTTCAGATATGACAAAATATAGTCCAGATTCATTTTACATGGTTCTTGCCCCAGACCTGAAATCAGCCACCTACTCAAGAAACCCTCATTCCTTTTACTGGGAAATGGTACTTAGGGACCATGATCTGGGCACAATAGGTGTTTATTGTTATTGGGTTGTCACTACAGGTCTTTCAATGCATGGGACTAGGAAATGCATATTTTTGAATAATAAAGGTAAGTTCTGATTATATACACTGGCATTTTAACTGAATTTAACCTAGTGTTTTTACTTTTGTATTTAATCTCTTTTCTCTTTTGCTGAAATCATGCTTTCTAATATCTTTCTCCCTCTTTCTCGCTTCCCCCTTTCAATCTCTCTCTCTCAGCATTATGAAATAGAATTTCAAACTTCTTTGTGCTAATTTCATCCTTAGGTTATATCTTACTGAAGATGTACAGTTCAAACATTGTGTTTAAATGTAACTTTAAATAAGTATTCTCCCCATTTTTGTGGAGAATCACATTATGCCACTAATAAAATATATACATGGCTCCAAAGTTAGAACTATAAAACAAGGCATATTGGAAAGATCTAGGTTCCACCATTATTTAATCCTTCATATCCTCTTCCTTCTCTGAGATAATTAATTTTATTAGATTTGGTGTTTACTTGTAGTTTATAAAAAATGCACACATACATACATGCACATGTGTACCTCAAAAAGGTAGCAAACAGTATGCAATACCCTGCACCTGACATTAAAAATTTTTATTGTAGTAAAATATATATATGAAACTTATTTTAGCCATATTTAAGTATACAATTCAGTGGCATTAAGTACATTCACAATGTTGTGCAATCATTATCACATTATTAACTTTCAGAACATTGTCATCATCTTATATGGAAATTCTGTACCTATTAAATAATGATTCTTCATTCCCTTCTCCCACCTCAGTCCTTGGTAACCTTTATTATTATTTCTGTCTCAATTGATTTGCCTAGTCAATCTGCACTTTTGTTTTTTGTTGGATTGTATATTCTAGGGGTCACTCATAGGCGTTTAGAGTGATCCTCATTCATTTTTTACAGCTGTATAGTATTCTACTGAATAGATTAAACTATATTCAACCAGTTGTTTATGGATGGGAACTTTGTATTTCTAATCTTTTGCCGTTATAAATAGTGTTTCAATGAGCAGACTACAGCATTCACCATTTCATTTTTTGCACGTTTATCTTTTAAATACATTTCTAAATGTGGAATTGGCAAGTCTAAGGATAAATGCATATGCAATTTTAGAACATTTGGATTTGATATGATAGACGCAAATAAACCACAGAACTATGTAAGTATTAAGTAGAAACCCATTTAACAGGGTTAAATGTTTAGGAAGTATGATTAAAACTGCTATAACCCAAGAGATACTTTATTTAGTTCTTTTAGTTAAAATGAATTTGTTTGAAGGACAGCGCATGATGAATCCTCCATTGCTGTCTTTAAGTTCTTTTGATTTGAATAGATTGGTGTTGCGTCTACTTTTTCTTATGCCTTATGCGAACACTGTAAGAAGGGATACTACCTTAAAACTCTTTGCCTGACTACATTGGGGGAAAAAAGGAAGGGGTTATGCCAATTCTCAGAGAATTTTGGCTGTCAAATAGTACATCTGGGCAATTTGGGCCAGAAAAAATTTTTTTAAGTACAAAAATCTTTAAAGTAAGTTTCTCTAGGCCTGACTAATCCAGACTTTGCTCTCTCGTACTGTTTCCTAAACCATACTTGGAGGGCCAGTCCCAGTTTTCAGGGATGTTTGATTTTTAATTATGAAATGCTGACAGACGACTGGAGCGTCACATAAATATCATGAAAGCAGAGACACAAAGGAAGACCCCCAAATCGGGTGAGCACAGAGGCAGGTCTACAGGTCCAGAGGGCAAGTGACCAGCCAGTTTGGATGCATCAATTGTTAGAGTTTAATCATTAATCAAGAGTCCAAACCGGGAACCAGGGATATGCCCCAAGACTCATTTACCTACCATGCCTGTTCCCCCTAAACACATTTCAGGGGCTCTAACTTGTCTCTGGCTGCAAACTCACGCAGAGTCCTGGCAGGGCTCAACCCGGAGCACACCCCGGCACGGACTCCCCAGGACCGCGGCGCCTGCAAGCTGCCGAGGTCCCCCGCGGCAGCTCGAGCTCCCTCTTGGAGGCGGAGGGCGCCTTTCAATCCGGAAACGCCCAGCCCCTCTGCGGGTTCCGCAGACTGACGCCGCTCCCGGTGGGGAGGTGGGGGTAGGAGGGCGACGGGGAGAGCTCGGCCTCCTCCTCGGATTGAGGTTGCAGCCAACTCACGCGCGTGTCTATTCCTGCTTGACTGAGACTCCTTCAACTCCGGGCCTGGGTCCGGGTCCCTAAAGGAGGAGCCGTTCTCATCCTCAACCTAGTGGCCTCTGCCCGGCGGGGAAGCTCAGCTGCGGGTCTAGCCAAGCCAGGAGCATTTAGAGACCCCCGTCCCTGGTCCGTGGCCCGGCGAGGGCGGAGGAGGAGGGAAGGGGCTGCTGCCTTCTTTCCCAAATCCGGTCCCTAACCGCCCCCTCCCCCGTCGTCTGCTCGCTTTGTACAGGCAGTCAAAACAGAGCTAGCGGCCAATTGAGGGGGACGGGAAGCAAAGCCGACTAGCGCCTCGCCCCCTCCTCCCGGGCCCCCCAGCCCTCCCTCCCCTTTCCCACTTCTCTCCTCGCCCTAACCTCGCCCCCATCCCCCGCTCATTTCCTCTCGCACCCAAGCTCGCCAATCTCTCTTTGCAAGCCCCCTTACCAAACCCTGACCTGCCTCTGCGGCTCGCCCCCCACTCCCTCTCCCCCCTCTCGGGCCGCCCCCCGCTCGTCCCCCCCCCTCCCTCCTCTTCCCCTCCCCCAGCCCCTGGCTCCCCTTGTTCCTCCCCACCCGGTCGCCCCCTTACTCTGTCTCCGCCCACTCTGCGCCAGCCCCTCGGTCAGGGCTGCGCCCCACGTGTGGACGGCGGCGCTCCAGCCCCCACTGACAGCCGCCGCCCGCCGGCCCGCCCAGCGCCCTGCCGGGCCTCAAAACCCCCGCGCCGCGCCCTCGCCCGCTGCATCTTGCCCGGCGTCCAGTCTCCCGCCCTCCCTCACACCGGCGGCTCGCCCCGGCCCCGCGCACCTCCGCCCGGCTCTTTAGCCGCCGCCGGCGCGTCGCTGTCCCGGGGGACTCCGGGAGAGCCCCGAGAGGACCTTCCTCTTGTTTGGAGGGGCGACTTTTGTTTGCTTTCCGGCTTCTTTCTGGTGACTTTTGCAGCTTCCAAGATCTGTGCCTGGAGCGCACGGGAATCCGCAGAGTCGCTGCGTTCAGGCCTTTTTTTTTTCCTTTTGAGGTCCGCTTTCTTTGTAACTTTACGCCGCGGCTGCTCGGGTTACTTTTGTAATTTCCCGCCCCCACCCGCTGGCGGTCCTGGAGTCGCTCGGGGCAGCGGCTCGGGGGATGCAACGTGGACCGCGCGGGGCTGCCGGCCGCTCTGCCGCCGCGCCTCGCCGCCCGCTGCGCTAGAACTCGCACCCCGCTGGCAGCCAGGGGGCCGGCGCTGGGTCCCGGGCTCCCGCTAGAGCAGGGAGCCCGAACACACGCGAGTCTCCGGGGCCCACGAAGGGCTTGTTAGACCTGACTTTTTCTGGGCCGCGCAGATTTTGTCTTTGAGCGCTCCCTCTCAGCGGACCAAGGTCCGCGCGCCCGTAGCGCGCGCGATGGGGAGACGGCGGCGGCTGTGTCCCCAGCCCTACTTCGTGTGGCTGGGCTGCGTGGCGCTTTGGGCGCAGTGCACGGCCGGCCAGCCCCAGCCCCCGCCGCCCAAGGCGCCCCGGCCCCAGCCGCCACCGCAACAGGTCCGGCCCGCAGCGGCGGGCTCTGAAGGCGGGTTCGCGGTGCCCGAGTACCGGGAGGAGGGCGTCGCGGCGGCTAGCCGTGTCCGCAGGCGAGGACAACAGGACGTGCTCCGAGGGTAGGTGGACAGGCGAAGCGGGGCCGGGTGGAGGGGAACCTCGGCTTGGCAGCTTTCTATCCCACTCCCTCCCAGAACCTAGTTCTGTGGCTAGAGCCGGGGCCCCCTTCCACCGGTAGACCCCGAAGAACCCAAGAAGCGCCTCCTCCTCTTCCTCCTGCCGGAAAAAAAAAAAAAAAAAAAAAAGCCCTCCCTCGGGGGTTTGTCTGCGGGTGAGTTGGAGGCCTCTGGGTGAGGATCGCTGAGCGCCTGCGGAGCCAGCTGTGCGGGAACAAGTCCCGAATGTCTGGCGGAAGGCGCGCCTAAGTCCGCCCCGCGCCGCGCGGGGGCCGGTAGAGCCTGCCTGCTCCCCACCGTCGGGGGCGCAGCTCCGAGCCTTTTGTTTGAGGACGTGTGCGGGGCTTACTTACAGCTCCATCTAATCATCAGGCCCAGCGCTCCACCTTCTGACACGCCATCCTTGACACGTCGGGGCCAAAGTAACAGTCGATCAAGGAGGGATGGATTTGGGGACGGGGGCAAGGATTTTTGAAACGGAGTGTTCCCTTTGTTCTCTACATCCGGAGGCTAGAATGGTAGCAAATTATATGTTTCCCTGTTTCTTTTCGCTCTTTTTAAAGAGCAGCAACAGAGGGTAGATGAAAGGCAGTGTTTAGACGTTTCTGATCCTTCCCTATTTCAGTGTCTAGCCCATTTACTTCCACGTCTGAGCCCCAAGCCCCAGGAGTTTGACGTGTAGTTTTGGTCGTCCTGAAAGCTTAGGAAAACCTGTAATGTATTACCACATCCCTCTCTAAGTGTGTGTGACTTCACTTGTCTCTCGCAGGCCCAACGTATGCGGATCCAGGTTCCACTCCTACTGCTGCCCCGGATGGAAGACGCTCCCTGGAGGAAACCAGTGCATTGTCCGTGAGTGCTAGGCTGGGATCGCAGCTTGGGGCTGCCCGCTCGGCCCTATCCCAGGGCGGACCTTTTGCATTCTGTGGTTTGGACACACAGTTGCGTTTCTAATCCGGTGGCCACTAGTAATGATTAGGGGTGACCCCATTTGAATGGTGGGGAAGAAGCAGCCGGTTTGCATCAGTTTGGACTTCACTTCTAGATGTTGAAGGGCAATAATGATAAAGGTTTCAGAGATAACTTGAAAGTTTTATCTTTCTATGTCTATTAATACAAACTCAAGGGAGAGCACAGCAATTCCCCAGATAACCGCAAACCACTTTTTCCTGAAAGTTCTCAGATAAGACCACAAGGTGATTATGTAAACGATCTGCCTTTTGACTCTGCAGGAGGTTTAGACCTTCTGAAGATAAGGCTTTCTTAGGCCTAGGTACAAAACCACTTTATTATCTCTGGTTTCATCTCAGCAGCCACATAACATAGATAGGAAAGGAGCCCTCTCAGAGATTTGGCGTTGACCCAGGTTAACAGAAGTTTTAAAAGAGAGAACTCTTCCACATAGCTTGACTTTTAAGACATTTACATTTAGGATTTCCAGACCCCAGATCTCATAAAGTACAGTAGCTTTCCAAAGTGTGAGCCTTAGAACTTCAGAAGTTTTGCGTATCTCACCTTTGACGTTTTGATTATTTTATTCCGTTTCCAAAGTGTGTAACCAGTTCTCCATGTTTTAATTGGAGAAGTGATTAGTTAGCAGCTTCACTGTGGTGAACTATGGGATGTCTTATTTCACATGCCTGTGAAATTGTGAGTTAAAGTGTGACTGGCCTTTTTTGTGTATTTATATAGCACAGCCACATTTGTCTTGTTGGGAGGAGAGCCAGGTATGGTAGACAGCACGTTTATTTAGAGCCAATCTTGACTTTAGATTGACCTCGATGTTTTCCAGGGAGAAGATAATGATGCCATATGAACAGAGAAAAAGGGCAAGCCACACTAACCACGGGATAATAAGGACGTAGTGGTATCTCTGACTCTATAGTTATTGGTTTTGCAGGTTCAGATAGACCCTTAATGTTACTTCTGTGCAGTTTTTTTTTAAAAGGCATGACATCTTAAGTGTTGTGAATATTAGCTTCTTATTTTTTCTACCCTAAAAGTCTCACAATATCCGGTAATGAGGCAAAAATAGGAAGTAACAACTGTGTTCTTTAGAGTGATTCATAAATATATTAAATAAACCCTCTGATTATAAGCCTTTCCTTTTATTAAAAGAAATGGGAGGGTATTGGATTCTTTTCCCTCCAGCACAGAAGTCATATATGGGAAGCATTTGTGGAGGGTGCATTTACTTTTTCAGATCAGTAGGGCGTTACTGTGCCTGCTTTAAACTTATGTGGCTCCTAGAATCCTGAAACAGCTAACGTCACTCACCACACACCTGCCATGCTAGCTGGGAGTGACTTAGGCACTGCGGAAAGTCTGACTCACTGAATGTAATGAATGTGGCTGCCATTATTGAGTTGGAGAGCAGCCGAGGAGAAAGTATTGGTTTATGGTACGTGTTGAAAATCTGTAAAGTCAGATTTTATTGGATCAGTGTGGAATGGGAATTCCAGAGAACAGAGCCTTCTAGAATATTTGCAGTAGGAAAAAAATATGTATGTGTGTACATATATATATATATATATATATTCCTCTGAGTGTCAGCTTTAAATACTTTTGGTCTTTGAGTAACATTGTGCCCTCTAACTGTTTAGAAGATCAGCTTTGGAAATCTCAAAGTAACAGTGAATATTGTAGCCCTCATTTCTACAACTTATGGTATTTGGATGCTTATGAAATACATTGGAATGTATAAGTACCATAACTCTATAAAAACATAACTTTGAAATGATCTTTATATCTCCAAGAAACATTTATAGTACTTATGTCAAGAGATATCTACAAAAATATTTATTAGCACATTTAAATGGTAATTCAAATACCCAAGACTCAAACAGTGTGCAAAAGAGAGGGAGAATGTAATGCACTTATAATCTCTTGGATTGGTCTCATCTAAATTTTAGCATAATATTTTGCATTGAATTCAGTAGTTCAATTATTTTCATATTGAAAATTAAAGTATATAGAGATAATAACTGAATTGAAAACAGTCAAAATTAGGAATTTTCATTCCACGAAATTCTGCCATTTGCAGCAATGTGAATGGGCCTACAGAATATTATGCTTTGTGAAATGTCAGACATAAAAAGACAAATACTGTATTATATCACTTCTATGTGGAATAGAAAAAATAATACAAATAAATGTATGTGCAAAATAAAAACAGACTCACAGATACAGAAAACATGGTTGGCTTCCCTGGTAACTCAGTGGTGAGAAAATGTGCCTACAGTGCAGGAGATGCAGATTCGATCCCTGGATAGGGAAGATCCCCTGAAGTAGGAAATGGCACCCCACTCCAATATTCTTGCCTGTAAAATCTCATGAACAGCAGAGCCTGGCGGACTATAGTCCATAGGGTCCCAGAGCTGGGCAATGAGCATGCACGCACATATAGGACAGTGGTTACAAAGGGGAGATGAGGGGAAGGGGCAAATTAAGTGTATGGGATTAGCACATACAAACTATTCTGCATGAAATAAAAAACAAGGATATATTATACAGCAAAAGGAATCTTAGTCGTTATCTTGTAATAACATAATGGATAATGGAGTATAATCTGCAAAAATACTGAACCACTGTGCTATACGCCTGAAACTAGTTTAATATTGGTAATCAATTAGACTTCAGTTAAAAAAAAGAATTTTCATTCCATGACTTTCTTATGATAACAAATTATTTATTATATTTATTGACTTTCCACCATTTAGCAGTAAAAAAGCTCTGAGGGGACTTACAAAAAGAGAATAAGTAAAACACAAATAGAAAAGGAGGACCAAAGATTAATTTCCTCATATATTTGTACATCAACATTTTTTCTTTATAGAAAAATATTAAAATGATCAACTCCTAGAATTTTATTCTGGTTGGCCTTGACCAGGCTTCATGAGAAGATATTAAGATAAAAGTATATTTCTCAGACTACTGGAAACCTAATGCATTTTGAGTCGGTGTTTTGTTGTTATTGTTCTTAATTATGGCCTGTGGAAATCATTGAAGTACTTCCAAACTTCCAAATATTTGATTCCAAAATGATGAAATTGACTTAGTTTCCTTTTTTTTTTTTTAAACTCTTGTTAGGACATGAAGCAATGGAAAAGTTTGCTTATTCGTTTTTTGTTGTTGTTGTTGTGAAATTATGCTATGAAGAGCATGTTGATCAGTGGAAAAACAGTGGAAAGGGGTTGGCCCAGAACCATGCCGTTTGAGACCTGAAGAGACATCAGAACATTCCGATATAATCCCTTTGTTTTATTTTACCAATGAGCGCACTAAACCCAGAGAAGCTGTGGGTTTTCTCCACGTTTGCAGTGGGTCAGTGGCAGAGTGGGAGCTCAGCCTCAGACCTGTTGCATAGTACCATTCATTTACTATCCACTTTAGACTTGAGTCTTCTCCCAGTATCACTGAAATCCCAACACCCAGGTCCTCTCTACATCCCTCTCTGGTATTTCTGGGCCTCATTTTTTCCCCCCAATTGTGGTAGGGACAAATACTTAGATGAGATATACTATAGTTTGATATGAGTGTGAAGAGAAAGAGCCTAAGCATTCTGCTTTTCACGGGTTCACAGATGTAGAGGGTAGACCTGTGGCCATGATGGGGATCTGTCTGAAGATGACCAGTCTCCAGTCCATCAGACCTTCTTTGGATTTAGGACCCTGGAAGGGGCACTTGGTATATAACCTAAGCCTAAACTAAATGTTTTTTGAGCAAATTCTGAGAGATAGTGAAGGATAGGGAAGACTGGCATGCTGTAGTCCATGGCGTCGCAAAGAGTCGGACACGACTTAGCAACTGAACAACAATAAAACTAAATGTCTCCTTGCTGAGAATGAGGGCGCTTTGAGATAAAACAGTATTTGAATGAGCTTTTGTCATTGGAAAGTTATTGGTGATCAAAAAGTCCAGTACATTTTAAGAATAGTCAACTCCATGGTAGGAGCCATGTTCATGCCTAAAGTCGTTTTTTACTTTTACACTGTGATCTATGACATCCTCATTGTACTAATGGAGATGCAGGCCGTATTATGTGGGTTTCAAAGGCAATTTGGAGAAGCGAGACAATTATTGAGTTAGTTTACTTCTATAAAACACACCCTTTATGTACTGAGGGGGTCTCATATCTCCTGGAAAATTGTGAGACTCCTCGCCAGCAGAAGATAGGTACACGCATTTACATACATATGTACAGCTAGTTTCAGGACATTCCCACACTCTCCTCTTCCTGTCTTCATCCATCCACCCATGGAGCGTTAATGGAGCATTAAAACACTTGCCTAATGCTTTGCAGAGAGAGAATTCAGTTGTGGGCATAGAGATAAATCAGCTCCTAAATGAAACGGACTCTGTATGGGAGAGACTTCCCATTTGAAGGCTACTGATTTTGAGGATCTGTGGTATGTGCTGTGTCAGTGAGCCTAACATTCTTTGCTCTGATGACCCTCATACCTTCGAGGTCACAGCTGCAGGAGGCTTTGACTCTCCCTTCATCAAAATGTCTCAGCAGCTTTTCTGAGCAGCAGGAATAGGCTAGGTTGCGGAGGTAATACAGGAGAAGAAGGGCTGGAGGAAGGAGAAAGAGAATTATTAAGGGGAACAAAGATTGATGATGGGGCAGGTCAGATACCAGTCGGGAAGGAATGTGTATGGAACCCCTGGGGCTTGGCCAAGTCGTTAAGAGTGAGGAGTCTCCAGCTCAGCCAATTTCACTTTTTCTGTCTCCTGTGAAGGTCCTTTACATAGTGGGCTGTGCTTTCTGAGGGTACACAGGACCTCTGGGTTTCCTCAACTCTCCTCGCTTCCTAGGATCAAGACTGTCTTCTCATGGTGAATTCTGAATATAAGCCTCTGCCTTGAATGGAAAAGATGACCCATACTGATAAAGAGTTGAACAATTAAGATTATGGAAATTAAAATAGCTTCATTTATGTGCACTTTATCATAAGGATACTTAAGAGACTCATTCACTTGTCTACAATGGGTACTTTTGTTGCATATCTGCAATTAAGCATTATATATAGCACGCATTTTTATATCTTAGTTTTTCAGCTTTATTGTTTTTAACTATAGCTTCCTTGGTTTGTAGTCAGTGGTTTATTACCTTATTGTTCACACACTTCCCTGTTGTGCTTTCCACAGCAATTTGTAGAAATAGTTGCGGAGATGGATTTTGTTCGCGTCCTAACATGTGTACTTGTTCCAGTGGCCAAATATCACCAACCTGTGGATCAAAATCAAGTACGTTTTTCATATGTGACTTT
Source organism: Oryx dammah (assembly GCF_014754425.2). Taxonomy (NCBI): domain Eukaryota; kingdom Metazoa; phylum Chordata; class Mammalia; order Artiodactyla; family Bovidae; genus Oryx; species Oryx dammah. The sequence goes on along the minus strand of NW_024070189.1, from coordinate 84,185,568 downwards.
ATTTACTGCATTATCTGTAAGTTATCCTTTGAATAAATCGTAAATGTCCTTTTCAATGAGGCTGTGGACCCATGATTATTTTCTGTGCTAACTAAGTCAGTACTGATCTTTGGAGTAAAAATCTTTGGTGGCTTAGCTGTTGCCACCAAAAACTAGGGGCTAATGGGGTGATGATGAAGAAAAACAATTTCGTACTGGTCCAGAAGATATGCGTCTCCTGAGTAAAAGAGCTTGGATTTAGTGAGAAGTAATTCTTTGTAATAGCTGGAATGTACTGTGTTTTTACCGGTACTTGTTATAGGTACTAAGTGTTTGACTATATCATTGTATTTAATTAAGCCTCACATGAATACAATGAGATACTATTATTACCTTATTGTCAGAGAAGGAGATTGAGGCACACATAAGTGTTAACTCACCCAAAGTAATATAGATTTGAATCCAGGAATTCTGATGCCCAAGTCTGTAGACTCAAATCCTCAGCTTTATTTGTGGCCTTTGCTTAACTCCTGTGTCTCATATACTAATTTGTGGGTTAACTAAAGGGGAAGGAGAAGAGCACTGAGATGATAACAAATACTCATTGTGTACTGACCAGGTGTTTTACATACATTAACTTATTTTGCTTTACACAAACAACAGCTCTGTAAGATCTCTGTAACAGTGGACTAAAATTGTCCTTTACATGACCTAAGGAGGAATGGTTGGGTCTTTAAGATCCAAGATTAATCTTTTAGGATAGTATTTAAGGTAATGTTTTATAGCCAAGTAGAAGCAGTTATTATTTATGTAATTGCTCAGTAACAAAACTTTATTTGCCTCAAATAATATGAAGTTGTTATATTTTTAACAGTTCTTTCTATAAATTTTTCTTAAGTAAAAGTAATAGATTATCTGATTGAGGAATATAAGATTCAGGATTCATACAACAGATGTCATTGTCTCATGATGCAATTCTGATTAATGCTCTAGTTTCATTTTCTTTCAAAATATCATGTAATTGTCTAAACCTTTCAAAACCCATTATGTAGAATTCCTCAAGACTTTCTTGACCACCCTGAATACTGTTTCCTCCACTACTTTCCCGTCCTTCCCTCTGACTGCCTAGAAGATCCCATTCCCCATATCTTCACTATTCTCTTCTCTTAGTTTTCTCAAATGCACCCTCAGCAAAACACCAATCCTGGAGAAACGTTTTTACAATTTAGTTTTTTAATTCCTCTAGCGGAACAGCTGAAGACTCATTGGTTGACCTTCAGTTTGTGGTATACAATTTAATAGGAGAATCCCTGAATCATTTGGCCTTGAGTAATATTGGCTGCTTTTCCATCAGAAACTATTTTCTCCTCTCTAGTCCTCATGGTGCGCCAACTTCGCAAAGCATGGAGCACCGTTAATCACTATCTTCTTGAAATACTCTCTTTTCCCTTCTCTTATATGAAAGTAATGGCTCCCAACACTCCTTTTCTTGATCATTTTTTCTTAGTGTCCTTTCTGTATCCCCTTCATTAGCCTTACCTTCACAGTTAAGTATTCCCCAAAGTTCTATCCTCCCTAGGTGAACTCATTTACATACATGTCTTCAACTACTACTGATATGGGCCTTCCCAGGTGGTGCAGTGGTAATCCACCTACCAGTGCAGGAGATGCAAGAGACTTGGGTTTGACCCTTGGGTGAGGAAGATACCTGCAGAAGGAAGTGCCAACCCACTCCAGTATTCTTGCCTGGAGAATCCTTATGGACAGAGGAGCCTGGCAGGTGCTCTGTCCACAGGGTCACAAAGAGTCGTACACGACCGAGTGACTGGGCAAGCAGTAACCAATATGTTGCTAACTCATAATGATTATCTCTAGAGTAGATGCGTCCACTGGGCTTCATATTCACGTGTCCCATTTCCTACTGGACATCTCCACTTGAGTGAGTAGTAGGCATCCAAAACTGTGGCATGAGACTCTTGATCCGTGGCTGACAACAAACAGTCCGTTTCTTCCACAGTTGCCATGGTCGCAGCAAATAGCACTGAACTCAATGCCTTGCTATCCTGATGGGCTTGGTATTCACTGTCACGGAGCTTACATTCCGGTAGAGAGACAGACAAAACACAAGTAAACCAAGACCACAGTGTCATTATAGATTGTGGTTAGTTCTTGGAAGGAAACTTGGCTGTGAAGACCAGCGTGGAACCAAGGAAGAACGTAGACACAAGAGATAGACATGATCGTGCTGATGCGATGTGCCACTGAAGCTAAGTTTGGAAGGACTAGGATGAACCAGGGAGGGATCCTCACAGGGAGAGGAAGTAGCAAATCAAAACATCTTTCCTCCACTTGAGAAGCTGAAAGGTTCATGTGATGACAGAGAGGCAGGTTGGGAAGAGAAGATCTTAGAGAAGCAGGCAAATCCAGATAGATAATACATGGCCACCTCAGTCATGGAAGGATTTGCATTAGATCCCAAATGCGACATTGAAAGGGTTAAATAAGACAGGGAAGCAGTGCTATTTGTATTATTACAAGATGTAGTTGCTTTGCAGAGAAGGAATTTGAAAAGGGCAAGAGTAGAAGCTAGGGAACTCATCAGGAGGTGACTGCAACAATCCAAGTAAGAGATGAGGGTAGCTGAACCACACAATATCAGTGGCAACAGAAAGGAGAAGGATTTGACATATATTTTCCAGTGGAACCTACAGACCTTGTTAAAAGACTTGACTTGAGAGAAAGAGAAGCAGTTGCTTAAGCACTGGATGGATGGCAGTGCCCGGCACTCAGCCATGGCATTCTGAATGGGTACTTGAGTGCCTCCTACATCCTAGAACTTACACTGCTAGTCACCTTAGATTTCCTTCCTTTAACATTAAAAGTGTAATAGATTTTAAATACATACTAAATAACATGTTGTCACAGATATGCTCATCTGTGTACTTACAAATAAATAAATGTATGCTTGGGTCATCACATTTACTTCTGTAGAGTACACTTGTCATTAATTGGGCATTTATTACAGTTTTATAACTCTCACAGATACTGTAGTTTTGGTGATTGATAATTTTATGTTTTTTTGTTCTTTGCAGTTCAGCAGTGCAGCGTTAGGTGCATGAATGGTGGGACCTGTGCAGATGACCATTGCCAGTGCCAGAAGGGATATATTGGAACTTACTGTGGACAACGTAAGCAACATTAGAATAAACTCGATTTATTCAAATAATTTGATTGAGTGGGTATTTCATACTGAGTCATAATTAAGGTCTTGTAAATGATTAATGACACCTCACTCCAGTACTCTTGCCTGGAAAATCCATGGACAGAGAAGCCTGGTAGGCTGCAGTCCATGGAGTCGCTAAGAGTCGGACATGAATGACCGACTTCACTTTCACTTTTCAGTTTCATGCATTGGAGAAGGAAATGGCAACCCACTCCAGTGTTCTTGCCTGGAGAGTCCTAGGGACGGGTAAGCCTGGCGGGCTGCCGTCTATGGGGTTGCACAGAGTCGGACACGACTGATGTGACTTAGCAGCAAAGCATGTGATCCTTTAAAAAATAGTTTTATGTAGAAAAGACATACCTTACAGCTGAATAGATAAAGTTTTCCAGCCCTTAAAAAATTTTTGTTTTAGAGTATTGATATTGTTGAGTACCACTAGGGCTTTATCAAATTTGACATATATTACAATTAAATATTTAGTTGATTTTCATTTATCTAGTTCCGTAAAACATGGATGCCTTTCTGAAAAAATGGTAATGTTTGCTGTGATCTCTCTCTCTGTCTTTAGGACATCCCAAATTTAACCCTGGAGAGCCAAGCTTATAAATTGTCCTTTGCTGAATTATATTTTATTATTCAGATCTCTTGTAATACCACAGTAAAGGGCTGTGAAATGATTTTTCAATAAATACATGAGTTCAGAAACAGAGGTGTCAGTCAGGCCTTATAAACCAAGGAAAGAAGTTTGGACAATACTCTAAATATTATGTGATGCTATTGGTACAGTTTAAGCAGTAGAGTGAGATGACCTGATTAACATTTAAAAAGAACCACTTTGGCTGCTGTATTGAAACTGGATTGTAGAAAGGGCAAGAAAAAAAAATAAAAGGGCCAGTTAGGAGGCTAGACTATTGATTCTGGTAGATGCTGCTGCTGCTGCTAAGTCGCTTCAGTCGTGTCTGACTCTGTGCAACCCCGTAGATGGCAGCCCACCAGGCTCTGCCATCCCTGGGATTCTCCAGGCAAGAACGCTGGAGTGGGTTGCCGTTTCCTTCTCCAGTACGTGAAGGTAAAAAGTGAAAGTGAAGTCGTTCATTCATGTCCGACTCTTAGCGACTCCACGGACTGCAGCCCACCAGACTTCTCTGTCCATGGGATTCTCCAGGCAAGAACACTGGAATGGGTTGCCATTTCCTTCTCCATCTGGTTTATGATGCTGTAGATGTGATTTTTGCTTAGATTGAGCTTTCATTGAAGGTGGAATATATGGAGGGAGGTGTGTACTCATGGAATGGGTGTGACGCATGAGACTAAAAGGAAAGGCAGAGATCCATAATGACGACTAGAAGACTTGAGTTGAGCTCTGGGCTGGATAGTGATGCCATTTTCTGATACACAAAAGACTGAATGGGGATTAGGTGAGACGGGGGTCAGGTAAGGCTCAGAGCATGGGGTGTCAAGAGTTTTTGTTTTGGATTTGATGAAGAAGTCTGTTAGACTTCTAAGTGAGAAGATCTATGAGCTCAGCCCTTAGGAGAGAGGTCAGAGATAGACATATGAGTTTGGGAGCATATAGATTGAATTTTGTTACGGCTAACATTTTCATCGTGGGCCTGGACAAAGAACAGTAGGAAGTTGGTGCAGATAGAGAAGAGAAGTGGGCTGAAGCTGGAACCTTGATTGTTGCCCAGCATTTTGAGGTGGAGACGAGGAAGGAGAAAGCAGGAAAGAGTGAGAAAGAGTAGGTAGTGAGACAGGAGGAGAACCGGGAGAGCATGATAGCCTGGAAGACAAAGGAAGAAGGTAGCACCAGGAGTAGAGGTTTATATTGTCTTGTGTGCAAACAACAGGCTTTTCTTTCTTTTTTTAACATTTTGACCCAGATGCTGGGAAAGATTGAGAGCAGGAGGAGAAGGGGGCGACAGGAATAGATGGTTGGATGGCATCACTGACTCAGTGGACATGAATTTGAGCAAACTCCAGGAGATAGTGTAGGCTAGGGAAGCATGGTATGCCACAGTTCACGGGGTCACGAAAAGTTAAACATGACTGAGACTGAACAACAAGTCTGGTTTAGCATCTTTTTTATATCTGATATGTTTGTGTAGTAGTAAGTAATGATAATTTCAGATTTGACTTAGGTCACACTGTTTGTACCTATGTTGAGTGGTACAGGAGTCTGTCTGATAAAAACAGACACTTGTCATATTTCTGAGCACAGAGTAGGTGCTCAGTAGAATATTTACTGAATAAAAATATTCAAACTAGCAGTCATGATCGGGGTTCTATTCCCGAGCACAGAGTGGGTACTCATTAAATATTCATTGAATAAAAATATTCAAGCTTCAGTAGTCATGATCAGGGTTCTGTTTCATAGTGTGACCATCTTGAAATAGGGCTTGCTTCTCCCTTTTCCTCAGATCATGGTAGGCAGTTCATACTTCTTGCCATAGTCTTCTTTTTCTCCCCTGCCTTTTGCTTTGTCCCATACTTAGGTGTAAGTACTTTTTTCTCTTCCTGTGTGGTCAGCATTCTTTCCATGGTGGAAATTTAGGCTTATACAAGTTTATTTTCAACTCCAGTTGAGCGGTACATTTGTTTCTGTCTTGTTTTGTTACCAAAACATTACTTTGTAAAGTAACTTTCATCATAATTCATTCAAAAGAAGGAAATTGCTTCTTTTATCCCCTTTGGTCCGCTTTTATCTGTATTGTCTGCTTCTCTTCTTTGGCTGTTGCTCTTCAGTGTAAACTTTGGTTGCTATAGAGCAAGTTATGCTTTCCATACAGATCCTTTTCAGTATAAAAAGGAAGGGGAATTAAGATTGTAGAACACCTTAATGCATAGCCACTGTGCGTTTTGTTTTTTACACCATGTTATTTTATCTTCAAACTATTAGCTCTACTTTACAGGCAGGGAAGCTGAGAATTGAAAGATGATGTGATTGAGATGTGCTGAACGCAGCAGAACTCCTTTATCTATTCAATCTATTCACTGTGTTGTTCCACCTCCCAAAAAAAGTGGGAAGAAGGCTGCAAGATTTTGACATATTGCAGGAGATTTTGAGAATCTGCAGTATATCAAATCTTATAGCAAATGAAGGAATACACAGACACCCTCCCTGCAGTCACTCTGCTGGAAGCATGCTCTCTCATGGGAGAGCAGGAATACAAGCAATTGCTGTATTGGCTTGTCTCCTTCTTCTTATTCAGAGAAGCTCTTGATACTGTCTTCAATTACTGAAGATGCCAAGGACCTTTTGTTTAAATGAGTTATACCTGCTGATATTTGCTGTGTTAAAATTGAGAAATTTAAAAATTAAAAAAAATTTCCTTTCAAGTAACAGAAAGCCGTGTTACCTGTTAACATAATTTTTATGAATAATAACTATGTTTTCCACACCAATAGAACAAATTCGTGAGAAGAGAGGCATTGTTGGTCTGACCTGTGTAGGTGAGCCTGGTATTTACCTGTACTGAGCAAGCTCTCTCAGGGCATGCTGCAGGCTTATCCAGCCCTCTTCTCCACCCTGGAGAAGCATTTGAAACCTCTGTTTTGGAAAACCCTGAGAGAAGCCCTCCTTCTGCCTCCCCAGGGATAGATCCTGAGGGTCAGTCATGAATGTGTATTCCCATTCATGTCTTAAAGGCTAGCATATGTTTAATGAGGCAGCATGTCTGGGACAGTGACTTTCATTTACATCTCTTACATCTTGATAGTATTTAAAGAAAATTCCTTTCCTTTTGATTAATTACATTAGGTAAGTGTTACTCATTTGTAATATATCTTTAGAAATCAAAATATTCAAATACTTACAGTTGTTTCTGTGAAATTATACCCTGTGGAGAGTTTTCTCCCTCTCTGTTCCCTAGAGACTTCAATCTTCTTTCATATTTTAATCACCTTTTACCTATGAAAATAGACTGTAGGGTTCATAGAACTGAAATAGAGGATTAAATCATTGTATTCTGACTGTATGATCTGAGTCAGCCAATTCTTGTGATTCTCATTTATAGGAAAAAAAAAAACAAAACTTACCAAATGATTGCATAACAATGTGATTTATGTGAATTGTGGAGGTTTTAGTCTCAATATACAATGAAACATATGTATTTAAATGCATGATGCAACATGTTTCAGAGGTAAGATCTGTTGTTGACTACATGTCTACACTCCTACATTATACTTGGACTTTTACTGTATAATGAGCTTCTTGCTGTGTTTGTGTGCAGCTGTCTGTGAAAATGGATGTCAGAATGGTGGACGTTGTATTGGACCTAACCGCTGTGCCTGTGTTTATGGATTCACTGGCCCACAGTGTGAAAGAGGTAAGACGAGAAAAGAGAACCTCCCTTTGGAGCAGTCTGCTGCTGCTGCTGCTAAGTCGCATCAGTTGTGTCTATCTTATTGTAAATATGTGTAATATTTTTATTACTCAATGAAAATTCTTCTAATGAGACAATATTTTCATTCTTTGATTATGTCTGTAACTTGCATGGTCAGATTTTGTGATGTAGCTAATAGCAGCTGAAGCAGCTCAGTTTTTTCCACCAGAGCAACCTCAGTTTCGAAGGCCGACTCTGGTGCTACGGCTGTGGGGTAAGTTTGAGTGAGTGACTGGATGGCAAATTCTAATAATTTGGAGTTAATTCAAATTAGGAGTCACTGTTGGGAGCACTGCCTCTGTTAAAAAAAGATGTAAAGATGTAATATGTTTTTGGTTGCAAGACCAGTGAAAACCTGAAATAAAAGAGCCTAACCAACAAGGAAATGTATTACATTGCATAACAAAATGTCCAGTGTTGGTGGGCTTCGGGTAGGACGTGATCAAGGCTTTCATCCGGTTGTTCTGCTTCTCTTGGCCCTGCTTTCCTTTGTGCGTTGGTTTTGCCCTACCCACCAGTTCTGTATGGTTGTAAAATGACTGTTAGTTGTAACTAATGCAACGTGCTTTCTTGTTCACCTCTAGGGAGAGAAAACTTCTCCTCTAACTATGGGCCAGTAATAGCCTTCAGAGTTATTTCATATGCTGATCGGCTTAATCTTGAGTTTTTGAACCAATCCCTGATAAGAGGAATGGTATTAATATGTTCCATGTAAACTTATCAGGACATATGTTTGGAGCAGGAGATGATGAAAGCCACCTGAAAGGGGGAGTTTGGTCTCAACCCAGTGGAAGTTGTGGTGGGCAGGAGAAAAGGGGTAGAGGAATGGGTGCTGGGTAGGTTTCCATCTTTGTCCACCTTATCTGTGTAAACTGTTGGTCAAGCCCATTTGAAACCAGTTTATCATAATTTAAATAGCAGCAAAGCTTGTGACCTGTAGAGTACTGAAAATCCCCAGTGTTGATGCAATAAGTGAAATATTAATAATGTTCCTGTATTGCAAAAGGGCATATCAAAGAAGATCAATTTTATAAAATGTGATAAACAGCTATTTACCACTGAACCATAAAAGTAAATTAAGCTTAAACTCAGTATTACATAATCTTTCGTAATTACATATATGCTCAATTTACTTTTCCAGGATTTGTCATAGCATCTAAAGTTGTATAGTGCTTTCTCTGTTGTGAAACTTTGAGTATATGAAGTTATGTCATTGAAATGTTACAGATAAATAGTGGTGATGGTTTATGTATGTACAGAGGCTTTGAGTTGCAAAGAAACCTTATGTTTTTCAAATTATATCCATTACACTGACAAAACTTAATCCTGGCATTCAGGTTAAAGCTCAAGAAGAAGCTGAGAAATTAGAATTATATGGTAAAGTTTGAAAAGTAAGATGTATGCAGCCTTTTAACATACACTTGTCTGTATATGTACATTAAGATATTTATATTATTTCTGGGGTAATTGCGATTTCTTGGGACCGAAGTACATTCCACAGATGACAGAGTTTATAGTTATACTTAGGAGAAATTTAAATGTCTTCACCAGATGCTTTTATTTGGGGAAGAAAAATTAATTATGAAATGTTAGCATAAAGTGATAAGTTGTTGAGAATGGAATAAAACAAATTTCTGAGATGATGTTTATTTAAACACCATAGAATGGAAAAATAGTAAAATTTAAAATTTCAAACATAGTTATAATTGGTGTAAATCATGTTCATTTTTCTGGAGATCATGTAAACTTTTCAGTACTTTCATCCTAAAGCAGATTTCAAATTCAATTCCTAATTGGCACAGGAATTAGGTAGTTTTTTTTGACAAAGAGGCTTCCAGGCATTACATCATTATTCTGTCTGCAACAGTTATTCATTCATTGGGTTTGTTAGTCCTTACTAAATTTATGGAAACTTAATAAAGACATTAAAATATATTTTACATGTACAGTAGCGTGTTTTCAGAAGGACTACAAAATTAAGTAACGAATTGGCCTGAAGTATTTCTTTCTTAACGTAGGTTTGCTTCTTAAAAATCTTTTTAAGTATTCACCTTCAGATGAAAATTCTAAAACTTCATTTCTTCCAAAGAAGGAATTAGCAATTTCCAATCTTAGATTGCAACTGTGAACTTTAATGTTCTTAAAATATATTTTTAATTGAATTTTTAATGTGATAGCTAATCCCACTGAGAGTGGAGTTCATAGTTTTTCTCAAGAAACATTGTCTGAATAGCTACAAAAAGAAGAACTTACTTATGTTGAGGTTAATGAATAGCCCTGTGTGCCCAGCTCCTATTTAAGATTCATATTGCCTTTTTCAATTTGCGTGTGTGTAAAGTTGCTTCAGTCGTGTCCGACTCTTTGTGACCCTATGGACTGCAGCCTGCCAGGCTCCTCTGTCCATGAGATTCTCCAGGCAAGAATACTGGAGTGGGTCACCATGCCCTTCTCCAGGGGATCTTCCCAGCCCAGGGATCAAACCAGCATCTCTAATGTCTCCTGCATTGGTAGGTGGGTTCTTTACCAGTAGCCCCACCTGGGAAGCCTTTTTTTTCAAATACTAAATTTAAAAACATAAGTTCTTTGTTCTCCTAAAAAAAAGACTTTTGTAAAATTAGAAATACTTTTCTTCTTAGTGCAGAACACATAATTTCCCTTTAAATTGGTCTCTTGGGATGCAGTAGTGTGATAAACCTGGCAATTTTTCCAGTTATCTGGGCTTCTGGCAGACTGGTTTCCTGCCTGGAGATAGAGACTGGGTGGTGTTAATGACTGGCATGATTGTAGTGTTTAACCTGAATCTTGATGCTGTGTAAGCTGAACCTCTTTGGAGTTTTCTCCTCACTCTTGCTGATACGTACAATGACCTTTTATACTTAGCATTAGAAAAAGAGTTCTTGTGGTCTCAAGCTGATTATAAAATGCAGACGGCTTAGCTGTGTCCAAGGCACATGAAGATACTTAATTCTTTTTGCTTCTGTCTTCAAACAGATGGCATTTGAAAAAAGATAAATGTTGTACCTAATGTACACCTGAGAACATGCAGAAATTGAATCATTATTATATATCAAGACTCAGCGTTTTTTCCTCTTAATGCTTAAAATGTATTTTATTATTTGTCGGTAGAAACTTGGAGGGGGCAGGCAGGCAAGAAACGAATACACCTGAATGATTTCTAGACTAAAAACAGTGATTACTTGATAATAAATGTGGCTTGCTCAAGGTCCCTGTTTCAGCTTCTTTACCTTGAATGATTGTTGAAATCATGTTTTGTAATTGAATTTTCCTTGAAGCTTATATAAGGACCATCTGTTAGAAATAGATCAGAGACCCTTTCAAATTATGGATCTCTGATAGAGTATAAATTACTGCTACAAATTGTTTTTTTTAGCATGTAAACATGAACTCCTTTTGAAAAGTGTGTAAATTTGGTAACATTTCAAATATCCTTATGCTTAGTGACATTTCCTTTAAAATGTATATCTTTCAGTAAGTGATGCCTTAAAGAGAAGGATTGGAAATTTACTTTTTAACCTTTTGACGTTTTAAAGAAAAATTCCTTTTGTTAATCTGCATTGGAACAAAAAGTGAGATCAAGTTGCAAATGTTTGTTTACAAAATCTAAACTTTCACGTCTTTATGGAAAATGTAAAATAGATGGATTTTACTTTCAGGGTAACTGTCATAAAATCATTCAGTTAACGCATGAATTTAGTGTCTAAAAGCATGTCCAGGAGGAGTCAACTCCGCTTCTTCTCTAATGCTTCTGCTCACAGGGTGCTCACTGCCTCCCTTCATCATGAAACAGTATTTCTTTGTCAGGGTCCTGATTGTTCATTATTACGCTCCTGTTTAAGTGGGCATTTGACAGACCTACAGTGCACTTACTGCCTCATTCAGGAGGAATGTGATGATGGTGACTTCCCTAAAGGCATCAATTATAACTTACTGCCCAGTATTGTGTGATGACACTTTGAGGTCTAATTATAACCTCTTGAATTATTCTGTATATTTTTGGTCATCCACCCATATTTCAGTTGGTAAAGTAATTGTGACTGTTATTAAACCCACTCAGACCTTATCCAGATTCTCCAAGAACAGCAGTGGAGATTGACAAATTAGGGTTTTCCAGAATTCTGGGGATTCTGTAGAGCAGACTCAAATTGTTCAGAAATAATTTATCAACGTTTATTCCATGGTCTTGGAATTTAAGTATAGTGAAAAAGGTGGAATTCTCTTTGGAATTGAATATGCAGTAGACTTGATGCTTTAAAGAAATGTATAGGCAGTATGTTTAGAAAAAATTCCTCCCACGGTCTGTTCTTACCTAAAGATGATGTGTGTTTATTATAAGATAATTTAGAAAATAAAACAAGGAGAAATAAAAAACGGAGTTATTTATGATTTCTCTCAGAATTAGTTACTTCTAAGTTTCGAGTTGTACTTTGAGTCCTTTATTCTACTTTACATATATTGCTTACAAAGAGTGGGATCTTTCCATTCTTACTGGAATCGACTATAAGAATATTCCATGTTCTATAACATGAAATGTGCTTATATCCTGCTTCTTTCAGGTTATGAACTGCATTATATTAGATATGAATTATCATAGTTATACTGCATATTGTAATAATGAGGGCTAGGTTTCTACATTCTAAACAACCATATAATATTTGTAGTTATTTTCTCTATCTCAGATGAGGATATTTTGCCTATTTCAAACTTCTGGTAGCATTGCGGATATTAGAATGGAAGGAGGATCTCAATTTGATTTCAGACCTTAATCTCAGTTATGGTGATATAGCTGCTTACTGTAGTTATATTTCTTATTAATTAATGTTTAACATTTAAGGTCATTTTCAGGTTTTCATTTTGTTGGTTGGTTGGTTTGTATGTTAGCAAAGCTGTGATAAAAATCTATGTAGGTAAGTATTTACCTTTGATTTTGGTCTTAGAATATATCCTAGAAATGTAATTGCTAGGTCATTGAATATGTGAAAACTTAAAACTTTTCATATGTTCTGTTTATTTCCTTCTAAAAAGACTTTTTTATGATTTATTCCTTATGTTTAAAAAGTCTTCCCCATTACCAAATCTTACAGATATCTATAGTTTTTTCCTAGTGCTTTTGGAATTTTTCCCTTTTTAAATTACAAGTTAGGATGTACAGGAAGGTAACTAAATTTATTTGTAAATATTTATCACATATTGAGTATTTATTAAGTATTAGGCAAAGTACTTGAAGCTTAAGTTACAAATACAAATAATATATATTCCCTGTTATGAGGAGCAAATTATCTATTTAAAGAATAAGCCTAATCATTTATTTAAATATTAAAGTAAAATGTGACATAGAAAATACTATAATAGGAGTAGGGACAAATTTATGTGAGAGAGCTCAGAAATGGTTTCTGATTAAAGGAGAATTACAGAAGTCTTCTTGCAATTAATCTGAATGAGAAAAAACCTCAATCCATTATAATGGGAAAAAAACAGTATCAGACTAACACTTATGTTGATATTATACTATATAGCATGATGGAATTGCATACTGAATAATGTTATTTAAACTCCATAATTAATACCAGTTATCACAGTTACTGAACTGATGTTGTTTTGTAGAAATAAGAGGTCTCCCTCTTTCTTAGGCTCAGAGGATTTAGTGAGAATGAGATTGCAAGGAACAGAGGGAGAACATTACCAACTGCAAATGTCAAACTCAAATGTTCCTGCACTCACACACACACACAGTTCTGCACTCCTGAACGTTTTATAACCTTGTACTCACTAAGCTAAACGTAGCCTTACATGGGCATCAGAGAAATACCAGAAGATCTGTGGGAACTTAACTTTTTGGCAGTAGCTCAGATGACATCCTTATCTTGAATGCCACTAAGAACACAAGAGAAGGAAAATGAGGAAGGGAAAAAAAAGGCAGGCAGTGGAAAGTGGAAGGAAAAGAATAGAAAGAAGAATGATAGCACAGGGAAATGGAAAGCTAAAACTCAGAGTGGAGGTGCCAGGCTATATAAAGGGTGGCTCTAAGTTTGGGAGAAGATCAGCTCATTGATGATCTGATCTGGGAGAGGCCAGGCCTTCCACGTCTCACTGTCCACCTTATGCCTGTGTTCTTTCCATCTATGCAGTTAGATTGACTGTGCTGGCAGCCTGTTAGACCATGATGCTTTATTTATAAAATTCCTTTGAGTTAAATCAGTGAGTATTTTCATTTATTCCATCTCTAAGTGCCCTTATATATTTATCGCTTTATTTACCTAGAGGCAGAGAAACCTGCAATACAAAATAAAAATATTCAAATATTTTATATTTGTGTAACTTCATAAATATTTTCCTATTTCACCATCAAGACCAGAGACATTATAGTTCTAGTATGAAAACTAGGTGAAGCTGCCACACACACACAGACAGACACACATATGAGTGACATATAATGAAAGATTGAATGCATAGGAGTTAGCCAAAAGCAAGAAATGTGCCTGTGCGGGGAGAGGGCGTTATGTTGTATCATCACATATATTTTTAAAATTCCAAATACTAAAAGTTCTTAACACCTGTTTCCAAGGGTTTCAAATAAAGGATTGTGGACCTGCATTTACCTCATAGAGTTGTTGGGAAGATTAAAAGCAATACTGTGTTAAGCTCCTAATACCTAATAGGCAGAGTGTGTGACACATGGTAGACATCTATTGAGTGACTGTATTTTAGGAACACAGTGTATAGCCAAAATAGAACCTTAATATTAAGACCTGTGTGACCTTGTGGATGTGATCGCCCTCTCTGATCTGTGTTTCTGCATATGTAATAAGTGTCTCCTCTTTCAACCTTGAATTATTTTTAAGACTTAATAATATAATACTTGGTATCCAATAAATGATAATTATTGATGCTAGTCTCTTTTAAATGAACCCCCTAGTTATCAAAAAGATAACAATTCAGTATTAAAAATGGAGTTGCAAATATGGAATAAAGGAATTTAAGTCATACAAATAAAGTTTAATGCTGTTTTTATTGAAAGAGTAAGGACTCAGAATAAACAGCATATTTTAAGAGTGGCTCACATTCCTGGGATGAGAATTAAGTGAAAGATAAAGTGCCTAGCCAGTGTCTGGCATAGAGTAAGAGCTTAATAAATAATAAGCTATAATTATGAGAAATAAAGCCAAGATATGATATGCTGTCCTAGACAAAATAGTCTTTATGGATGAGGGAGATTGTTCCAGCATTACTAGGAATGTCTCAGATCAGAGTACATCAGTTGTGAACAGTGTTAAGTTTCACTGTTTGAATTTTTGAGTGGATTTTTTTCTAATAATAAATATCAAATGAAAAATATCATATATCGTCATCACGGCCTTGCATGCTGTGCTGTGCTGGGCTGTGCTTAGTCACTCAGTCGTGTCCGACTCTCTGCGACCCCATGGACTATAGCCCGCCAGGCTCCTCTGTCCATGGGGATTCTCCGGGTAAGAATACTGGAGTGGGTTGCCATGCCCTCCGCCAGGCCTTGCATGCTAGGCAGTTGAATTTTCAGACCCTGCTCGTCTTGCTTTGAAATATCGCTACTGTAAATACTCGTATTACTATTAGTAGTTACTGTTGTACTGGACTCTTTAGTCTTAGTTTCGGCCTTCCCTATGCACGAGGTCTTGTTCCAAGCATATCACAGTGTAACTAACATATAGTAGAGTTTATTTCACTCGAGGTACTTGTAATCAGTGGGCTTGTACATTGCTAAATCTAATAGGAATAGGTCAGAAGGTCTTCAAACAGTCCAGAAAACAGGTTTTCTGTGAAGCTTTCTTTGACCTGCCTCCCTGCCTTGCCTTACTTTTCTTGGAATAACTAGGCCTGCTCTTCTTTTGAGTAAACCTGCTGTATGTCCCGTTCCTTTAGACTAGCTCCCTTCATCTTTGGGTTGTGCCCGCTTGCTTTCTTAGCTGTGAGCTTTTTGAGAGCAAAGCTTTTTATCTTAAGTTGCCTTTGTGTTCACTCTGCTCCATATAGTGCAGTATATAAAAGGCAGACTGTATGTGTGATTACATAAACACAGCGGTTCCACGTAGAAGAAATAGGATGAAAAAAAGTACAGACGTAGTAGAGGTCTTTGAATGGATGCTTATTTTTCAGTATGGCTCTTAAGACCCTGGCGAAAGGGATGAGGAGAAGATGAGGCTGGAAAAATAGGCTTGAACCTTAATGTATGAAGTCTGGAATGCCAAAGTCAAGAGGCTGCCCCTCTATTCAGGGGAGAGGGATTGTGAAGGACTTCTAAATTTAAAAGAAGTGCTCTGTAAAGGTCAACCTGAAGTGGCAAACAAAAAGAAATGGAAGCTTGAGAGGCTGGAGGCAGAGACATCGTTCAGTAGAACTCATTGCTTGCATGTCAGTTGGATAATAGCTATGAATCTGTCAACTTTGCGTAGTCTGTTCAGTCAGATTATGGTTTATATCTGCATAAGTTAAATCAGTATTAGTTTGAAATGGAAAATTATGTAATATTGGGGATTGTGATAAGTTCTTTAGAGGAATTAATACTTACACCAGTGCAAAGATATTTTTAAACATATTATAAGAGAAAACTGAGGCACAAGGAGGTAAAACAATTTGCTGAAATTCATTCAGAAAATCAATTGAAGAAAGTTGGATTTGAACACAGTGGTATACCATCACAACTCACACACTTAATCACAACTTTATTTCAAGTGAAACACAAAATTACAGAAGAAATGTATCAATTCATGAGAATGATAGGTACATGATTGCAATTGAATGAAAGAGATGGCTTGTTATTTTATATTCTTTTGGCCTAGGTAAATCTTTTTGATATGTACATTTTTGATTATACCTCTGAATGTTTGTACCCAGAATTTCTTTATGTGTGTGATTTGCTAAAATGTTCATTCAAAACTCATAATACTTAAAACAAATTTGAGACTTCTATTTCCAGCGAAGATGGACTGACAGGATTCAGATTCACCCTCCTGCCTGAGAAGAATCGGAAAATAGAGTAAAATATATGAAACAATGGGTTCCAGATACTGGATCTCAGGTAACAACAGAAAGTGATCCTTGAAAGAAGGACTCTGCTAGATTTTCCAAGCTTGCTGCTCAAGAGAGTTTTTTTTCCCAGGCTGTGCTGTGGGCAGAAAGAACCCAGGCATAGCCTGACAGATTCTTAAAGTATATTCAAAGTGTCTTCTCAGTTCACTGCAGAATTAAATCAGAAAGCAATAACAGAAAGATCTCTGGAAAATACCCAAACATGCAGAACTGTGTAAACCCATTTCTAGTATCCGTGGATTGAAGAAGAAATCAAAGGGGAAATTAGAAAGCATTTTGAATTGAATAAAAATGAAAACAATATCAAATTTCATGAGATGCCACTGGAGAAATATTTAGAGGGAATTGTATAGTTCTAAAGGTCTACATTAGAAGAAGGAGAGGTCTTAAATCAGTGATCTCAACTTCTTCATTAAAAAATGATAAAAAGAATAACAAATTAAACCAAAGGTAAGCAGAGGAAGAGAAATAATAAAGGTCAGAGTAAAAGCAAATGAAGTAGGGAAAAAGAAAAAAGTGAGAAAATCACTGAAACCAAAAGCTGGTTCAGTGAAAAAAATCAATAAAGTTGAGTGGCCACTACCCACACTAACAAGGAAAAAACAAAGACACAAATTATCAATATAAAGTATATGAGAGGTAACATCAATACAGATTTTAGTAATGAGTGAACAATGAGGCAATACCATGAACAACTTCAGGCTAATAAAAATGAAGTGGACAACTTTTTGAAAGATGTAAATCAACAAGGTTCACATGAGAAAAAATAGCACAGCTATCCCTATACCAATTAAAGAAATTGAATATGTAGTTAAAAACCTTCTTATAAAGAAAAATCCTGACTCAACTTCATTGGTCAATTCTACTGAACATTTAAGAAGGAAATAATGTCAATCCTAAAGGCAGGTTTTTCTAGAAAAGATACAGGAGTTAAAACTTAACAATTCATTCTAGGAAGCCAAATTACCTTGAGACCAAAGCCGGAAAATGGCATGGCATTGCAAGAAAAAGAAAATGGCATACAAATATTTTTCTTGAGGCAAAATGTCCCAGTTTTAGCAAAACACACCAACAGTATCTTGAAAGAGTGTATGGTATCCCAGCATATTTGTGCTCAGTTGTGTCCGACTCTTTGCGACTCCATGCCCTGTAGCCCGCCAGGCTCCTCTGTCCATGGAATTCTCCAGGCCAGAATCCTGGCGTGGTTGCCACTTCTTACTCCAGGGAATCTTCCAGACCCAGGGATTGAATTTGTATCTCCTGTGTGTCCTGCATTGCAGTTGGATTCTTTACCTGCTAAGCCCCCATATTAATCCCAGAATGAAAAATCAGTGTAACTCACCGTAGTTGCAAATTTTAAAGATCACATGATTATCCAGATAGATGCAGGAAAAACATTTGACAAAATCCATTCCTGAAACTGTCAACAAACTGGAGAATAAAAGAGATCTTCCTCAGTGTGATAAAGGGGCATTTCCTAAAAGGCCCTAAAAAATTATACTAATGATGCATAATTATTTTCCATTTCCTTGATTATTCTTTCTTCCTATAATGAAGCATTCTTGTATTCTTAATCTGTTCTGTGCCTTAAAAAAATGATAATATATTAGGTAGGTTCTGTCCAATTTCTTTTTGTCTTATGTTTGCTTAAAATGGGCAGCTCTGTCTAGAACTTCTATTTGCACCAATTTGGTAAAAGTGAATTTTCCTTTTCTCCCTTCCTAAATTACCTAAGAGTTGTCTTCCTGTGTTTGCTCCTGTTTGAGAGCCAGGGATTTAAGTACTTGGTGTTCTGAGCCCAAAAGAGGAGCAGAAGATCTCAGCTGGGGTTTGGGCAGCTTCAGGGAAAGGATCTGTGCTCTGTACTTTCTCAGGATATTCTTCGTATGGTGTGTGCCTGGATCACTCTGTATGGTCTGAGGATTATTCTCTGTTCAAAGAGGATATCCCTGAAATTTGGGTGATTCTACCCACTTCAGCTACAGTCCCTGGTGCACCTTTGATTTCAGAGTCGTGCTTGGTACTGATTTCTCCCCTGTGCCCCAATTATTCTCCAGCGGTAGTTTCTCTTCCCCATTGTCATCATAAGGGGCTTCAGTTCAGCCTCCTGGTCCCCGAGAATCTTTTTTCCTTATAGTCCCTGAGTCTCCCCTTCTCCTGTTGAGTACTGGGGATAATTACCCTGTGTGGCAAGGAGCATCCTGTCTTCACTGTCTGGTTTCCTCCCATCTGGTAGAGATCACGGTGGCTATTCCTCTCTGTTTTTCTGCTTTCTGATGAGATATTATGTTGGTAAGTAGAGACTTTCATTCTTTCAAATTTTCCCTGATTTCCCCCTAAGCTGAACTTGTATTAGCTCCCCAGGGAGAATTAGTGAGACTTCCCAGGATACTGATGAATTGTTCTTACTTTCTGTATTATTTGTGGAGCAGATACCTTGCTGCCATTTTCAAATACTATTGCAGGAGTTTGTAACTGTTTCCTACTTTAGATGCTAGGAGTGATTTTTTGTTGATGTTGTTGTTAGCATTTACCTTTTTCTGTTGCTGTTCAGGTTTGTTGTGGGAAAGGGAGTTTCTGTGATATGGTTTCAATCTCCTGTGTTTTCCAGGAAGTTGTTACCACATTTTGACCCGAAATTAATCTAGTCACACAGAAAGCCAGGTATAGGCGTTCCTCATGGAAGGTGCTATGATTTGTGATATTTACAAGTTGACGTTTACAAGTAAGATTGTGGTGGCTTATTAAGTGCACATTATGGTACCAAGAAACACTGGTTCTATGGGTGCCTCATCTTCTGTGGATGAAACACTATGTTTCCCATGACCATACTTAATGTCATGGTTTAATGCATGCAAAATTCTTCCATATGGGCAAAGCTGAATGTTTGTGAATATCTTCCTCTGACTTAGAAATAGCATACAAGGCACATTCCAAATTTTGAACATTGTTTTTGTCTTAAGTAAAATTAAGTTCTCAATGTCACAGGGAAATTTTAATTATAATTTGACAGATTAAGTACACTCTAGGAAGGCAATGTTAACCCACTCCAGTACTCTTGCCTGGAAAATCCCATGGATGGAGGAGCCTGGTAGGCTGTGGTCCATGGAGTCGCTAAGAGTTGGACACGACTGAGCGACTTCACTTTCACTTTTCACTTTTCACTTTCATGCATTGGAGAAGGAAATGGCAACCCAGTCCAGTGTTCTTGCCTGGAGAATCCCAGGGACAGAGGAGCCTGGTAGGCTGCCGTCTATGGGGTTGCACAGAGTCGGACACGACTGAACCGACTTAGCAGCAGCAGCAGCAGGTGGTGGTGGTAGATCAGTCGCTAAGTCATGTCCAGCTGTTGCGACCCCATGGATTATAGCCCACCAGGTTCCTCTGTCCATGGGATTTCCCAGGCAAGAATACTGGAGTGGGCTACCATTTCCTTCTCCAGGGGATCTTCTTGACTCGGGGATCGAACCTTTGTCTCTTGCATTACATTCAGATTCTTTACCAACTGAGCCACTAGAGCAGGTCAGTTCATAAGTAATCTCATTTGAAAAATAAGGTCACTGGGCTAGATCACTGTTTACCTGTCTTTGGTCATAAGAATCACCTGGGTTTTTTGGTCCAAAATACTGATTTTTATTCCTATAACCTAGAGGCCCAAATTGAGTGTTCCAAATACAATGAATTTCAGCCATGCTTGTATATTATCATTTCCAGGAAGCTTCATCCAGATTGATTAAACAAGAATCTTGAGCAGTGGTACCCACACCTGAGCACTGGCATTTAATTCTTAAAGCCCCCAAAGTAATTCCACTGTAAAACGAAGTTTGTGAAATGCTAGTCTTACATGAGATTGTTACAAAATATCCCAGAATATTCTTATAATTGGACAAGTCTGAGAAATCATTTATTGAAGTATCTTCAGGATTTTATCAGTGATTTAATTTTGGCATTTAGAACCCCTGATGAAGCCATTCTAAATGAAATTTACTCTTGGGTCATTTTTAACAGATTTATGATGTTTTAACATTATTCGAATAGACTTTGCCTCTCTCTGAGGTGGCAAAATTGGATTTGAAAAGAGTCAATGTTATCTTTGAGTTTTCTCCGTATCGCAAATTTTTAAATCCCCATGACTTCAATAAAAAGTTAACATTCCCTGTAGGGGGCAAGATTGAGTCAACAATGTTTATAATAGTTTCAAATCGTGGCTTGGTTACGATGTGGTAAACTAATAAATAAATCCAATATACCTTAGAAATCATAAATAGAAAATGGAAAGCATTATCTAGGCCTTTTTAAAAGGAAAATCTCAGTTGCTTGAAGCAATCTTTTGACAGTATATCTTGCTTAAACTCTGTAGCTTATTCAACAATAACATTTTATAGTTTTGGAGGTCATAGTGAGATTCTAGTAATTTAGATTATAGTGAGATATACAGAGAGACAACATCATAGAATTTTTGTATTACTTTATGATACTTTTAAAAAATAATTGCTGACATTTATAAGTATTTCTGACTGCAGAATTATGTACCTTCTTTTGCTTATGACTCTGCAAAACTAAAAAGTATAGTTTATGCCTTCGTATTTGTATGGGAGCAAAGGAACTTGATCTCTTGTAATTGTTTCAGAAATGATTTGTGAAGGAGGTGGTATCTGAAAAGCTGTTTGATGATCAGACAGTTTTGAGGGCGTGATGGAGGCCAGAGAATATCAAACAGCATTTTTCAGGCACAGGGTGTTTGAGGAAAAAACCTAGCACCAGAACCAGACAAGATCAAAGAGCCACTGAGCAGATGATGGCTAAGGAGCTGAGGGGGTGAGGAAAGGACTTTGGGGAATCCCAGTTACACTCACAACTCTGTGGCGTGATGTTTTTAAAGGGTTTTTGCTTATCTGTTAGGTATGAATAGGAGTGTAGTATTTTGCAAACGTCCTGACCAAACCCTCTGGCAGTCTCACAGGCCTTAGGGGGCATGCAGGAACCATTTGGTTCTCTTCCAGTTGGGCTGGGTTTCTGAGGTGACTTCTTCCTCAGATGTGCTGTGCCCTCGGCCTTCCCATCGCTGCACCTGACTTCCCTGCTCCGGGCTTCTCGTGCTTTGCTTCTCCAGCTTCCCTCTGAGAGAACTCCTCGGGCAGAGTCATCCCTTCCTTTGGCTTTTCCTTCCTCACAGGACTTTCTCAAGCCTTATCCTCTTCCTTGAATGCAAGCTGCGGGGCCAATTTGGTGCTGATGAATACTGGGAAGGGAGAGACTGATCTAGGAGTAAGGGGCTCTGAATTTGGATTAATTCACAAAATATACCCTGATATATAAAGAACTTGGTACATTGCTTCGTTTGTTTTAGTCAGTAAGTCATGTTGAACTCTTTTGCGACCCCGTGGACTGTAACCCATCAGGCACCTCTGTCCATGGGATTTCCCAGGCAAGAATACTGGAGTGGGGTGCCGTTCAAGGCCTTCTCCAGGGGATCGTCCCGGTCCAGGGATCAAACCTGTATCTCCAGCATTGGCAGGCAGATTCTTTACCTCTGAGCCACCAGGGAAGCACATTTCTTGGTAAAAATGTCTAAAAATATTTTCTATTATTTAATTACTAGAGTTATGAAAGAAATCCATCTAATCATTCAATTAAAAGAGATTCTGTGTTACTTATTTTATTAAATATCACATTACAAAGGATCTTGAAATATAGCTGTAACCCTGTTTGCTAGCCCAAAGACACAATAATGAACTAGAAAACGTACCTCTTTCTGGAAAAAACTTGTGATGATAAATGTAGAGTTCTAGATTACTGTACTGTGAATTACCCTGCCTAGGTACTACAGTCTCCTTGTCCGGTGTAGAATAGCTCTGTATGTAACAGCTCTCTTACTGCCTGCTAGAATGACACAAGCAAAACCTTGAATACGGTAGTTACTTAACTCGTAAACACAGTAGTTCCTGACTCGGGGCATTTCTGAGAAGTTTGGAGTGAACTCTCTGACCCTGTACTTTATTCCTCGTTCATTTTGGATTAGATTTATGGTGACTGCCAAAGCAAATCTAGGAAATTCCACTCACAATTCATAGCAGTCCAAGGAAATCTGGCTCACAAATCTCTGAGTATCTGGAATTTCTCGAGTGTGCTCATCTGTAACACACGTACACGTGTCATATGTTAAGTTTTCATGCCTGGCGTTCGGCATTGTAGGTGCTGACATCAGACTGCCCAGGAAATCCTGCCCATCAAGCTGTTAATCAGCATAAATCAAAGCAAGGATTCTGCTTTCCTACCGTACACTCATTGGGGAATACATTTAGGAAAGGGTAGCCCCAAATGAGAAGATAATTGTTTAATTTGTTCTTTTTTCTTCTTCCTTTTATAGAATATCTTTTAATTTTATATCTTCTTTAACAATGCTTTGTATTTTGAGAATATGGTTTTTATATTTCCTGAGTCAAGTTTTGTTAAAATTGTTCCTAAGTATTTTTTTCCCTGACACTATGTAATTGAATTTAATTTCACTTTTTAATTGTTCACTGCTGGCATGTAGAAATATAACTAACTTTTGTGTATTGATCTTGTGTTTTGCGACCTTAAAGGACTTGTTAATTAGTTCCTCCTTTTTTAGTGGATAGGCCTTCCCTTATGGCTCAACTGGTAAAGAATCTGCCTGAAATGCAGGAGACCTGGGTTCACTCCCTGGGTTGAGAAGATCTCCTGGAGAAGGGAAAGGCTACCCACTCCAGTGTTCTGGCCTAGAGAATTCCATGAACTGTTTAGTCCCTGGGATCGCAAAGAGTCAGACATGACTGAGTGATTTTGTATGTATTCTTTTTTAAAATTCATTTTATTTTTGGTTGCACTGGGTCTTCGTTGCTGCATGTGGGCTTTTCTCTAGTTGCAGAGAGCGAGGGCGACTCTGGTTGCAGAGAGCAAGGGCGTTTCTGGTTGCGGTGTGGGCTTCCCTTGTTGCAGAGCACAGACTTATGGAGCGCCCAGGCTTCACTAGTTGCAGCACACGGGCTCCGTTGCTCCACGGAGTGTGCAGTCTTCTTGGACCGGGTTTGTACCCATGTCTCCAGCACTGGCAGGCTGATTCCTTTCCACTGTACCTCCAGGGAAGTCCTCCTTTCTTTCTTTCTAATACACATGCCTTTTATTTTCTTCTCTTGCCTGATTGCTCTCCCCAGAACCTCCGCTACAATGCTGGACAGAAATGACAAGAACAGACACTTTCATCTTACTCCTCACATTAAGGAGAAAGAAAGGAACCAGTTTTCCCCGTTAAGTATGATGTAGCAGGTTTTGTCGATGGCTTGCAGCAGGTTCCCTTTTATCACAAAAACTTTGTTCCTGATTTTGAACTGTCTTATGAACACAGTGCAAAGACACACTTATCCAAGAAGACCTATTAAATCTAGATAAATTAAATAAAAACAACAAGGATCTATGTCACGTCCTCCATCCTCACCCCTCAGCACAGTGTATGGTCTGTGAAGTGGGGCTCACTCTTCACCCCAGTTCACGGTCAGTAGTTGTGCTATCTCCCAGAAGGGTTCAGTTCAGTTCAGTTCAGTCGCTGAGTCATGTCCGACTCTTTGCAACCCCATGAATCACAGCACGCCAGGCCTCCCTGTCCATCACCAACTCCTGGAGTTCACTCAGACTCACCTCCATCGAGTCCGTGATGCCATCCAGCCATCTCATCCTCGGTTGTAGGGTAGCTAACAGTATTTCCAATGTATATAGTATGTAGTAAATGCAATGGGAGAATAAGAAAGGGGGAACTGGGTGTCAACCCTAAATTCTAGTCATGTTCTCCAGTGGGAGATTCAGGCAGAGAGAGTATCAAGTACCAAGACATACGGTGAAATTGAAGAGCATCTTTAGGAAGAGAAGAGAAAACTGGTCTACCATCGCTAGAGTAGGTATAACTTGGTAATAGGAGGTTGAAGACTTTATCCTTATGAAGGGAAAAGGGTAAATAATAATGATGAAAATAACAACTAACAATTTTTGAGCACTCAGTAGTTCTCAGACACTGGGTAAACACTTGACATTCATCATGTCATTGAAACTTCACAGATCCTCTAATGAGTAATATCCTCATAATCTCAGGTTCAGAAACATTAATGGTGTGCATATATATATATAAAGGACCTTCTCTGTCAAGTTAAGAAATGTGGACTTTATCATATACTAGGTGGGTGTTGGGACTCCCTGATGGCTCAGTGGTTAAAGAATCTGCCTGCTGTGCGGGAGACACAGCAGACGTGAGTTTGATCCCTGGGTTGGGAAGATCCCCTGGAGAAGGAAATGGCAACCACTGCAGTATTCTTGCCTGGGAAATCCCATGGACAGAGGTCTGGTGAGCAGTCCAAAGGATTGCAAAGAGTTGGACACAACTTAGCAACTAAACACTTTGAAAATATTAACTTAGAGAGAGGTGGAAGAAAGTAAACCCTGAAGACTGTAACACTGAAATAAGGGTGCTACTGAAATAGTCTAGTAAAGAAAGAGGAACTGAGCTAAGGCATTGGAATTGTACTTAGGGGAGTCTATGCATTCTAGTGGCATTTCAAAGGCAGAATGGATAAGACTTAGTGACATTATCTGGGAGACTGGAGTAAGAAGTGTCGAGAATTACTGTAAGGGTTTTAGCTTGGATGACTGTGTGAATGCCAATGACTGTAATCTGATGTGATGATCACAAGAGAGAAAGCCAGAGTTCTCGGAAATGGATTCAGGGTAAGACATGTCATAGCAAAGGAACCCATGGGACAGTCAGGTAACTGTGTCCAGTAAACACTAGCAAATGTGGTCTAATTTCAGAAGAATACTTGAAAAGTAGAGCCTAGGAATGGAGTAACATTGCTGAGTGGAAGAAATTAGCCCAAGAAAAGAATCAGAGAGGGAATAATAATATCTAATGGAGAAATACACTTTCTTCAAAAAGTGGCCAGAAAGGAAGAAAGCTGATAAATTAGAAAATAAAATGTTAATAAGACACATTTCTCTAATGACAGGCCAAAGAGCTCTTTAATCTGGTCCTCAGCATTATTTTATAACAACCAGAACTGTTCAACAATATTTTCAAAAGCAACCATTTTAAGTCTCTGAGCATTTCTGAGTTTGACGAAATGAGATGGAGGGAAAACATTGACTGTTATTTATGAATAAGTCTTAGTACCTTTAACGGATGTTAGGTGAGGAGAAACTTCATTCAAATTACGAAATAATTGCAGAGAATTTGTAGGTCATGGATCAAAATTAAAAATGATGATGGTGTTATTAGAAGTGGTTGTAACAGAGAGTGGATCAAAGAGTTTCTAAAAACTTGGCATTGATTCCAACAATACAATTTAATTATTTATCATTTAATTAGAATTGGGTTGAAAAAAATGCTCTTCATTCAGAGATTAGATTTTTCTACCTTTAAAATTGGTGGCAAAATTTCTTTATTCATCAAGATGGACTTTTTTCTTGATTTGTTATTATTGTATTTTCCCCTCTGTGTTTCACATTAGAAAATTACCCCCTTCAGATGTTGGAATGATTTTGGAAGAAATAACTTCAGCATTATTAAAGAGTAAGAAGACTGTCTATGAAATAAATGCCAGTATGTGCCAAAGTCATTAGACTTGTGGCTTGTACTAGGCTCTGGGCGCATTGTGACATGGCAGCCCTAGCAGCCTTCAGTTGCTCCAGTTCTTGTGTGGACAGAATGGGATTATTTCCTAAGCTCCATTACTACCCGATCATGCAGGGAAGTGTGCCAGCAGTGCTTTTGCCAGTAAACTGAATTTGTTCTCAGTAAATCCCAGAATCTCAAGGTCTGTCCCTGCCTGGAGCATAGTTTTCAGTGTCCTAAGAACCATTTGATTGCATTGCAGAAAAATCAAGTGTCTTCTTAAGAAAATTCTGATTATGTCTTAGAAAGTGTCCCTTTGAAAGGTTATTCAAGCTGATAAAAGCCAGTTTTAAAACTAGTGCATTCCGTATGTATCCTTTTAAATTATAACATGAGAAGGAGGCCTCTTTGGTTTTTGACAGTAATTTTTTTCTCCTTTACTTAACTCAAAATTTATAACATGAGTTTATCTCTGTTTCTCTCATGTTACCATTTTCTTTGAATGTAGGGTGTTACCTACCTCAGCAGTTAAACATTAGAAGAAATTACATACGATGAACGTTTTTCTGAGTATTGGAGCAAATCACAGTTATGGAAATAGATCAGCAAAAACTCAGGAGCACTCTGTACTTGGAAGGAAAAAAAGCATTCCAAAATTTCTGCATCATTAGTGGTTAAAGAATTGATGAGTAACCTGTTTGCTTTTCATAGAAGCCAGTAATCGGTGAAGTAGAAAGAAACATTGCAATTTATTGTTTATATGCTTGTTACTAGTAATATAAACTTGCATATCTGGATATAAATGGTTGAACTTAGAAGGGACCCGTGTTCCCTGGGTACATAAACTGTGGGGTTGCATGTAAGTTACTGTCTGTCCTTCACGTGTCCCTGTGGGCACTAGCATTGATACCACCACTTCACAGTATATACAACAGCTGCAAGCCTGAGCAGTAAAGTCTAGTTTCTCAGTTTCTGTTTAAGAGAATAAGTTGTGGAACCTTAAGGAATGGGTTGGAAATTTTTGTTATTCTCTTATTTTGTTTCTTTTTGTATTTGCTGTGGTTTCCGTGATTCATCTCACCCTTTTTGGGGTTTTGTCTTCAGTAGAAATGCCAGTGATACTTCTTATAACTGATACTTGATGCTTTTTCACAAACTTTTCTCACCATCAATACAGCTAACATATGTTGAGATAAAGTTGATACAAAATTGATCAGCTGTATTTTTAATACTTGATTTGATACCACTCTAATCTCAAATCGTCGACATTAAAAATTATTTTTTATATGATTTATTTTTTCTGTTTATAAAAATAATAATACATGCTTATCATACAAAGCTTGGGCAGTGCTGACCATTAAAAGAAAATTATTGAAGTCATGTCTAAATAATAATATGGTAAATAGCTATTTTTTAATGAGCACCTACTGTGTGGTAAGACTCTTTCCATTATTCTTTTCTTCACTAAATTGTTGTCAGTTCAGTTCAGTTCAGTCCAGTCACTCAGTCGTGTCCAACTCTTTGCGACTCCATGAATCGCAGCACGCCAGGCCTCCCCATCCATCACCAACTCCCAGAGTTCACTTAGACTCACGTCCATCGAGTCAGTGATGCCATCCAGCCATCTCATCATCTGTCGTCCCCTTTTCCCCCTGCCCCCAATCCCTCCTAGCATCAAAGTCTTTTCCAATGAGTCAGCTCTTCACATGAGGTGGCCAAAGTACTGGAGTTTCAGCTTTAGCATCATTCCTTCCAAAGAAATCCCAGGGCTGATCTCCTTCAGAATGGACTGGTTGGATCTCCTTGCAGTCCAAGGGACTCTCAAGAGTCTTCTCCAACACCACAGTTCAAAAGCATCAATTCTTTGGCGCTCAGCCTTCTTCACAGTCCAACTCTCACATCCATACATGACCACGGGAAAAACCATAGCCTCGACTAGAAGGACCTCAGTTGGTAAAGTAATGTCTCTGCTTTTGAATATGCTATCTAGATGGGTCATAACTTTCCTTCCAAGGAGTAAGTGTCTTTTAATTTCATGGCTGCGGTCACCATCTGCAGTGATTTTGGAGCCCCAAAAATAAAGTCTGGTTTGCACTGTTTTCCCATCTATATGCCATGAAGTGATGGGACCAGATGCCATGATCTTTGTTTTCTGAATGTTGAGCTTTAAGCCAACTTTTTCACTCTCCTCTTTCACTTTCATCAAGAGTTTTTTAGTTCCTCTTCACTTTCTGCCATAAGGGTGGTATCATCTGCATATCTTAGGTTATTGATATTTCTCCCGGCAATGTTGATTCCACTTGTGTTTCTTCCAGTCCAGCGTTTCTCATGATATACTCTGCATATAAGTTAAATAAGCAGGGTGACAATATACAGCCTTGACGTACTCCTTTTCCTATTTGGAACCAGTCTGCTGTTCCATGTCCAGTTCTAACTGTAGCTTCCTGACCTGCATACAGATTTCTCAAGAGGCAGGTCAGGTGGTCTGGTATTCCCATCTCTCTCAGAATTTTCCACAGTTTATTGTGATCCACACAGTCAAAGGCTTTGGCATAGTCAATAAAGCAGAAATAGATGTTTTTCTGGAATTCTCTTGCTTTTTCCATGATCCAGCGGATGTTGGCAGTTTGGTCTCTGGTTCCTCTGCCTTTTCGAAAACCAGCTTGAACATCAGGAAGTTCACGGTTCACGTATTGCTAAAACCTGGCTTGGAGAATTTTGAGCATGACTTTACTAGCATGTTAGATGAGTGTAATTGTGTGGTAGTTTGAGCATTCTTTGGCATTGCCTTTCTTTGGGATTGGAATGAAAACTGACCTTTTCCAGTCCTGTGGCCACTGCTGAGTTTTCCAAATTTGCTGGCATAGTGAGTGCAGCACTTTCACAGCATCAATTGTTGTCAGAAAGCCAGTAAATAATGACATTGAGATTGAAATCCACATCTGTCTGACTAATGCATATTCTGCCATTCTGCTATTCTATTGTGTTGGCCTAAAAGTTCTTTCAAGTTTTTCCATTACATCTTATGAAAACCCTGAACGAACTTATTGGCCAACTGAATATATTCTATACTGTTCTCCAGTTCATGCATTATAACTAATAACATACACACACTTACTGTTTTTTATGTGGCTATATTGCTTTGAATATAGTACCTCACCTCTTAGAACCTCTGTTTCCTCAAGTGTCTGTTGAGTATAGAAATCATATCTACCTCACTGTAATGAGTACATTTGCTACTATTTTTAATATTACAAAGAATCATAATTATTTTCCTGTTAAAAGTGAATTCATCTCTTATTTATGAATCATGATTACAAGGCATAGATACAAACACATTTACTAGAAAGCCAGGGTTTTTAACTTCTTTATGGTATTGGATACATTGCCTGAGTACATTTCTTGTGGAGAAAAGAAAGACATATTTTAAATGCAAAAATATGAAAGCAACAGTATAAAAGCATATAAAAGAGAAAAACAAATCCAAACAGAGGAACGTATTGCTAATTCATTTCTATAAGAACAAATATTCAAAATAAAATTTGGATGAGTGTTTTCTGTGCTATCTTGGTAAGATAAATGTTAATGAATAGAAATCCAGTTAAATTGGCACAGGTATAATTGCCATTGTTTTTCTCTGATCTAGCATGACTATATAGAAGTACTACTTTTTACCATATTTAGTCTCAGTTTGCTTCCTAGCAGTGGCACCTTGCCTTGTCTAAAGCTAGATCTTGAAATGTTATTGAGCTAAGATCTCCAGGCATGCTCACGTCTCCCACAAAATACGTGATAGATTGTAGCTCACCAACAATCCATGCTTGATATATAGTCATTGGCAAAAGTATGGCAGCTGACGACTGTTAGTACAGCAACCGTTTTTACCTTACATCCTGGCAGTTGAAGGAGAAGATTTAGGACTTCAGTGGATGCCAGCCTGAAATTCATTTTTTGTAATAGATTCTTGAGTCTGAGTTTATTGAAGCATGAACTCCTAAGGTTTTATCCTGGCAACAAAAAATATGTGGAAAATGAAATGGTCATAAATATGACTGAAACGTTTATTAAATTGCTAGCAGGAGAATAAGGACTCCAGCTCAGTATATGTGTTCTTTACAGCTTCAATAAAATACCGTTTTTGTAACTTTTATGACTTTTTATATGTTGGGAAAGTTTAAGTCTGTACTCTGTTTACATGCACTGCATCTGAGTTTAACTGGAATTATTTTTTTATGATAAATCAAGAAATCTTCTCTAATTGATGTTGTCTAAATTGGAGCAGTGGTGTCCCAAATGTAAAGTAGTTTCTAAGTCGTAGGATATTCAAATTCAGAACTTTCACATGTGTCATGAAAATTTATGGTGCATTTTATCTCTTTGCTGTCATTGGAATTTCTTGCCCAAGCATGTTAACTGTATATCAAATTTTCTAAAGTACTTAACATATTATTTTTAATAAAATAAAGTGGAACAGTCATTCATTTAACAAATATTTACTAAGAAGATAGCATCTACTGGTCATTGTGCTATATATTAGGGAAACTTCTATAACCAAGATATTTGAAATCCCCTTTGTATGTTGCTTATAATTTTGGAGGGGGCAAATGTAAAACACAAACCAATACACTAAAAAAGTACACGGTGATAAATGCTTTGAAAGAAACAGAATGTTTTCTGGATTACAGAAATTCAATAATTGTGTAAGGAATTCCACACTGAAGAGATACCATTTAATCGGAGAACTTGGATTAGTCAGGATGGTCTAGGTTATGCTACCGGAACAACTATGAAGTCTCTGGTTTGTTTACTTAATGTCAAGTGAGTGAAAGTCGCTCAGTTGTGTCCGACTCTTTGCGACCCTATGGATTATCCAGTCCATGGAATTCTCTAGGCCAGAATACTGGAGTGGGTAGCCTTTCCCATCTCCAGGGGATCTTCTCAACCCAGGGATCAAACCCAGGTCTCCTCATTGCAGATAGATTCTTTAACAACTGAGCCACAAGGAAAGCCCTGTTTACTTAATAAACAAAGGTCGATTTCCCTTCACACTATATAACCAAGTGTCCAGCATAAGGTGTCAGGGAGCTTTGTTCGTCATGTTTTCTCAGGGAGTCAGAGTCAAAGAGACTCTGTTGGAACATATGCCTCCATGGTCGCCAAAGCAATGAAGGAGAAGATGACTTGCACACTGGCTCTTAAAGGCTTTTGCCGGGAAATGATGTATGTCTTCATATGATTGGCCAGAACAGGTCACATGGCATAGCTAGGCCTAATTTTTAAAAATGCAGGTTTATGTAGTTTTCTATGTGCCAGAAAAGAGAAAAAATGGATTTTGATGATCAGTACTAATGACTTGCACAGACCTCAAGGATGAACAGGAACTAGCCATTTTAAGAACTGAAGGAATAAAGTTCTCGGAAAAGGAGATCGCATTGGAAAAAGCCCCGAGATGAGAAAGAGGTGAGTGTTTTGAAGACAAAAGAATAGTGTAACCTGCAGTTTTGTGAACAATAATTTTTATATGATTAAATATTGATTAGGAGAGCCATTGTTTTGAATAATCATCTGTCATCTATTAAAAATACTAATGTAGTAGTAGTGACCAATTATTTTGACAATTAGGAAATATTTTACCTAATTATTTATCATTAACTTATTCATTTTCTGTAGGGCTATCTTGGGATTGTGAAAGGTTTTCCTACTGTATTCCATTTACTGTAGGCGTACAGTTGTATGGAAGAGAAAGTCATGATATGCTGATTTTCCTTTAGAAGACTTGCATTTAATGTTAAGTATTCTGGGTTTATAAGAACAACTGTATTTTTCTTTTCTGTTATTTGACTTGTCTCAAATACTCCTCAGAAGAGAAGTCTTAAGGATTAAAATTGTAGGGTAAAGGAATATAGAGCAGATAACATAACATTCTCACCCTAAAGTTATTTTCATATAGTGAGATATGTCTGATCTCTTGCAGTTAAATAAACCCTGAGCTATACCTCTAAGTAAATTCTCTGCTTAAATGATGTTTGATTTAGTCCTGGAAAATGGGACAAAATTCTGTCTGATCACTCAGCTAGTTAGGAATGCTCTGTTCTTAATTAAGTGGTCTTTTTAAGTGTAATACTATGGATAATTTTTAAAGTCTGGAATGTAACAAAAGACATTTCAGGAAGTCTTTCATGTGCATACCGCCAAATGAAAAGAAAACTAACTTTTAAAAAATTGTGTCAGATCACTTCTTGCTCTTTCTTTTGTTAAAAAAAGAATATGACTTTACAGGTAAATTGAAATCCCCTTTGTTCTTTTTATTTCTGCTTCTCCTGCTTTTCCAGAGATAATCACTATCATGAAGTTATAGTACATTCACCTCATTCATTTTATATATTTACTACATTTACTGTTTCCATAAACTATATATATATATATAATTGTTTTATATTTTTCATGAACATAAATGCTATCAGTCTCTATGTATTTTCTAACTTATTTTTATTCAACATTGTTTCTGAGGGCTTTCCATTAATACATACAGAACTAGCTTATTCATTTAAACTACTCTGCAATATTCCATTGCATGACTATAAAGCAGTGTACTTATTCTTTCACTGATAAGCATTTCCTTTCTCATTTTTCCTAATAAAAAATGCTATGATGAACTTCTAATAAAGTGTTTCCTTGTGCATATATACAAAAGTCTTTCTTGACTAAATAAGATTTTAGTTTTAACTAATTCTCTTTTACTAATTTGCTCTCTTACAATTTTTGCTCCAAAGTATCTAAAATGTTAGTCGCCCCGTCCTGTCTGAAACTTGGCAGCACCATGGTCTGTAGCCCACTAGACCCTGTTTATGGAACTATCCGGGCAAAAATACTGGAGTGGGTTGCCATTCCCTTCTCCATTGGATCCTCAATCTAGAGATTGAAACTGGGTCTCCTGCATTGCAGGCAGATTCTTTACCATCTGAGCTACCATCTAATATGTAGCCATATGAAAATAGTTAATATTCTGTATCTGTTTCATGCTTGAGTATAGTAACTTTAAAGGACCTAGAATACATGCATAGAGAGAATATGAACAAGAATGAACGGCATGAAGAAAAACTAATTATATGAAAATATTTTTTAAATGGAGTGAAATTTTACATTAACCATTATTTTTTCTCACATGCCTCTACCTTACCCATTCCATATGCAGTTCAATTTCTGGGAGTATATCAGACAGCCCAATCACTCACAGGCTTCGATCACACATGTGGTGGAAAATGTTACCTCATAGCAGCCAAACCATACCCGGCAGAAAGTGCTGTTAAGTTGCCTCTACTGGCAGCCAGATTCATCTGATTTATGAAAAGAATTATATTATTGAAGAGAAGTACTATACACTTGAAAATTTTTCCAGCTATTATCAGTTAAGACAGAATGGTTTAAAAACCATTGATTTGTTCAAAATATTATAAAGATTCTTGATGTTTTTCCCCCAGGCAACTTATTTTTCCATGCTTGGGATGCATTTATGGGTTCAGAGTCGTTATATTTCCTGTATGCCACAGACTTGCCTGTTGAGAGTTGTTCATTAAAATGTTAACAGAGTTAGTGAAAATCCAGAACTTGGGAACAGGTGGACTTTAAGTTTTCCTAAGGCTGCAGCCCCAAAGTAACAGTTTGCTTGGAGACTATTGTGAGTCTCTTCCAAGATAAGGTAAAGCGTCAGCTGGCCTCAGGTAGTTTTTTCCAAAAGGCTGGATCTGATTTTCAACTGATACTCTTTCTCTCCATGGCTTGTTAGATGTTATTTTCATGATGTGCTTTTTGTTCATGTCAACCCTACAGTGCACACCGTCTAATTTCTTGTTCATATCTTTTACAAACCTCTTAGGTGGTCCCACAGCTTGGGCAAGTTAGTGTAAATTAGGTGAGAGCAGGTTTTCACATTCTAATGATTATGAAGACTCTTTACTAAAACAAGTATGTGTACCTCTTAAGAGTTAAGCATCATTTAAATATCTTAATTATTAGCATTTGCAGATGGCATGGGAAAGATTAAAAATTGAAACTCCGGGGCATATAATTAATATATCAATGTTCTAAAATTCTAATCAGAACACAGATATTCTTGCAAAGAATGATAGCTGCCTATGAACTTCACATCCTACCTAGAAGAGTCCAAATGGAAAAAATTGTGTGGAATCTTAAACTTTAATTAACATTTTTAACTTTAATATTTTCACAGTATATAGGGTGCTACCTAAAATAGAGGTCTTAACTGTAAAGCATGAAAACCAAATTTG
This sequence comes from Oryx dammah, assembly GCF_014754425.2. Classification (NCBI taxonomy): domain Eukaryota; kingdom Metazoa; phylum Chordata; class Mammalia; order Artiodactyla; family Bovidae; genus Oryx; species Oryx dammah. The sequence goes on along the minus strand of NW_024070189.1, from coordinate 84,150,993 downwards.
ACTCATTGATTTAAAAATAGTAAATTGTATGTCATGGAAAGGGTAGATCTAGAATCTATAAGCAGTCTGGAGAGGCAAACTTGGAGAAGAGGTAAGAGCCAGGGGAAGCTAATAGCAGAAAAATCAGCTGAGGTCTTCATTGGTTAGTACCTAGTTAGTCAAAGGACTAACTAGGTATCCTCTTCTGTCCTCTTGCTATTGAGACAGATTTCTGAATATATGCCTTTGTATCATTTCTTCCACCAAAACTCACACAGTGGAGCTTTCTCTTAAATGGAAAATAGGTTTGGATGGAGAACAAGGCAAATATGTTCACATTTTCTCTACATAGCTCATCATATCTTTTGGCCATGATTTTCATGAACTGTATAAATCTGTTTTTGTTGAGAGTCCAGCTTCAGAATAAAACAATATTGAACACGGTGTTATAGCAGTCCTGTGGTATTCAAACATGAGGAATTAAAATAGAGGCCTTTCTGTTAAGCAGTTATTTGCCCTTAAAATGTATCATTGATTAAGGAAACCCTGTGGGGTTTATTACTTTGTCTCTGTATTATGACCAGCATTCTGTAATGACCAAGGAATTAGGAAAACTTGCTTACTGAGTAGATATCTGATGAGCACAATGCTTATATTATATACCAAAAAAAGATAACATGAAAAATATGAGTATATTTATAGGTACTGGAGGAAGATGTTTCTCTAGTAGGAAATTTCAAGTTTGATTTGTTTTACTAATTAGTGACAGAAGATATAAATAGACAATATAAAATAAGAAGCATAATCATCTAATTTTTGAAGTCAGTCAGAGACAACATACTTAACCTAGGGAAACATCTGCTTGAAAATTTAAAAATTTAACTTAAGTGTCAGGATGTTTTTCTATATCTGGAATGTTAGTGAAGTTTTTAAACATGTGGACGTTGAACTGGGGTTTTCTTTGATGTTCATCGTGAGGCGGTTGGAGCCTCTCCCATAAGCTCAGATGCTGACATTCCCATTGTCTTCTGTGCCATGAGTCCTCTCTACTGAGGGCCTGCCCTTGGTGGCATGAGGCATAGTCTCCTGTCCAGGAGTCTGAAGATAGAAATAGATAATCTGAAAACCAGATAATGTCATGGCTAATCACAAATTGATGATGGTGCTTTTGTTGCCAGGCTGGAGAGGTAGTGCTGGAATAAAGGCTAGGAGTCATGAATCAGAAGGGGTGCTTCCTTTCACAGACCACATTAATGGATAAACATTGTGCTTTTATATCTGTCCATTGTACTTTCTGGCGAGGCAAAAAGGGAGGTGTTTTTTTTTTTTTCCACCAAGTAAAAATTATGTGGGTCTGGTATTTCTCTTTGCAAAATAATTTATTTCTGGCTGCACAGTATTAATTTTCAGGCTGTGAAACCTGGCTTTGATTCGAAACAGATCTTTGGGAAAGAAGGAGCTCGAATAATAGAGAAAATAACTCCGTAAGGAAGTATATTATTTCTTGGAAGGATCTTGCTATCCATTCAAGTGGTTTCTTCCAGCTTTCACATCCAGGAAAATTGTCTCCATATATAATTATGAGGAACAAAGCTATGGTGAAATAGATGGAGGCTTTTCTCACTCGCTCATCCTTCACCTTGCAACCTCACTGTAATGGCTGTGATGAAATAAAAGCATAGGAAAGGATGCTGTAAAACAGAGAATGCCCTAAAATTGTTTATTAATAGCCACAATAGCCTCAGTCGTGCCACCAGCAGCTGAGCATTCATTAACAGTCGGACACTGTGTTAACCCTGGTCTCCCGCACTGCAGGCAGATTCTTTACCAACTGAGCTACAAGGAAAGCCCAAGCTCTAAGTAAAGTTCTTGTTTTATACTCATTTTACAAATAAGGAAACTGAGTTACAAAACCTCACTCAAGGCCATGGTTGAATAATTTGTGAAGCATAGATGAATGGTTGTGAATCCAGAACTGTCTGACTACAATGCTATGCTCTTAATAATCGTGCAAAGTGCTTCTGTCTGCATATAATATAGAGCCCCAAACAATGACAGTTTACCTGTGAAGATTTCAAGGTAGAAGATAAACTGCTTGAAAAATCTCATTACTGTGTGGAATAATTGTATATACCTTTTTGTATATATACCTAATTGTATATAGCTCGTTATCATGAGTCGCTTTAAGAAGAAATCTTGAGAAAGTGAATCCTGTGACTGTCACCTGTTTTTTTTTTCCCCCAGTTCAGCCACTTACTATTTGTGATCTTGGGCAAGTTACCTAACTTTACTGTGCCTCAGTTTTCTCATCCCTCAAATGGGCATAATAATAGTGCTTAAGTCATGGTTTTGTTTTAATGGTCAGAAAAGTAAAAAAAAATATGTAATGTATTTACAGTAGTGGTATATACTCTATCTCTACACATACCACAATTTACATGTCTGTTTCCTTGCATTGCCGACAAAATCTTAACACAAGACTATGGGTGTGTGTGTGTTAGTTGCCATGTCCGACTCTTTGCCACCCCATGGACTGCACCCCTCCAGGCTCCTCTGTCTATGGAACTCTCCAGGCAAGAACACTGGAGTGGGTTGCCATTTCCTTCTCCAGGAATATTGTACTATATGCTTTCTGTCACTAATTATGGAACGTCAGATTTTAGGCTTTAAAAGAATAGATGTGATGTTCAGTATATAGAAGAACAATGCAAGGAAACACAGAAGAATCTCTGAATTATGATCACTTACAAATATTTTCAATATTATTAGCAATTTAGGCAATAGTTTGGCAGCTGCTGAGAAAACTTGAATGCTGCAAGCATGTCATAAGTTTCTGAAGTTCTTCATGATATTTATGATAGTAGTGATGTCATCTGGAGGAAAGCCAATTACACAAAAGATACCATTTTATTAAATCTATTCCAGGCAGCCATGTTTAAGGATACGAGGGACTCATCTGCTGATAAAGTTAGATAAGTGTTTGCCAAAGTTCATTTCATCCCACACTAATCTTGAGGAATGCTATTGAATGAAAATATTTTATGAGTAAGTAAATTTTAAACACTGCCTATGATAGCCTCCTCTTGGCAGTTAATAATGCACATAAGTACATTGAGGGCTCCTGAAAGTCATGGAGTTTTCACCCTCACATGCACACACGCACACTCTTCCTTTTTTTTTTTTAAACTCAAATATGTTTGATCACAGAGTCCTCTTTTTGACATAATACTCAATACTCTGTGGAACTGGTGTTCCATTGACCACATCTTGGGAATTACTGAGTTAGAACATATTTCTGGATCTCAACTCAGTGGGTGTATTTTGTCATGTAAAGCCCTTGACACCCCAGACTCCATCAGCTGTAAGCCTCTAATTTGATCTTGATTACTACAGGAGAATGACTCAGGAGGCTCAAGCTGTTCCATCAAATCCTTTTGATTTAGGGCGAGTTGCTGAAACTCTCTGGACTTTATTTTCTGATCTCTTCATCACATGGTCAGATAATCTCTAAGGGTGTTCCATCTTTAAAAGTTGTTACTGAAAATAATTGAAATTTAAATAATGCTATATAGTTCTCAACATGCTTTTCTATGCCTCCTCTAGAATGGCCTGGAAACCTTTTGGGAACCTGGCGGCAAAGCGCACCACCTACCTAGCAGTGCAGATTAGTTTGGAAGTAGACAGAGCAGTAAGTTTTGCCTTCTGTAGATAGTGTTTCTGGCTTCTCGGGCACTTGGCCAGCATTGTCTACAGTTCCAGTACTGCAGCCCCCCTCAGTATTGAAGTAATGACTCTTCGTAATTCACCTACTCTGAGAGTAGAAGCTAAGCTGCTGGTATGACTTGAAGTCAGCTGGATCATCATGCCGTAGAGTGCCTGCTGAGAGAGAATTTCCATAGCTGAGGAGTACTTGGTCACTGGGAGTAGTGGAAATTCTAAATCCAGTTGGACATGCAGCCATCTGAGACGTGGTGGATCCTTTTGGAGGCATAGCGAAGTGGCCATTGAATTTGATAAACTGGACTTCATTTATTAGCTGAATAAAGGGGTTACAGTCTTGAAACCAGGGAAAGAATAAATGTATTCAGTAAAGAGTATTTAATGCAGAGTAAGAAACGTTAAACAGACACAAGACACTACCCCCAATGATGATGCCACTGTGAGATAGCAGATTGTGGTGGTTTAACAACATGGGTGTAGGAGTTGTATACATTTGTCATTTAAATTCTGGCTTTGTTATGTGCCATTTTGGGACTCTGGGCAATTTTATTTTTATTTTATTTAACTTACCTAAGCCTACTCTTGGGGCTTCCCAGGTTGCTCAGTGGGTAAAGAATCCACTTGCAATGCAGGAGATGTAGGTTTGATCGTGGGGTTGAGATCCCCTGGAGGAGGGCATGATAACCCATTCAAATATTCTTGCCTGGGAAATCCCATGGAGTCTGGAAGGCTGTAGTCCAAGGGGTCGCAAAGAGTCAGACACAGAAGTGACTGAGCACGCAGGCCTACCATCATCTGTATAGAGAAGCTATTCATGCCATCCAAATAAAGTTATTGTATCAGTTCAGTTCAGTCGCTGAGTCGTGTCCGACTCTTTGCAACCCCATGAATCGCAGCACGCCAGGCCTCCCTGTCCATCACCAACTCCTGGAGTTCACTCAGACTCACGTCCATCGAGTCAGTGATGCCATCCAGCCATCTCATCCTCTGTCGTCCCCTTCTCCTCCTGCCCCCAATCCCTCCCAGCATCAGAGTCTTTTCCAATGAGTCAACTCTTCACATGAGGTGGCCAAAGTACTGGAGTTTCAGCTTTAGCATCATTCCCTCCAAAGAACACCCAGGGCTGATCTCTTTCAGAATGGACTGGTTGGATCTCCTTGCAGTCCAAGGGACTCTCAGGAGTCTTCTCCAACACCACACTTCAAAAGCATCAATTCTTCGTTGCTCAGCTTTCTTCACAGTCCAATTCTCACATCCATACTGGACCACTGGAAAAACCATAGCCTTGAATAGACGGACCTTTGTTGGCAAAGTAATGTCTCTGCTTTTCAAAATGCTCTCTAGGTTGGTCATAACTTTTCTTCCAAGGAGTAAGCGTCTTTTAATTTCATGGATGCACTCACCATCTGCAGTGATCTTGGAGCCCCCAAAAATAAAGTCTGACACTGTTTCCACTGTTTCCCCATCTATTTGCCATGAAGTGATGGGACCAGATGCCATGATCTTCATTTTCTGAATGTTGAGCTTTAAGCCAACTTTTTCACTCTCCTCTTTCACTTTCATCAAGAGGCTTTTTAGTTCCTCTTCACTTTCTGCCATAAGGGTTGAGTCATCTGCATATCTGAGTTTATTGATATTTCTCCCGACAATCTTGATTCCAGCTTGTGCTTCTTCAAGCCAGTGTTTCTCATGATGTACTCTGCATAGAAGTTAAATAAGCAGGGTGACAATATACAGCCTTGACGTACTCCTTTTCTGTTTGGAACCATGTCCAATTCTAACTGTTGCTTCCTGACCTGCATATAGGTCATAACAATAAAGTTACTGTATAGATACTATTTTTGTGTCTATTGTAAAAATAACTTTAAACGTTACACTGCACAAACTTCGTTTTAGGCACTGAAAAAGGATAGGGATGCTTTATAGCTTCAAACATAACCTCTTAAAGAACTCTTGCCCTAACTTGAAAGGCTGTCTCCTTTTCTGTTTCCTCATGGTGCTGGAAAACGGCTACTCCAGTGTACATCAGTGGAACTTTCTGGGATGATGGAAATGTTCTTTGTGCTGCCAGTGTGGTAGCCACTAACCGCATGTGGGTCTTAAGCACTTGACCTGTGGCTAATGTGACTGAGGAACTGAATGTTTGCTATATTTAATTTAAATTTAAAGTTTAAATTTAGAAAGCCACATGTGGCTAGTGGCTACTGTTTTGGACAGCATGGTTACAGATTATAACAAACCACATTGGTGTGAAATTTATAACCGCTGAAGTTTCTTTCTCTTAAAATACTATTTCATGTCACAGACAAATTCTACAGTTTAAAAAGTTGATTGTGATCCCTTAAAAAAAAACAGCAAGGTATTCTTTCCTGGTGAATGTCATCAATCACATTACTTAGAATTTTTCTGTGCAAAGAAGCCTCCATACTGTGGAAGAAAAAATATTCATTAGAAATACCATGGGATCTTTCGAATCTCACTGAAATAATGATGTGCTTATGATCAGGTATTTGATTATCTTAATCAGGGTCCTGTAATACAACAATACCACAGTCTTTGTTTATATGGTACAAAATTGTAAATCCATCTATGGAGTCAAGCTTTTTGATTGTATCCCTATTTATTTATTTATATTTGGTTTTGTTTTGGAGCATAGATATATTTTTCATTAAAATGTACTATTTATGTTAATATGCAGTGGGATTTATAACTTATTTTTAAATGACTACACATTTTAAAAGTCTCTCAATTTTAACTTATGATGCAATAGCGTTGATAGATATAACCCACAGAGTAAAGGCTTTTGGGGAAACTCAATAATTTAAGGATCCTGAAAACCAAAGAAGTTTGAGAGCTGCGGACCAAAGGGATTCTTAGGTGGATTTTTCTGTTAATTGCTGCAGACACAGGTAGCATCTGTCATTGGCTCTACTTGACTTGCAAAGGGCGAGGCCTATGGTAGTTTTTGCTGTTCAGTATTTCCTTAAAACTCCCCAAAAGCTAAAACCCCAGTTAAAGGATCACATGGTATTTACTGTCTTCTCAGGAGAAATCCCAGCCCCACCCTGCTAGTTAGATGTTATATCGGAAGTTCTAAGTCAGGACCGAATCACAAAGAAGGGCCTTTGTTTTCCAGCCATATAGTGTGCCATGTTTCTAGGTAAAAGCTGTGGTTTACAAGGTTTGGTTGACTCAATATATATATGTAGCTGCCTGTGTGACTCAGGAGGAGATGATCTAGGCAGAAATATCAGAAAGAAAGCAATTGCATGCATATTATTGCATATTTTATTTTATTCACTGCTGCTTTAACCCAGTCTTGTGATCTCATTGTATTTGATTCAAGGAATGTATAAGGTCCATTCAGACATTGGTTTCCGTTGACTGTTTCTGACTTCGTTGATAATGGGTAAATGTTTTGTGAGCCTGTATTACTTTTCCCTGAAATTATTCAGGCTTACTTAATTATATAATAGGTTTTTCTTAGATACCATAAAATTGGTACTTTATTGATTTGACTTGCACATTATCCATCTTGTATGTGAAACATTTATGTCTGCGGGTCCCTGGTATTTTCATCTTTTTAACTTTTTTCCTTCAGAAGTGACAGTATCTGTCTGGTTAAATAATCTTACTAGTTTATAATCTTAGGCAATTTCTGTCACCCTTAAAGTACGTTCATTGGTTTTGCTCTTGGGAGAGTGCACTTTAAGTTCATAGGCGGTGAGTTTTAGGACTACATCTCTGACGGCCCTCCTCCTTATGAAATGTGACATCAAAGATAGCAGTTTTGTTTGCATCGCTGGCCAGCAACTAATTGTCTTTCCTGCCTCTTCATTCTTCAAGTGCCCTTTGATGTCAGCAGTAGCCTTGTGAAATACCAGAGGATGGTGAAAGGGGCTCTTATTTGCTGAGTCCACGTTCTGCTGAAATATTAAGCAACAGTATTATGTTAGAAACAAAATGCAATACAACTGTGGTAATCAAAGTAATTACCCATCTATTTGCAGAAGCAGGGTCTTTAACGTTTCTCTGTTAGAGCATTTCTCCCTAACGTAATCTGGCTAGATGGAGACTCATCTTTGGGAAAAATCAGAAACAAAGCAAGACTGGACCTTGCTCGTTGGGAATTAGGAGATTGTACTTGGGCTGGGAGGAGGCATTTGTGGAACTGTGACAGTATTCACTTAAATGGTAAAGGAGTTTGTTCTGTTAAGAGACAGCAAAGTTAGCAAAAGTTGAGACTGAATATTCTGTGTCTTGGGGCTTAGCAGATGCAGCAGGTGTGAGGTAGATGGCCAAGTCTAGCCTCACTTCACTCTTATCAGCTCTTTGATTCTCCGCATATTACTTAGTGGATGATTTTTAGTTTTTTTCATGGGTAAAAATGACACACACTTTTTTTAGCACTTCAAAATAAGTTGAGATAGTTTATAGAAAGAGTCATAATAAAGTGCCTACCTTAAAGACTTAATTTTCATCTCTTGCTTGTTAATACATAAGGACAATGAGTTGCCCTGTCAGAGATACCATTTTTCATTCATTGAATGAACACAAACCATTTGCTTCTATTCAGTGTTGGAAGGAGTGGACTACTGTTGAGAGTATATATTGGTTACCACTTATTCAGAGAGCAATTCTGTAATATTTTTCAAACTGGCTAGTTGAGCCAACAATTCCAGTGCTAGGAATCTGCCTTATAGAAAACCTGTCAAGCTATGTAGTAAAGACCCATGCAGTATTCTGTGCCTTTGTGGGCAGTTGTGAACAACATAAATATCCATCCCAAAGAAGGTGGGCCATATGGAAAGGGGATGTTCCAGTGCCCTCAGTGATGACTCTATCTAAAAAAAAGACTCAAGGTTTTTTTTTTTTTTTTTTTTTTGGTGTTAAAAACTCAAGTTCATTTTATTTAAAAATGATTTCAAAGTCATGGTTATTTTGGGAATTTTTTGAAAATGTTTAATTGTGTAGAACATATAATGTGAAATTTATCATCATGACCATTTTTAAATGTACAGTTCCATGGCATTAGTGATTCACAGTGTTATGCAGCTATCATCACCATTCATCCACAAAACTGAAACTCTGAACCCATTAAACATTAATTCCCCACGTACCCCCCAACCCCTGACAAGCCCTGTTCTACTTTCTGTATCTATGAATGTGGTTATATTCATAGACACAGACATTTTATGTAAGTGGAATCATTCAGTGTTTTTTTCCTTTTGTAACTGGCTTATTTCACTCAGAATAACGTCCTTAAGGTTCATCCATGTTGTAGCATATGTCAGAATGTCTTTCTGTTTAAAGGCTGATAATATTCCATTGTATGCATTTTGTTTATTCATTCAGCAGTCAGTGGACAGGTAGGTTGTGTCCACCTCTTAGCTATTGTGAATGATGCTGTTGGATACATGGTTGTCCAAATATCTCTTCAGATTCCTGCTTTCAGTTCTTTAGGGTATATTCCTTGAACTTGTAAATTTAGCTTATAAAGATCACTCATCTATTAATAAGTCTAGCAGACTTTAGTAGTCACTCTAAGAGGCCTTTAAATAGTATTTGGTTCCATTTTCATATGTTGTTAATGGAACACCTCCCTACCTTTTAAACTACTATAATATGTTGAATACACCTACTATCTCCCTTAAGTACTTAAATTATACACCTTTCAAATAGCTCTCATAAACTTAATTAAAATTTGAATGTCTAAGTACTCAAACAAATTTATAAAAATCTGAAGTTCACTTAAATGATCCAGTTCTGTATGTAAGCATAGTCACATTTTAACATGAAAAATCACAACTCTAAATAAGTTACCTAATTATTAACTTTAAATTGTGCTTACAGGGCAATCTAATAGAGTGAACCAGATGCCATTAAACATTGTTTAGTTGCTAAGTCGTGTCTAACTCTTTCGCAGCCCCATGACTGTAACCTGCCAGGTTCTTCTGTCCATGGAATTTTCCAGACAAGAACATTTTGGTATTGGTTTCCATTTCCTGAACCAGGGATTGAACCCGTGTCTCCTTCTTGGCAGGCGGATTCTTTACCACTGAGCCACCAGGAAATATTGAAAGTGAAAGTGTTAGTCTCTCAGTCGTATGTGACTCTTTGCGACCCCATGGGCTATAACCCGGCAGGCTTCTCTGTCCATGGAATTCTCCAGGCCTGAATACTGGAGTGGATTGCCATGTCCTTCTCCAGGGGACCTTCCCAAGCCAGGGATCGAACCCAAGTCTCCTGCATTGCAGACGGATTCTTTACCACTCAGCCACCAGGGAAGTCCCAGGAAACATCACAGGTGCATAATTTTGCACAGGTTCTTAATTTAATGGCTTTGATTCTCTTCAACATCTCTCTACTTAATTGTAAAATTTCCTGAGGTTAGCAGTTGTTTGTCCATCGTGGAAGATAATTGCTGTCTCATTTATCTGAGTTAAATATTTAGACCCACCATGAAGTCTGGACTTGCAGACATTCAGGCAAATTTTATTGAGACTAAGGAAACTATTTAATTTGAGGTGTTGCCTTCCCTGCATGCTCCAGTTATATCTGTGATCAGAGATTTCAGCTGGCAGACTGACTAGATAGATTCTCAACTAGAACCATAATGGGATGCAGTCAACCTTATTGTCATTGCTGTGTCAACAACTCCATTACTCAAAGGAGGCGGTCATGTCACCAGGATCATTTGGCTTAGGTTTCACACATTCTAGAGGTCTGCATTGTACTCACTCCTGTCTGCAGGTCCCACACAGGGTAATCGCTGGATTGTATGTTGCCTTTCTTTGGTTCCTGAGAATGGAAATGCTGCCTTCTTGTTTAAGTTCAAAGACTGTGGAACTTGATGGGAAGTCTTACCTATTTTCATACACTGTCTGGGATCAGGAAATTCTGTATACTAAAGTGAGGATGAATGGAGTTTTGCATATCTTTAGGGCATTATTTGACTGCACAACTCCAAGGGATGTCATTTACATTAGAGTAGTTATGGGTAGCTTTCCTGAATTATGCAGTGTCCATCTGTGCAGCTGTGGACCATAACTGCATTCTACTGACAGTTAAATAAATAATACAGTTAACTAAATAATACCACTTGGACAGCTGATGTATGGCTATCACTATGACTCATTTCCCTTCTCTTCTGGGGCTTCTTGGGGACACCTCGTCTGTTGACCTTACTGCTTTCTCTCGCTTGTTCTCTGTCCATCTGTTCCTTTTCTCACTTCCCATCTCATCCAGTGCAGATTCCACAGTCTATAAATGTGTCCTAACACATTTGCTGTTCTGAATCTTTTTCTTCTCTGACAGACAAAACTCTCGTCCTGGATGCACCCTTATCTCTCAGAGAGTTCCTCTGCGGCCCACAGCTATTGGAAAAAAGTCAAAACACAGACAGATGGAGCCCACTCTAAATTCCATCTTGTTCGTCCACCACAGAGACGTGCTGGGTGTCCCCTGGGGATCCTCTGTGGATTCTTAGGACAGCTCCCTCTCCTGAGAGGCATCCTCGGTGACTGTCTCAGTTAGCCTCCATGATCTGACACCCCAACCAAGCCCTGCCAGAGACCTAGTGTCCCCCTCCTCACAAGGAAAGGAAAAGATATCCAAGAGGTCATGACTCCTTTTCCTCTGCTGCATAAACAGGCCGACCTCTCTGTACAGTCTGCCCTTCCTCCCTTGGGTTACAAGAACAGGATTTTTGTTCTTCTATCTAAGGATAGCTCCTCTACAAAAATTCTGGTTTCACTCTCAGCCTGATTCCTTAGGGAAATTATTACTAGAAATTATTGTCTTTTAGAAATCCTTGTCTCTTCCACAAAACAAACAAAAGAATAAATAAGCAAAAAACGAAAGAATTTTTCCCTCTCAATCCCAAATCCCTTGGAGATCTATGTTTGTCTTTACCTCCCGGAAACCTCTCCAGAAGTTGGCTGGTTGTCCACATGATGATAATGCTCACCTTTTGTGAGCACTGTTTAGCATCTGTAATTATACTAAGAGGACTTGAGAAATGTAGCAGAATTCTCAAATATATTGAATTGTATTCATTTTAAATAAAATGGTAACATAGGCTATAATAATGATAGAAAACAGAAACTATTAGCAAGGATGTGGAGGAGTTAGAATCTTTTTCATTACTGGTTGGGGCTTCCCTGGTGGCTCAGAGGTTAAAGCATCTGCCTGCAATGCGGGAGACCTGGGTTCAATCCCTGGGTTGGGAAGATCCCTGGAGAAGGAAATGGCAACCCACTCCAGTATTTTTGCCTGGAGAATCCCATGGACAGAAGAGCCTAGTGGGCTACAGTCCACAGGGTCGCAAAGAGTCGGACACGACTGAGCGACTTCACTTCACTTCATTACTGGTAGGAATGTAAAATCATGAAGTTATTTTGATAAACAGTTTGACACTATATTTAAACAATGAAACATATATTAGCCATACAGCCCAGAAAAAAAGACTGATACTTGGTTATCAGATGTGATACATCCATACAACTGGAGAAGAAAATGGCTACGTACT